>NC_092721.1:34498169-34835421 GCF_047496885.1 Scyliorhinus torazame
GTTTTGTGAAAATAATTGAGGTCATTTGCAATTCTAATTATTCATGAATAAAGCTGTTGCCTCAGCAATTCGCCAATCTGAGCCGCTGTCAAGTGAATCGGGGGCCCCAGAAGCAAAGTCTCAGAATTGTTCATCTTTAGCCCAGAGAATTAAGGACATAGCCAGCTTTAGCTTTTGAAGTAATGTGTAACATGCCATAATAATCTAAATGATGCATTAAGAAAATTATGGACATGACAGATCTGACAGCCAGGGACATGTTTGCAGCTTGTTATTTTCAAGATTAAGAGCTCTTCACAGTTGAGTGACACATGAGGCAGTTTAAGAACATCAGAACTAGAGCAGGTGGAGACCATACAATTCTTTGAGTCTGCTCTGCTGCTCAGAAAGATCAGGACTGACCTGCTACACCAACCCCACCTTCCTGCCCTACCCCCATACCTCTTGATTCCCTTTGTGCCCATAACAATCTGAGGTAAAGAATTCCAAAGATTCACAGCCCTTTCAGTGGCCAAGTTTCTCTTCCTAGGGCAGCACGGTGGCGCAGTGGTTAGCATCGCTGCGTCATGGCGCGGAGGTCCCAGGTTCGATCCCGGCTGTGGGTCACGGTCCGTGTGGAGTTTGCACATTCTCCCCGTGTTTGCGTGGGTTTCACCCCCACAGCCCAAAGATGTGCAGGGTAGGTGGATTGATCATGCCTGTGATCAATCCACGATTTACCCCCTTAATTGGAAAAAATGAATTGGGTACTCTAAATTTATTTTTCAAAGTTTCTCTTCAGCTTGGTGCTAAATGGTCAACCGCTTATCCGAGAGAATGACTCGTCATTCTCGGTAATAATAATAATAATCGCTTATTGTCACAAGTAGGCTTCAATGAAGTTACTGTGAAAAGCCCCTAGTCGCCACATTCCGCCGCCTGTTCGGGGAGTCCGGTACGGGAAGGTAAAATAGCCTCTCACCATCCACCCTGTCAAGCCCTCGAACAATTCTTTATGTTTCAATAAGATTAATCTCATTCTTCAAATGTGCAAAGAATTTAGGCCCATTCTAGTCAATCTTTTCTTTCTAGGCCAGCACTCTGATCCTAGGGGTCAATCTGGAAAATATTTGTTGCACTTTTTCACAGGCAAGTATGTCCTTTCTAAGGTCAGGACCAAAAGGGTACAAAGTACTCCAGAGGCTGGATTTTACATGGAGGTGATCTTTCTGTCCCACCAGATGGCTGACAGATCTCCGGTCTTAGTAGCACCACTGGGAGTGGTGGGCATTGCTGGGACTTGGGTCAGTCCCTGATTAAGAGCCATCAAAGAGGAAGGAAATGGGGAAGTCTCATCAGAGTCAGTCAGGCAGCGCCAGCAAGGGGGTGGAGTGAGGGGGAACTATGATTTGCAGGCCAATTGGCGGTGAAGAGGGCTGGTTGAATTTCAGCTGGCCCTTTCCACTATTGATCCTCCTTTGAGCAAAGTGTGCCTGAATGGGAGGGCTACCCCAAAACCCGCAACAATTGGGGATGGACATGACCATCCCACCTGATTCCTTTGCCTCCCCATCTCCCCCCACCCCACATGCCAGCTCACTCCTGAGAGGTGGGAGGGTCGTAAAATTCTGACCAAGATGGAGCTTCACTGAAGCTCTATATAATTGCTGCAAGACCTAGTTAAAACATTGTAACATACTTGCTAAATCTGGAAAAGTTTATGCTCTAATAATCGATAAAAATTATTGACAGTATATATAAACACGAATAACAGAAGAGTACTGCCTACGCAGAATTGGGATTAACTAGCAAATACTATGGCATGGAAATTGAATTATCCCCTGTGTTGCAATAAGTGGGCAGCACGATGACACAGTGGTTAGCAATGCTGCCCCCCAGCGCCAGAGTCCCGGGATTAATTCCGACCTCGGGTCACTGTCTGTGTGGAGTGTGTCCATTCTCCCCGTGTCTGCGTGGGTTTCCTCCGGGTGCTCCGGTTTCCTCCCACAGTCCAAAAATGTGCAGATTGGGTGGACTGGCCATGCTAAATTGCCCCTTAGTGTCCAAGGATGTGCAGGTTAGATTGTGAGATTACCAGGATAGGCCGGGGTGGACGGATGAGTTGGCATGGGTAGAGAGCGCATTTGAAGGGTTGGTGCAGACTCGATGGGTTGAATGGCCTCCTTCTGCACTCTACGGATTCTAAGTCCGTTGAAGTGCAACCTGATATTTGCTCCCAGGCCTTATGCGTATCAGCCAGAGCTAAGGACATCTGTTAGGAGTTCCCAGGCATCTTGCCAGTAAATATCATTTGAATGCACTATCAGGAGCAGGTAGGTTTTAAAAGAGCAGGGGCGAGATTCTCCGACCCCCCGCGCCGGTTGGCGGGCCACCCCCCGCGATTCTCCGGCCCGGATGGGCCGAAGTCCCGCCGCTAAAATGCCTGTCCCGCCGGCGTAGATTAAACCACCTACATTACCGGCGGGACAAGGCGGCGCAGGCGAGCTCTGGGGTCCTGCGGGGGCGCGGGGCGATCTGGCCCCGGGGGGTGCCCCCACGGTGGCCTGGCCCGTGATCGGGGCCCACCGATCCGCGGGAAGGCCTGTGCCGTGGGGGCACTCTTTTCCTTCCGCCTTCGCCACGGTCTCCACCATGGCGGAGACGGAAGAGACTCCCTCCACTGCTCATGCGCGGGAATGCCGTCAACGGCCGCTAACGCTCCCGCGCATGCGCTGCCCGGAGATGTCATTTCCGCGCCAACTGGCACCAAAGGCCGGGTGCGATTCTCCACTCCAGGAGAATCGCCTGGGCGGCCAAAATTTCTGGGGACGCCGGTCCGATGCCCTCCCGCGATTCTCCCAAGCGGCGGGAACGGCCCGGTCAGGTTTCACGGGCCGCAGGCCGGAGAATCGCCGGAGACACCCAAAATGGCGATTCTCCGGCACCCCTGCTATTCTGAGGCCCGGATGGGCCGAGCGGCCAGGCCAAAACGGCGGGTTCCCCCTGACGCCGTCCACACCTGGTCGCTGCAGTCGTGGGCGGTGCGTGAACGCTGGGGGGGGCGGCCTGTGGGGGGGGGGCGAAGGGGTATCCTGCACCGGGTTTCACCTTGAATGTGGGGTGGCCCGCGATCGGTGCCCACCGATCGTCGGGCCGTCCTCTCTGAAGGAGGACCTCCTTCCTTCCGCGGCCCCGCAAGATCCGTCCCCCATCTTCTTGCGGGGCGGATTTAGAGAGGACGGCAACCACATATGTGCGGGTTGGCGCCGGCCAACCCGCGCATGCGCGGATGACGCTCGTTATGCGGCGCCGACCGCTTCATCTATGCGGCGCCGCTTTTACGCGGGCGACAAAGCCTGGCGCGTGTAGATGACGCGGCCTCGATCCTGGCCCATTGTCAGGGCCTGACTCGGTCGGGACCGGGGCCGTTCCGCGCCGTCGTGAACCTCAACGGCGTTCACGACGGCGCGGCCACTTCGGCATGGGAGTGGAGAATCCTGCCCGCCTTTTCCGCCAGCTGGCGGGGCGGAAATTCATCCGGCGCCGGCCTAGCCCCTTAAGGATGGGGCTCGGCCCCCAAAGATGCTGAGCATTCCGCACCTTTGGGGCGGCGCGATGCCCGACTGATTTGCGCCGTTTTCGGCGCCAGTCGGCGGACATCGCGCCGTTACCGGAGAATTTCGCCCGTGATATCTATCTGGATGGCTTCTACAATTGAGATCTGGGAGGCATTGAGCACCTGGGAGAGTGATGAGACTAACTCGGAGATGGGATAAGTGACCGGAAGTTGGGAGGGGGGGGACTGGAGGCAGGGAGTGTAATTAGGAGAGTATGTCATAGCAAGATTGGGAGAGGAACTTGAGATAGCAATTGAGGTTGGTGGTAAGGGTTGAGGCAGGACTCAGGGGCGCGATTCTCCGACCCTTCCGCCGGGTCGGAGAATCGCCGGGGGCTGGTGTGAATCCCGCACCCGCCGTGTCCCGAATTCTCCGCCACCAGAGAATCGGCGGGGGCAGGAATCGCGCCGCGCTGGTTGGCGGGCTCCCTCCGACGATTCTCTGCCCGCGATGGGCCGAAGTCCCGCCGCTGTCAACCCTCGCCAGCCGGGAGCAGATGGCGCGGGCGGGCTCTGGGGTCCTGGGGGGGGCGCGGGGCGATCTGGCCCCAGGGGTTTGCCCCCACGGTGGCCTGGCCCGCGATCGGGGCCCACCGATCGGCGGGCGGACTTCTGCCGTGGGGGCACTCTTTTTCTTCCGCCTTCGCCATGGTCGCCACTATAGCGGAGGCGGAAGAGACCCCCTCCACTGCGCATGCGTGGGGATGCCGTGAGCGGCCGTTGACGCTCCCGCGCATGCGTCGCCTGGCGAAGTTCTTTCGCCGCCGGCTGGTGTGGCGCCAAAGGCCTTTCCCGCCAGCCGGCGGGGCGCAAATCAATCTGGTGCGGGCCTAGCCCCTCAAGGTGAGGGCTTGGCCCCTAAAGGTGCGGATAATTCCGCACCTTTGGGGCGGCGTGACGCCGGAGTGGTTCCCGCCACTCCATTACGCTGGATTCCCCCGCCCCGCCATGAAGGGGAGAATCCCGGCCCAGGAGAGAGGGAGTCATGGCGATGACAAGTAACAGCTTAGAGTATCTGTGATTTTAATGTGGAGCCAGGAGGAGCACTCATGATTTAAAAATGTATCTTTTTCGTCATGGCCTGTACCGATCCCTTTAAGGACTGGTACTGAGGCTGCATGTAGACTGAGCTTCCTTGAGCACAGCTGGCCTGATAGCCACTTGGTCAAGGCAAACCGATTTGGCAAATGGGACCTGAAGAGGCATCGGTCCCTCTATTTGCAAATAGATTGATACCTATTTTAGTTTCCAGTCCTCAGCCATTTCTAAAATATCTGTGTGAATATTAAAGACAGCACATTTGTGGCTCAGAATGTGTGCACACATACTGCTGCCACATTGGACACGTTGGCAGTTGATTTGCACTTTTCAGACAGGTCAAGCATCATTGAATTCCAAAGACACTGGGCGGGATTCTCCGGTCTCCGACTCCGGAATCACGCTCGGTGATCGACCCGAGAATCACCGTCGGCATCGAAATCGGAGGAGGTGCCACTTTTGCGATGCTCCGCCCCCTCCAAAGCCGAGTACGCTGCACGCCGCCGGGACGGCCTCAGGACGTTACCTGAGGCCCTCCCCCGATGCTCCGTGCTCGATGGGCCGAGTTCCCGGTGTTGGGCACGTGTGCTATTTTTTGGGGGAAACCCGGCGTGGCAGCTGCGGACTGAGTACCGCGCCGCCACAGTCGGGGAGCCAATCTGCGGGCACGGGAGGCTTTGGCAGGGGCTGGGGGCACTGGTGGGGGTTGGTCCAGGGGTGGCGAGGCTGGCCAAAGGGGGCCACTATTTGGCAGGCCGGGTCCACGCGCGGCCGGCGCCATGTTGCACGACGTGGCTGCTGCAGGCATGCGCCGCCACGGACCTGCCATTTCCCTGGCTGGATCCGCATCTAAAGCTGGGGTCTCTACGCCGCGTGCCTGCTAGCCCCCCATCAGATGGAGGATCAGTGCAGCTTTTGCACCTTTTCTCCGGGCATAAAACGCCACTGTTCCCACTCCGGCATCAGCACTTGATCTCCCAAACGGAGAATCCAGCCCAGTGGGAACAAACCTCAGATTGAGTTTCCAGTGTGTTACCATGTTGACAAAAAATTCATCTCGCCACTGTTTTAGCAAAGGTATTTACCCAACTATTTTAAACTCGTACATCTTCAGCTCAAGCAGCAGTTCAAGGCATTTCTAGTGAACTAATTTCACATTGGTGCACACAAATCTCAAAGCATGATTTCAAGCTCATGTGACCACTATCTTTTCGGGAAAAAAGGATATTATGGTGCCCATCTGACATTTATCTTTTATTCTGCTGGTATATTGAAAAATCTGCTGTTGAGTGTCTTGTCAGTTGGCATGAGTGAATATCTCAGTTAATTTCTCAAATCTGTGTTTCTTTGAAATGAATGATGTATCAATAATAAGCCCTCGAATGTTAGTAACGTCCTGAGAGGTAACCAAAAAGGTTTCTTTATTATTTTTGTATATCTCAGATCTTGAGAACCATCAACTGCTCCAACAGACCCATCTGCGCATCTACAAAGAAAAAACTACAAGTATGATTGAAAAAGGACCACATCCAGTTAGTGAATTGGCAGGTCTGGTATGATGCCAGGAACACTTCCACATATGTTTTATTCCACCTGCTCTAGCAACAACCTCACTCTTTCTCACCGATAGAATTTTCATCAGATAATGTGCAATAATTTCACTTTCTCTTTGGAGTAACAGAGCCAAATAGCCTGAATCTGTGATTCATGATTTCAGCTCTCTTAAATTGCTCAGCACAAGATATATTGGGTTTTGTACATAGAGGTATTGAATACAAAAGCATGGAAGTTATGCGGAACCTTTATAAAGCTCTGGGCAGGTCACAACTATAGTATTGCATCCAATTCTGGTTACAACACCTCAGAAAGGATGTGAGGTTCCTTGAGGGCGTGCAGAGGAATTTTATCAGACTGGTCCCGGGGGTGGAGGATTTCAGCTATGAGTTTAGGGTGGAGTTGTGCGGTTTACAGCAAAACAGATTGAGGGTAAATTTGATAGAGTTGTACAAGATTATGGCAAGTTTAGATGAGGTAGATAAGGAAAAATTAGCTGGTGGTACAAGTACTAAAGAACACAAATGTAAGGTTTCAGGCAGGAAGCAAAGTAAAGTTACCAGAGCCCCAGATGGTCATCGGCCGCTTTCCCCTTTGAGGGGGAGAGCTGACTGGTGGTGATTTAAACTGAGGACCACCACACCTCAGACGAGGAGCAAGGTTGAGAAGGCGGGACCTTCATGAATAACCGGAGCCGGTAGGAGAATTGAACCCATGCAGGTTTGCCTTGTTCTGCATCACAAACCAGCTGTCCAGCCAACTGAACTGGTGGAGGAGAATGTAAAGAAGATTATTTTCACATAAGTTATAATGACCTCGAACTTGCTGTGCTTGAGGGCGTTGGAAACAAAGATGATCAATGATTTCAAAAGAAAATTGGATAGGTACTTGGAGGAAATAAACTTGCATGATGATGAGTTATGGGGCGCCATCTTCCAGGCCTCGTTGCACCGGGAAAGTAGATCTACCCAGCTTGCAACTCCTCGCTGGATTCAACACAATTTCGCAAGACTTTGCTCGGGGACTCCCGCCCACAAATGGGTGGGATCAGTTTTGGACAAATCTGCATATTAGAGCGAGGCAGTAAGCCTTACTCTGATGTGCAGATTTCCGAGGTACCTGAGGCTTTGGGATTCAATCCCTTCACTGTGGAGACCTTGGGTGAATGCTGTTTGGTACAGCTTCCCAAAAATGGGGACCAGATGGAATGACACTCGTGGGAATCTCCAGGGAATCAGAGCGCCCCAGCTGCATGCCCTTTGGGCAGTGTGGTGCACTGGCACTGCTGGTGCCACCCCGACAGTGCCACCTGGGTGCCAGCCTGGCACTGTCCATCTTTTGCGCATGCGCGATTGGGCCAGGGTTGCCCGGTGTTGGGAGGGTGTGGAAGAGGGGGTCGTGGTGATGCCAGGGGGCTCTCCGTTGTTGCATTCAGTCTGAGGAGGAGGTTGGGTATTGTTTGTGGGTCTCGGAGATCGGGCCACCATTTTTAAACGGCGTCCTGATCTCTCACTACAACCGGGAGTTCCGGCGAGCAGAGCTCCCCGTTGTAAAAACCGGGGTTATGTGTGGCCTCGGCAATGCGTTCCCCATTCCTGCCCCTTATTCATAGTGAGTCGCGTTGAATAGTGATATGTTTTCGGCACTGCGTGTTCCGGAAACATGCGGCTAAACGCGCTCACACGGGGACTTTGTACCCTTTGGGAAGATCACGCCAAAGATATGGGAATGGAACTGGCTTGATTGTTTAATGAAGGCCCCAATAGATTTGATGGGCCGATTTGCCCCCCATTGTGCCAGAAATGACTCTACAGGCTGGATTTTAATGTAGCCAGGAAGACTAAAAGTAGTACAAGCTGCATTATATCCAGCTCCATCTCTGACTTGCATTGCATAGAATTTACAGAGTATGCCGAAACAGAAACAGGTCATCTGGTGCAACCATTCCATGTTTCACTCAAGTTTCCTCCTATCCTTCCTTATTTAACTCTATATTTTCCTCCCCTGTGAATTTTGATTCAACTCCTCCAAGGGCAGCACAGTGGCACAGTGGTAATGGCGGCACGGTGGCACAGTGGTTAGCACTGCTGTCTCACAGCTCCAGGAACCCGGGTTCAATTCCGGCCTCAGGTGACTGTCCGTGTTGTTAAGGCCCAGGGTTTAGAGAATCCCAAAGTGTATCATGGAGTTCACCTGACCCACAACTTTTAATAGATTGTGGTATGGGGAGCACACGGCTCACTCTACAGGTGTGGTACAGCAGAAATGGACGAGTATTTTTAAAAACAAAACAATGTTTATTCTATGAACTCAAGTTCACCTTTTTAAAACAAACAGTGAATATCTTAGCAACCATTAATTCAAATACAAACAAAGAATACAACACTAAGTAATCTGTATGCTGTTCTTTTAACATCCAAAAGACTTAACAAACCTCTAAACAGATGTACATCAGGGTTTACATGCAATATTGAAAGCATTTATAATTCTGAATTCACCAAATGATTCAGATAGTCTTTGGATGGCAGACTTCAGATGCCGCTCCCTGAAAAACACAGACAGACCCAAGCTTTTTCTCAAACTGAAACTAAAAAGCAGAAGTAGAGCTCAGCTCCACCCACACTCTGACATCACTCCAGTAACATGAGAAGCTCCATTTCTTAAAGATACATTTCTTAAACACACATTTCTTAAAGGTACTCTCACATGACAGTGTGGAGGTTGCATGTTCTCTCCGTGTCTGCGTTGGTTTCCTCCGGGGCTCCGGTTTCCTCGCACAGTCCAAAGATGTGCAGGCCATGGATTGGCCATGCTAAATTGCCCCTTCATGTCCAAACATTTAGGTGGGATTACAGGGATAGAATGGAGGCGTGGACTTAAGTCGGGTGCTCTTTCCAAGGGCCAGTGCAGACTCGATGGGTGGAATGGCCTCCTTCTGCACTGTAAATGCTATGATTCTATTATTCCTCCTTAAATGCATCTACAATATTCAGCGCAACTACTCCCTATGGTAGCAAGTTCTACATTCTTACCACTCACAGGGTAAAGAAGTTGCTTCTGACTTTTTGAGTCCACTTCTTATTGCAGTCAATGGAATTTGGTGTTTTGTACACTGGATGGCCAGCCCACAACTGCCTGCTTTTTGTCACATATCTCTACTCCATTATATCAATCCTCTGCTGCATTTAACGCCATAGAAGTTACCAGCACAGAAGGAAGCCACTTGCCTCCAGGTGTCAGTGACCATCTTTATAGTAATCAAAAACAAACCCCATTGTTCCTGTTTATAAATACTGGGAAATATTTGTCATTGGTGGCTGCCCTTCAATTCGAGGATGGCGTTTATTCAGGGACGTCAGTTTCTGACATGGCTCTTCATGTGACTGAATAGGCTGATTATCAACGTACAGATCTTTAGACACATGGTGCAGGATCTCCTACGAACTTAATGGGATCTGGAGTGCGGGATTTCCATCTCGGCCACCACTCTGCCTCAACATTAAGGCATTGGGATTCAAAGCATGTTGCAACTGAATGGCCAAGTTGCCGCCATTTTGAACAATTGGCAACAATCTACTCCCAGTCATTAATGTCAATGCTGCCACACTTCATGGAGAGCTTCAGAATGGCTTGTAGATGTTCTTTGTCCTCCCCTGCAAGGCATGTTATTTGGAAATTGAGAGAACAGAACCTCATGGGGAAGATGGTTTATGGCCACCCTGACAGTGTCCAGCCCATCAAAGTTGATTTTGCAGGAGTTTTTCCTGAATGCTTTGGGAGATGGCTTCAAAATGGAAACAAACATTTGATTGATGGTCTACCCATTGAGTCCAGAGGATGCAGTGGAGGCGTTGCTAATGGAATTTCTCTAGTGTTTTGATGTGTCACGAGACACACAGTCCAAGTCTCAATGCAGCATAGGAGTGAGTTGATGACAATTGCTCTGTTTATGAGACTTTTGCCTACTCGCCAAGTCTTTTTTGTCAAACACTCACCAATGTAGTTTGTTGATGGCTAAATTTATACAGCTGATCTTGTGTTGAGTCTCATTCTCAATGATTGTCTTCTGAGAAAGGTTGCTTTCATTATGTGTAAAGTTCTCAATATATTTCAGAAGCTGTCCTTCAACATATATGGCCAATGGAATTTTTGGTTGACCAGGTGTGAATTGATCAATGAGTTTGCTTTGACAACATTCAAGGACAGGCAGAATTGGAGAGACTGCAAGTGGCTTTAAATATGGTGCAGAGTGGGCAAAGGCACTGTAGTCATCCACAGATTGTAGATCGTGTATATTTATCACAGTCAGTTGGTCTTTGGCACAGAGGCAGCTGAGGTTAAAGAGTTATCTCCTGAGACAGTATTTTAATGCACAGACCAGAGGACAGTTGATCTTTAATGAGGTGACTAAACATTCTCAGGATTGTGATGAGGAGAGAAAGATTAGTGAGCAATTAGTGTACAATTGACTCTCTGTGTAGACATGTTCCAATTGGTTAGTTCCAGAGGTGACCTTATAATGAAACACATCATGCCTAGGCACAGGGCCCAACAAATGGGGGGGGGGGGGGCATTCTGGCCTGTGGCTTTGGGGGTACCAATCAGAGCCTGATAGTGCTGAATTTGCTGATAGGCTCTTATTTCTTGAGCCTATCAACGGGAAATGTAGAGCAACATCGAGCTCCGATTGGCCGAGTCCTCTCAGAGTGGGCAAACACTGTCCAATGTCGCTGAGAGGTGATGGCGGCTGGTAGGGGGAGAGAGCAGTAATAAGGATCTCTGGCAAGTACAAGGCACAAGTCAGGAGTGTGATGGAATGCTCCCCACTTGCCTGAATGGGGTGCAGCTCCAACAACACTCAAGAAGCTTGACACCATCCAGGACATTTACCCCCTCCACCACTGATGCACAACAGCAGCAGCGTGTACCATCTACAAGATGCAGGAACTCACCAAGGCTCCTTCGGTAGCACCTTCCAAATTCATGGCCACTACCACCTGGAAGAAAAGAAACATGGGAACATCATCACCTGGACATTCCCCTCCAAATTACTCACCATCCTAACTTGGAAATATATCACCATTCCTTCACGGTCGCTGGTCCAAATCCTGGAACTCCTTTCCTAATAGCACAGTGGGTGTACATACACTGCATGAACTTCAGTGGTTCAGGAAGGTCGCTCACCACCACCTTCTTATGGACAATTAGAGATGGGAAACAAATGCTGGCCCATCCAGCGAAGCCAAAATCCCATACAAATAGAAAGGCTGGGCAATGAGCGGAGGGAGAGGTGAGAATTCCAGATAGTCAGGCAGACAGCCAGTGAGCCAGAACAAATTCCCGAGGCTGCCGTCGAGCGAAGCTCAATGTGAGTTTTGAGAGCCAAGGAGGTGCTGGCAGTCATCGAGGGGAGCAACAGGGTGACTCAGGCTGAGATGGGCTGGACAACCCAGGGCGAGGCATGGCCAGATAGCCAAGCAGGCAGCCTGATCCAGCGTCGAGGCGAGGCAAGCTGAGGTCATTATGGTTGAAGGGAACAACATCAGGGGCAATTTGACCCTCACGCCAGGGCTGAGGAGGGCTGGGAAACCAAGAATGAAGCCAGGCAGCTAGAGGCAACAGTGAGGTGAGGCCGTCGAGGTGAAGCTAGGCAAAAAGACAGTTTTTCATTTTACTTTAGAAAGTTTGACGTGTTGAGGAGTGCACAAATTGCACAATCATCCTCATCCACCAAAAGTAGGGTGAATTATCAGATGAATTTGACTTGCCAATTTCCGGACATACCCACAGCACCTGAAAAAGTTGCACAAAAATAAGTAGTGAACTCTGAAATGGAAATGGAACTACAAGATATTGCTGATTCTTCTCAAGTGAGGGAAGAAACCTACCCTGAAAACATTGCCTTCTGGCCAAAACTTGTTCCACTGGGTATGATAGAAGATTTCATACTAAATAAACCAGAAAGCATAATTAATATGGAAAATTTGAGGAATGAACTTGAGGTTGGAGGCTGTAAACAGGTTGGAGGCCTTCACAAGTCCCATTTTCTGAGAGCGAAGAGAAATCAGATGACGGAAACTCAAAATTGGCTGATTTTCTTTCGGACTAAGGCAGTCTATTGTTGTATTTGCATATTATTTCCTGACGCTAGTAAAGGGATCAAACATATGTCGATGGAGAAATATTGGAAGAGATCTTGCTGATCAAGAAACTTCCAAGACTCATATTAATACTATGTCCCTCTTTCTTATTCCCTTACTTAAATTTAGTTTTCAAAACCACCCTCTGCTAGTCTGATATAATGGCTGCTGGTCATGCGTAGATGGTCCGAACCACCATTCCCCATCGCTCTCAAGACTGTCCTTCAGAAAGTCTCCTTTGTGACAAAAAACAGAATCCTGCCAGATGAAGCCATACCATTGATATTGGACTTGGACCCACTGGACTCCACTTGATTGGAGTATTGCTTCTGCACTGGACGTTTTCTGGTCCATTCTGTCCTGTACTCGCATGCACTGCTGCCATGTCATTTTTCCATCTTGTTGCTTATCGGCTAGTTCCATGTTTGCTCGCCTCGAGACACGCAGATAGCAATATTGACCATCTTTACTGTCATTTTGAGAACAGACAAGCATAAATTCCAATTCAACATTGGAACCATGTTTTTATATGTTAAAATGCACTAAAGCAGTGATCAATTTGTATATTTTTGTGGCTTTGCATTCTGTGGGGTGCGGGTGGTCAGGGTCAGGAGGGCATGATGCCATTGGGGGGTGATGTGTGACATAATAGTGTTGCATCACAGGGGGTGGGGTGTTGCATCAATGGGGGCAAGGTGTCACATCACCATGGGATGGGGGACAACGCAAAGGCTTGTGTATCATGTGGGGGTCCAGAAATGAAGTGAGCGTGGGGATCCCAAAATTGTAAGTCCGCCTCTGGTTAGTTCGTTAGATTCCTGAAGCAGAAATCCAATTGGACAAACCCAGGACATAATGAAATTAGTGTCATATTTATTTCACTGGAGAGGATATACATATTGGTGTGTGTGAAGTGCTTATTTATGTACAAAGCAACTGACCAAAACATTTCAACGCAGCTTAAAAACATTCCCAGCTTGTTCCAATAAATAGTATGTGTATGCATGTGTTGATTGACAAGACTTTCTGCAACATTCTTGATAAAACCAACATCACGCCTTATAATCTGTCAAAATATGTGTCGATATATGCCTTATCCAGGATTACGATCCTCTCTGCAGTGAGAGAGATCATCATACAGAAATTAACCTGTTGAAAAACAGTAACTATAAACTTCTCCAGAAAGTTTTTTAAAATAAATTTAGAGTACCCAATTAATTTTTTCCAATTAAGGGGCAATTTAGCATGGCCATTCCACTTACCCTGCACATCTTTGTGTTGTGGGAGCGAAACCCACGCAAACACGGGGAGGATGCACAAACTCAACATGGACAGTGACCCAGAGCCGGGATCGAACCTGGGACCTCGGCGCCATGAGGCACCAGTGCTAACCACTGCACCACCATGCTGCCCTTACTGATACAGGAAGTTAATATCTGATTGTTACTTTAGACAGAGGACAATGGATTCATTGAAAAAGGAATCATTGCGTGCTTTCCAAGCAAATCGTGCCCATCCTTTTGACTTGAAGCAGCAACATTCAAATGACTACATCCACAACCATGCTGCTGAAAGAAGGGAAGATTGCAGGGTTATATTTATTCAAATATCAACATCAGAGATCGCACGAACTTTACAGAGTCAGACTCATCATTTGCAGAACTATCAGCTACTGAGGCACTGGCAGCTAAATTTGGTGCCGAGACAGCAATATGTGCATTATATTTACATTGGGGGCGGGATCTGGATTCCGTACCCATTCCTAACACTGGCTAACTAAACCAGCATTTTAAATTTTTGCTGGCACACGTCTTGAATAGAAGCAGTTTTTTCTTTGTGTTGCAGAAATATTTCAGTCTTTCCTGGTAGAAAATAGCTATGGCTTACAGATTAAAGTGCAAGGAATGGAATATTCTTCAATACTTTTATCAGCTTCTTCAAAAAAAAATTTCAATAAATTACATTACTCATATTTAAGTAACATTTAACAATCCCTTCCTCAACCGGAAAACAATTAATTCACTGACTAACTAATCCCCACCCTTTTTAGCTGCTGACTGAGGTTAACTCCTCCAAGTGCCATCTGAACAGATGTCGGCCGGGATTCTCCGATCACTGCGTCGGGGCGGAGAATCGCCGGGGGGGGTGGGGGAGGGGCGCGAGAATCGCATCATGCCGCTCCGATGCCGGGCCGCCGATTCTCCAGCCACCAGAGAATCGGCACCAATCGTGCCCGCGCGGTTGCCGCCGCCCCTGTCGGGGGCCATTCAAAGTGCCCCCCCCCCCTGGCGAATCTCCACACTCAACGTGCCAAGTGCCCGCCGAGTCCCGCCAGCGTGGGTTACGTATGGTCCTACCCGGCGGGACCTCGGAGTTCTGGCTGCGGGGGCCGCCCTGGTGGGGAGCGGGGGGATCCGACTCCGGGTGGGCCCTCCACGGTGGCCAGGCCCACGATCGGGGCCTACTGATCGGCGGGTGGGCTAATTCCAGGGGAGGGCTATGTTCCTCCCCGCCGGGCCCCTATAGGGCACCGCTATATTGCCCGGGGGGCCAGCGCGGAAACGGCAACCCACACGCATGCGGGGACTCGCGCCGGCTGTGGCGCGCCGGCTTTCAAACGCACAGCACTCCGGCGCCGGACTGGCCCCCTAGAATGCCTGGGCCTGGAGACCCGTTGACGCCAGCGTCGCTTGTGCCAGTTTTGGCACCGGCGTCGACACTTGGCCGGGTATTCTGAGAATCCCGGACGTCATCTTTTATGAAACTCAGTCTCATTCCTTCTTAAACTAAATTTAATCATCTCTCGACCATATTCGGAGTATCGAACTTGTTGGAGCTCCAGACAGAGGCGGAGGCAGGTGTCTTAGTCTTTGCCTCCCTGGTGGCGAGGACATGGATCTTGTTGGGTTGGAGGTCAGTTTCTCCACCCTGTGCCTCAATATGGTTGGGAGAATTAATGGAGTTTCTATTCTTAGATTCCTGTCATATCAAAAGTTGTTCATTTTAAATACAAATAGTAGCCATTGTATTGTGTTGACTTGGTCTTTTATTTTAACAAAAATAATCAGGAACACTGCCAAAAAGAGCAGCAATGTGCTTGTTATTCGCCAATAACCCCTGTGCCATTCTGCATTATGAAGGTCTTCCCTGCCTACTCAATTGCCACTAAAAGGTTAAATGATCTCAATGTCGGCTTGAATCTTTGAACTGCAACTATGTCATTGCTGACACAAGGGTAGAATTTCCATGTGAGTTTCCCAAATTCTGGCTCGAACTTTGGACAAAGATCGGAAGGAATCCCAGAAGAATGTTGGAAGCAAAGCTACAATTGGCGTTCAGAAGAATTCCAGCAGATATTCCAGATTTTCCAGATCACTGTGCCAATCACAACGTGCAATGGGCAACAAGAGGCTGCATGTCGTGTCTTTGTGCTTGAAATGCAGTGTTTACTGGACTCGCATATTTATGGTTGCGAGTATTTACTCGCATGCCAGGCTCCTGTCCAGGCTTGACACCAGTTGTCTCTGTGGCGATGTAACAATTTGGAAACCACAGCACAGTTTTGAAAAAGAGCTGTCGAATAGTTCTGAAATAAAAACTGAACGCAAAGTCCCTCTTTTTAAATGAAACTATTTTTTTCTCATTGCGTGAAAACATTAAGGTGTTTGATAAACTGTCATTTGCATAGCAAAACGTACACCATGCGTCCACCCTAACTTGCACATTGTTTTGGTTTGGATTCGGGAATAGATAATGATGTAAGTGGCTGATGCACAATTAAAATTTCGGAGAATAATACATCAAAATTATCAATTATATGGTATTGGTTACATAGGTGACTTCAGTGGTGAGTGAACAAACACAGGGCCATAAAAACAAATGTAGCCCATTCAGCCCCTTGAATCTGTCCCGTCATTCAATTAGAGTGTGACTGATCTTTATCTTAACTTTGCCTACTCACCTTAATTCCATATTTCTTAATAGCTTTGCTGAACACAATTTTATCAAATTCAAATGTCAATTGTTTTGAATTCAAATGACAATGAAAGAGGGGTTTAATTTCTGCAGAAATTCTGTGTACCCTGAAATGAAAGCGAAAGTCACCAGTGTGCCTGAGGACGATAGACTGCTCTACTGCTCTACCCTTTTGAGAGAGAGCTGACTGGTGGTGATTTAACCTGAGGGTCACCACACCTCAGGCAAAGGGCCAGTATGTGAATTGAACCCAGGTTGTTGGCATTGCTCTGCATCGATATCACAAACCAGCCAACCGATCCCCTCGATAACTACAACAAATGGTCTCCAGAGAAGCACTTATACAATTTTTCTCGGGGTTTATGCTGATCTCCTACCAAAGCTTACAGTGTAGGATTTGGAAAACCCTCACATAAATGCAACTGGATGTTGGCGTCATTGTGCACCTTTAACAGCATGCATTATGGATTGGTATAATTAAACAGTTAATGAAAGACAGTTATAAAAGACTTAAAATGTATTTGTATTTATATAGTCATAGACTCCAACAAGAGATTTGGCATTGGTTAGATGGAGTACTTTAATCCAATCTTCAAGTTTAGTCAAAGGACACTCCTCGACAATGCGAACCATTGTTTAGACAACACGACACTTGCAGCCTGGGTCTTTGGCCTCACTGATATTGGATTGCTGTACAGGGGCCTTGGTCAGCCCAGAAATGGTTCAAAGGGTCCACTGTCGCCATGGGAGATCAAAGCAAGGTTACAAGCAGTGGGGCGCACGATGAGGAAGTGCTTTCTGGTAGATGTCTTCACCTGGCAATCCTCGTCCCATAGATCCTCAGCTATTACTCCCCGATGGGGTGGGTTTAACCACATGGGGTAGCATGAGGGAAGGCACATTGCTGATGGGTTCAGGAGATCATTGAATAGGGGCAGGTGTGAGCTGGAGTACTTGCCTGTGGCAGGTATCCTCCTGATGTCTGGGGAGGGAACCATGTTGCTCAGCGCAGGGAACCAGAGAAGGTGGATTGAGTTGCACATAGATATATTTGTTGTGGGCAGATTAACAAACTGTAGCTGAACTAAATTGCATGATGGGAAATCTGGTCAAGTTAAAAAATATTCAGACTCAGGCTGCAATTAAAAGAGAACACTGATGAGAACACTGAAAAGAGACGACGGGTGTCCAGACAGAAGAACTACTGTGGTCAACCACAAGAAACATCATGAGCAAAATGTAGCAACTTTGCAGTGAAAAGGAGGAAGGGACATTGAAAGCAGACAATCATAGACATTTGCAGACCTTGAGCAAGAGGGATGTGGCAAAATGGCCGGAAGCCTGAAAAGCTAGGCCAGACGCAGAATTGGACAACCTAAATTGAACAGCAGCCAGACCTGATGGAAATTCGGACAGGCCAAGTAAATACGGACTCTAGTCAGGATGCACAAGGACCAGTGTGAACTTGTTCTGGAAGCTGGGATCAGGGGTGCTCAACCTTGACCAAATCAGGACATTATTTTGCGTATTGGCCTGTATCGGCAAGGTTCATAGGCACCTTAGTTCAAGTATCGGCTGGACTCAAAGGACCCTCAGCACCATCAATGGAAAGGGCCACATGCGCTTCATGCACCTGAGGATGAACCCCAAGGGGGCACTTGGCATCTTACAAAAATTGAATTGACAATCTCATTGAGTGCTGCGACTCCCCTCCCATAATCGCATTGGCTGTAAGCCAGTGACCCTTTCAGAAGGGCGCAAGAGAAAGAAGGTGGGAGGAATACGAACAGACACCTGGAAGCCACCCCCAATGAAGTCTCCGCCCTGAGTGAAGACTCCCCACTCCAATGAAGTGCAGACATGGTGATGACAGAAGGGGGCATGCAAGACCAACCTTTGTGAAGAAAACCCTGAATTCAGAGGCAATTTAGATTCATTGGAATCGGCAGAGCTCAGCTAAGAGTCGAACCCAGCAGAGCAACCTTGCCAAGCTCTACTGCACAAGTAGTATCAAAGTCTCAGACAGAGAGTATAGTATTGATAAGTTGAATTAAGATTTTAGAGTTGTTGTGTGAATAGATTTTGGATGATAAGATACTGTAATAAAATTGGGTCAAACCATGAGTAAGGGGACTTGGGAAACGAGATTTAATATAAACTCATCGAAGTGTACAACATTTCAGACAACAGGGTCATCTGACCTGTGTGGTTGCAAAGGGCTGTTAAGGTGGGAAACATAGGAAACATGAATTAGATGTGTCCTGTTTGCCAGACTCAGGGAAGAATTACTTCAGCTACATGAGGGTCTTACACATATGTCATTGAACATTCGAGAAGGGGAAGAAATGGTATAAAGGTATGGGAGATCGGAGCATCAGGAGGGACAACTCTCAAACAAAACCCTGGGGACAACCATCACAGAAGAAGATCTCGAGTCAGAGGCTCAGAGACCAGTGAAGTACTCCCAGAGAAGAGCCTGAATAGTTATTCTGCTCGTGTGAAACTTCAGTTTGAACCGTGCGTTGAGTTACGTTAATTGGTAGTTTGAGTTAAAGAGTCTGTGTGACATTCATTGAGTTAAAAAGTCAAGTGACATTTGTCATGTGAGAGTACCTTTAAGAAATGGGTGTTTACTACTGCAGTGATGTCAGACAGTGGGTGTAGCTGGGCTGTATTTCAGCTTTTTACTCTCGTTTTAGGCTGTTTGCTGCAGGGGGTGTTTTAGTTTTGTTTTCAGTGTTAGAGCTGAAGCAGACCAAGCAGGTGCACTGCTGTTCTCTTTGCCATCAAAAGACTAGTTCTTGATCATTTGGTGAATTCAGAATTATAAATGTTTTCAGTAGTGACTTTAACCTGATGTGCTTCTGATAAAGGTTTTGTTTTTAAGTCGTATGGATGTTAAAAAGGAAAGCTTAAAGGTAGACTTAGTGTTGTAGTCTTTGGGGGTTGTATTTGAATTAATGGTTGCTAAGGTGGTCACTGTATGTTTTAAAAAGGTTCACTTGAGTTCAGAGAATAAACATTGTTTTGCTTTTTAAAAATACTTTTCCATTTCTGCTGCACTACTCCTGTAAAGTGGGCTGTGTGTTCCCCATACCACAATCTAGCAAATGTTATGGGTCAGGTGAACTCCATGATACATTTTGGGGTTCTCTAAACCCTGGCCCATTACAAATTGGGGGCTCGCGAGGGTTAAAAGTCTATCTATTGGATTGGTTTAGTGAACGAAAAGACAGTGAGGGGTGAGCATATTGTGGTTGCTTTTCAGGTGTGGTATTCTAGTTTTAGTAGGGAGTGTGTTGTGGACAATGGTTCTTTCAGAGGCTCTGAAGTTTTTGGGGGTGGAGACCATCACACGCAGTATCTTACGGACAGGGACTAGAAGCAGACTGTTAGATTTGGCAAAAACATTGCAGTTAGCATTACCTGACAAAAGATGAGGTCATTATGGTGGTGGCTAAGCATTTAAAGTTGCCTGAGGTAGAGTTTGACACATTGGAAACAGAAACAAGTCAGTTGCAAATTAAACAAATGGAACATGAGAATGAATTAATGCAGCTTGAACATGAAAGAGAGAGAGAGGAAAAAGAAAGAGAAAGAGAAAAGAGGGAGAGGAAAAAGAGGGAGAAGAAAGGAAAACAGAAAGAATAGCCCTAGCAGAACAAAAAGAAAGAGAAAGCGAGATACAGATCAGGGAAAAAGATAAAGAGAGAGAGTTTGAACTTCAGAAAATGGCCATGAAACATGACAGTCAGTTAAAATTGTTCAAGGGAAACGTACAGTTGGATGTTAGTGACGAGGATAGTGAGAAAGAGCGCCAAAGTCAACGGCTTGGTCGGGATCTATTTAAATATGTCCAAGCATTGCCAAGGTTTGACGAGAAGGAGGTAGAAGCCTTTTTCATTTCCTTTGAGAAGGTGGCTACACAAATGTAATGGCCATAGGACATGTGGGTATTACTGATTCAAACAAAGCCGGTAGGTAGGGCTAGTGTAGTGTTTGCATCACTCCCGGAGGAGATATCTGGGACGTATGAGGAGGTGAAAAAATCCATCACTGATGCATCGGAACTAGTGCTTGAAGCTTACAGACAAAGGTTTCGAAATTTAAGGAAAGAATTTGGTCAAACATACATGGAGTTTGAAAGGCTCAAACAGAGTATTTTGATAGGTATATAAGGGCTTTGAAATAGACCAAACGTATGAAGCTCTCAGAGAAATTATACTTTTGGAAGAGTTTAAAAATTCAATTCCTGATGTTGTGAGAACTCATGTGGAAGAGCAGAGGGTTAAAACTGTGAGGTTAGCAGCAGAAATGGCAGATGATTATGAATTAGTTCATAAATCAAAGTTTAGTTTCCGACGTTAGTTTCAGCCTGTGAGGGATAGAAACTGTGGACATGAGAAATACTCAAGTGGTAAATGTAAAGGTGATCTGATGGGAGATAATAAGGAGAATGTACCTCAGATTAGAAAGGAAATCCAGGAGGGTGGAAAAGAAATGAAAAGTTTCAAATGTTTTCCCTGTAATAAACTAGGCCATGTAAAGTCACAGTGTTGGTGGTTGAAGAAAAGCACTGGGAAGGCTGATGTGGTAAAACAGGATAAGACAGTGGAGTTTGTTAAAGTGGTAAAGGAAAGCCCAAGTGAAGCGAAGGAGTTGCAAAAGATTGTACAGCCTGATCAAGAAGTGATTGATAAGAAGGTGCCAGATCTCTTTAAAGAATTGACTTGTGTGGGTAAAGTTTACTCATGTCTATCAGGAGGAGCAGGTAAAGAAGTCACAATTTTAAGAGATATGGGAGCTCGTCAATCTTTAAGGGAAGACATGAGGAGTTATGTAGTTTGGGAAGAATGTTGCCATAAAAGGTGGCAATATGTGGAATTCAGGGTGAGAGGCGTACTGTTCAATTATATAAGGTAAGGTTGGAAAGTCCAGTGAAGAGTGGAAAAGTGGTAAGTAGGATTAATAGAGAAACTATCTTGTCCAGGAATACAGTTTATCTTGGGTAATGATATAGCTGGATCACAGGTGGGAATGATACTTACTGTGGTTGATAAGCCAGTGGAAAATCAGACCAACTGAAGTGTTGAAGAATGAATATCCTGGGATTTTTCCGGATTATGGAGTAACAAGGTCACAAAGTCACGGGTTAAGACAAGACGAGAAATCAAAGAGTGAAGATGAACTTGAAGTGCAATTATCAGAAACGATTTTTGATCAGATGGCTGAAAAGAACAAGAGCAGGTGGAGGATGAGGCGGATATTATTATTTCAGGAAAATTGGTGGAGTTACAATAAAAAGATATAGAAATAAAACGGATGTATCAGAAAGCATACACGGGAGAGGAATCTGCGTGTATACCAGAGCGTCATTACCGTAAAAGTGATGTCTTGATGAGAAAATGGAGACCTTTACATATGCAGGCGGATGAAAAGTGGGCAGAAGTTCATCAAGTAGTATTGCCAGTAGGGTATAGAAAGGAGGTTTTGCGAGTTGCACGAGGTACTAGTGGGAGGTCATTTGGGAATAAGGAAAACTCAAGCTAAAATCCAAAAACATTTTTATTGGCCTGGACTACATAAAGATGCAATTACATTTTGTCAATCATGTCACACCTGTCAAGTGATAGGGAAACCTCAAGCAGTGATAAAACCAGCACCCTTAATACCCATTCCTGCATTTGAGGAACCTTTTACAAAGGTCCTAATTGAGTGCGTAGAACCACTTCGTAAAACGAAAAGTGGGAATCAATATCTTTTGACTATAATGGATGTGTATACTAGGTTTCCAGAGGCCATTCCAGTGCGTAATATTACAGCTACAAAGATTGTGGAGTAGTTACTTAAATTCTTTACTCGATATGGACTACAACAGAAATACAATCGGATCAAGGATCAAATTTTACCTCAAGGTTATTCAAAGAAGGTATCGATAGCTTCAGAATAAAACAATTTAAATCAACTGCGTACCATCCAGAATCGCAGGGAGCGTTGGAACGGTGGCATCAGTCATTAAAGACAATGTTGAGGGATTATTGGTGAGATTATACAGAGGATTGGGATGAAGGAATTCCATTCGTACTGTTTGCAATTAGGGATGCACCTAATGAGTCAACTAAATTGAGTCCTTCTGAACTAATTTTTTGTCATAAGGTAAGAGGACCACTTAAATTGATTAAGGAAAAATTGGTGAGTGAGAAATCGGAAATTACATTATTGGATTACGTGTCAAATTTTAGGGAACAATTAAATAGAGCAGGTGAATTGGTTAGACAACATTTAAAAGTTGCACAAAATGTGATGGAACGGGTAGCGGACAAGAAATCCAAAGTTCGTAGTTTTGCCAGTGGAGATAAAGTTTTAGTGTTGTTACCAGTGGTTGGTGAATCTTTAAATGAAAGGTTTTGTGGACCTTATCAGATTGAAAGGAAATTAAGTGAGGTGAATTATGTGCTACAAACACCAGATAGAAGGAAGACTCACCGAGTGTGTCATGTGAATATACTTAATAGGTACTTTGAAAGGGAAGGAGAGAAAAATGAGGAGGTTTTAATGATTCTAACTCAAAGTGACGAACCAAATCCAGATGACTGTGAATTTGACATACCTCAAATTAAATTGGAAAACGACGATGATCTTAAAAATTGGGATAAATTGTTGAGTTACCTTCCAGAGGAAAAATGGACTGACCTGAAAGAGCTATTAATATCAAATGGGCAGGGTTGTAGAGATAAATTGGGAAGTACTAAAATGGCTATACATGATGTAGATGTGGGAAATGCTGTTCCAATCAATCAACATCCATACAGACCTAACCCTTTAAAATTGGCACAGGTTAACAAAGAAATTGAGAGTATGCTTAAAAATAGCATAATTGAAGTGGGTTGCAGCCAATGGAGCTCACCCGTAGTGATGTTACCAAAACCAGACGGTACCCAATGGTTGTGTGTGGACATTGAAAGGTTAATGCGGGACAGCACGGTGGCCTCACGGCGCCGAGGTCCCAGGTTCGATCCCGGCTCTGGGTCACTGTCTGTGTGGAGTTTGCACATTCTCCCCGTATTTGCGTGGGTTGCGCCCCCACAACCCAAAGATGTGCAAGATAGGTGGAATGAACACGCTAAATTGCCCCTTAATTGGAAAAAAATGAATTGGGTACACTAAATGTTTTTTTTAAAAGAAAGGTTAATTCAGTTACAAGAACGGACTCTTATCCTATCTCATGTTTGGAGGATTGAAATGAAAATGAAATGAAAATCGCTTATTGTCACAAGTAGGCATCAAATGAAGTTACTGTGAAAAGTCCCTCGTCGCCACATTACGGCGTCTGTTTGGGGAGGCTGGTTCGGGAATTGAACCGTGCTGCTGGCCTGCCTTGGTCTGCTTTCAAAGCCAGTGATTTAACCCTGAGAAAGTGAGACAATCAGCTTTTATTTCCAAATTGGATTTACTTCAAGGTTACTGGCAGGTACCTTACTATCCGAAAGGGCGAAGGAGATTTCAGCTTTTATGACTTCAGATGGTATATACCAATTCAAAGTTATGCCATTTGGCATGAAAAAAGCTCCAGCCACATGTCAACAGTTAACTAACAAAGTAGTTTCAGGATTATCCAATTGTGCGGTATACATCGATGATCTGGTAATTTTCAGCCAGACATGGACAGAACATTTAAAACATCTGAAGGAGTTACTTGATCAACTTCAGGAGGCGGGTTTGGTGATAAACCTAGCCAAAAGTGAATTTTCAAATGCCCAAGTCACTTTCCTTGGCCATACAATCGGACAGGGTCGAATGGTCACACGGGATGTTAAACCAACAGTTATTGAGGAGTTACCGATACCCTCGACACAACGGGAAATAATGCGATTTCTTGGCATGAGTGGATTTGGTCGAACATTAGTGCAAACGTTTTGTAGCGTGATTGCTCCACTGATGGACTTGCTGAAGAAACATTGAAAATTTAAATGGACAGCGGAGTTTCAACAGGCATTTGACTATATGGAGTTGAAATCAGCCATGATTGAATGGTGGAGTGGACTCAATGGGCCGAATGGCCTTACTTCCGCTCCTATGTCTTATGGTCTTATGGACTGCCTGAAAGCTGTGATAACCAATGCTCCTGTTTTGGAGAATTACAAGGGATTCTGTGATCAGATTGAACTAAAGTATCTGACTTTAAAGAGAAATGCAGAGATGTAGAGAAATGGATGGTCGTGCAAGGACCTTCTTGTTTAAAGAGACTATCAATCGATAAGGATTTCAGTTGGAGGAAGAACAAAAAAAAATGGACTATATTATTATACCTGTTTGCGTGTGTTTTTTTTTAAACAAAAAAGTATATTTACTGTGTGCATTTCTTAAAGGATAGTGAAACGGTGAAAAATCAAATCATCTTGAAGTTGATGGTTTATTTTTTTTCTTGGGGGAGAGGTGCCATGTGAGAGTACCTTTAAGATGGTTGTTTATAAATAGGTGTGTATATCAATATCTGTACTGTGAGTACCTTTAAGCAATGGGTGTTTACTATTGCAGTGATGTCAGAGAGTGGGTGGAGCTGGGCTGTCTGTCAGCTTTTTACTTTCATAGATTCATAGATTCATAGAATTTACAGTGCAGAAGGAGGCCATTCGGCCCATCGAGTCTGCACCGGCTCTTGGAAAGAGCACCCTACCCAAGATCCACACCTCCACCCTATCCCCATAACCCAGTAACCCCACCCAACCCTAAGGGCACTTTCATTTTAGGCTGTTTGCTGCACGGTGTGTTCTAGTTTCGTTTTCAGTGTTGGACCTGAAGCCAGACCAAATTAGGGTTAGGGTTAGGGCTGTACCGCTGTTCTCTCTGCCATCAAAAGACTATCTCTTGATCATTTGGTGAATTCAGAATTATAAATGTTTTCAGTAGTGACTTTATCTTGATGTGCTTCTGATAAAGGTTTTGTTTTTAAGTCGTATGGATGTTAAAAAGGAAAGCTTAAAGGTTTAATTAGTGTTGTAGTCTTTGGGGGTTGTATTTGAATTAATGGTTGCTAAGATGTTCACTGTATGTTTTAAAAAGGTTAACTTGAGTTCATAGGATAAACATTGTTTTGCTTTTAAAAAACTCCTTTTCCATTTCTGCTGTACAACACCTGTAGAGTGGGCCGTGTGCTTCCCATACCACAATCTAGTAAAAGTTGTGCGTCAGGTGAACTCCATGATACACTTTGGGGTTCTCTAAACCCTGGCCCATAACACATTCATTGAGTTAAAGCAGCTGTGTGACAAAATGGTCTGTGACATTCATCAAGTTAAAATTTTCAAGTGTCTTGCTCTTAACTTCCTGCTAGCGATGGAAGCCACAGGCCACAGATTTTAAAAGATAAATGTGTGTATTTACCTGCGTTCCGATGATGTGTCCAACCTTCCTTTCTTTGTGAGAGCTTAGGCCCTCCAGCGCCAGCTATGCACAGGCTCAGGAGTGTAGCCCTGCCCCCTTATGATGCAGCCAGGTAGGGAACGCCCATTGAGGGCAGGCATTTAAATAATAGTTAGATAGAAAATAGCAGGTAACTTTTTTTTACAAGTGTATTAAAGGTCAGTAAATTTTTAAAAAGTTTTTTTTGCCCTTTCTTTCAAACAGACGCAAACAACATCTTCTGGAGCCAGCGCAGGCAGATCCGTGGCATGAGCATCATACGTGATCTTCTGCTGGTCGCTGGATCGCTGCACTTTCTGCAGCACCGTGAGGTGGTCAAGGTCTGGAACATGGATGGCTGGAACAGTCGTCCTCAGGTTGCGGTTCATGAGCAGCTGCGCCAGAGACAAACCAGTTGACAGAGGGGTTGCCCTGTATGCCAACAGCGCCAGGTTGAAATCCGAGGCTGAGTTTGCAGCCTTGCACAGCAACCACTTGACAATATGGACCCCTTTTTCGGCCTTCCTGTTTGATTGCGGGTAATGGGAACTGGATGTGATATGCCTGAAGTGGTAGGATCGTGCAAAGTCGGACCACTCTTTGCTGTAGAAACATGAACCGTTGTCACTCATTACTGTGAGTGGTATCCCTTGCCTGGCAAACGTCTCTTTGCAGGCTTTGATGACTGACTTGGAAGTGAGGTCCGACAGTATCACCACTTCCGGGTAGCTGGAGAAGTAGTCGACCAAGAGCACGTAATCACGCCCATTTGTGTAAAAGAGGTCTATCTCCACCTTGGACCACGGAGAAGTCACGATCTCGTGCTGTTGCAGTGTTTCCTTGGGCTGAGCTGGTTGAAATTTCTGGCATGTTGTGCAGTTGAGGACCGCATTGGCAATGTCCTGACTGATGCCAGGCCAGTAAACTGCCTGCCGAGCCCACTTTAATACTTCTGCCGAGATTCCATCTGTGCCAGAGATCATGTTGTTCTTTAGCTGCCAGATGGCTTTTTCGACTTCACTGTGAGCTGGAGATGCGCTGAGATGGTGACGGGTAGCGTGTTGTGGGATGCTGTTGAGGGCACTTGCGTCGAAGGCTGTGACTTCATTGAGGAGGTCCTTAAAGTGCTCTCTCCAGTGGGCATTGGCTGCCTCTATCTTTAATGTGCACCTCTCCGATTTTGACTCTTGGTGGTGTGAGTCCCTGTGTAGTTGGACCAGAGATGGTTTTAATTGTGCTGAAGAAGCCACGCACATCATGGTTGTCAGTGAGTTGCTGAGTCTCCTGCACTCTTTCTACCCACCATCTGTTTTTTAGGTTGCGGGTTCTTTGTTGCACCTTTGCTTTTAGTTGCCTGTAGGCTTGTTTCCTCTCACTCGAGTTTTGGTGGAGCTGCTAGTTCAGGAACACCTTACATTTGTGGTCAAGGAGATGTTGGATCTCCCAATCGTTCTCGTCGAACAGTCTCGGTGTTTCCTGGTCGAGAGCCTGAGCGTCACCTCGCAGTGCTGACGATGGTGGCTTTTAAGGCAGACCAGGTGCGGTGAGCATTCGGCGGCTGTGGCTCACCAGGTTATCTGTAAGGCGTAAATCATTAATGATTTGTTCAACTGGTTAAATATTTGATTTTATGACTTTATGGACATCAATCACAAGTCACCACACATGGGCGGCACGGTGTCACAGTGGTTAGCACTGCTGCCTCATAGCTCCAGGGATTCCAGGTTCAAATCCGGCTTTGGGTGACTGTCTGTGTGGAGTTAGCACTTTCTCCCATGACTGCATGCGTTTCTCCTGGGTGCTCCGTTCCTCCCACAGTCCTAAGTTGTGCTGGTTAGGTGGATGGACCGTGATAAATTGCCTCTTAGTGTCCAAAAGGTCAGGTGGGGTTAGTGGGTCACGGGGATAGGGTGGAGGCGTGGACTTAAGTAGGGTGCTCTATCTAAGGGCCGGTGCAGGCTCGATGGGCCGAATGGCCTCCTTCTGCACTGAAAATTCTATGAAAAACGCAGGAACTGCTAAAGTAGAAATTTCTCTGCGACTATTGTTCAGATGGGTATTTTGTGAGTCATTTTCAAAGCACGCAATGGCACATAATTAACTCTTGTTTGTGACGACATGTAAACTACTGGTGGGAGAAAGTAATGCGAAATAACAATGCATCCAAAATGAGCTCTAAATTGTCTGAGAAGAATAAGGAAGGCACTGTTAATAAAGCAATGGCTTGTATTGTTAAAGCGCCTTATCAATTCATCAGAACATGCCAAAGAACTTTACATAAGCAAAGGTTAATGTTTGAGATGCAGTCAATGTTTTTTAGAGGCAAGGCAGGCAAATTGTACACAGCCAGGTCCCACAAACAGAAAATAGATTAATTGACAGTGACCTATTTTTAGTAGCACTGGTTGAGAAAGGAATGTTGGCCAGGGCGGCTGCATTATCTGGTGGACGTTTTGTTTGAAGCCATGTCGCTACAGTGTTTGCAGACCGATCAGCCTGTGTTGGGCGGTTCGCTGCAGTGACAGGTCAGTGATTGATTTGACTTGCAAAACATTCAAAAGAGTAATTGGGTTTCAAGTGGATTTTGGCCTGCACATGATGAAGGAGGGTGATGAAATAAGAGGCGCAATCCCGCAATGCCAGGCAGCAGATGCATGCACCTACGTTCTGCTCGGAGCAGGAGCGGGCATCCGAGTGGCCAGCAGCTTTTTAAGGCAGGACTTCCTGCCTGCTGAGATGGGCGGGGGGGGGGGGGGGCTGCTGCCTAATGCCAATTAATGCTGCTCACTGTGTTAAAAACTATCGGGCAGCCATCAGGAGTGAGTGGATCCCCCTGACATTTTCTGTAGTGGAACAATCGAAAAATCCATCCTTGTAGCGAATTCAGCAACTGTGAGTAACCGATTTTAGATAGCCGAACATAACTTCACATCAAATCAATATAGCTAATTATTTCGGAGCGGGAGAATTGGAAACTATCGGCCTTGGCACTGGCAGGATTGAGCCTGAGCACGCTCGGCATCTGAGCGCGACAGGCACACCTATGAAATAAAGCCATTTTGAGAAACTGACCCAGAGGCACGGGGCAAAGTTTGAAGACCTTGTCTCGGCACGCTGGGGTCGGAAAATGTGGCAAGCCTTTTAAAAGTCCATCGATTTCAGTGACACTGGAAAAACCTGCCAGCAGGAGCTGCCACAAAATTCCGCCTTGTGTTACAGCAGGGTTTCAGTGCAACACAATATATATATATTACGAACACTTGGACATAATTTGCACTGTTGGTTTCATCAATTTGGAATGAATTACGCTGAGAAATAGATTGCAACCTGAGGGAAACTGAGATACTTGGACCAATCCGAGTGAGGTTCCCAATGTAGCCTTTGCCTTCCTCTGCAGAAAAAAGATGTGAGGCGGAATTCTCCGTTCTCCGACGCCAAAATTGCGTTCGGCGATCGGCTGGAGAATCCCCGTCTGCACCGAAACGGGGGCGCCGATGCCTTTGCGATGCCCCGCCTCCTCCAAAATGGCGTACTCTGCGAGTATGCGCATGTCGTATGGACGGCCTCCGTTCCCGATGGGCCGAGTTCCCGAAGGCGTGGGTCACTCATCTTATTTATTTTCGTGAACCCGGCGTGGTGGCTGCGGACTGAGTCCAGTGCTGCCACAGTCGGGTGGGCGCCGTTCTGCGTGCTGGGGGGCTTTGGCGGGGCTGGGAGCACTGGTGGGGGATGGTCCGGGGGTGGAGAACCTGGCCAAAGAGGGACACTATTTGGCAAGGCTAGGTCCACTCGCGGCGGGCGCCATGTTGCATGGCGCGGCAGCTTCAATCCGCCGCCATGCGCAATCTTCCAGCCGAATCCGCAGCTAAAGCTGGGGCTTTATGCTGCGTGCCTGCTAGCCCCCCCACCAGACAGAGGATCGGTGCAGCTTTTGCGACATCTTTTTGGGCGTAAAACGGCGCTGTTCCCACACCGGCTTCAGCCCTTAATCTTCAAATTGGAGAATCCAGCCTGTGTTTTTTAGATGTTAGCCCGAACAGTTCGATGTCCAGAGCAGTGAAATCTGTGCTCAAGTCTTTGTTGCGCCCCAGGACCCTTCAAAAGTCCTGGTGTATGTACATGTGGCATAAATTTCTGGAAGGTTTGTACTTCCGATGAGCCAATTTTTGTTGTGAACGGTGCCTCTGTGAAAATCGTCAACCCCAAACACAGGGTCATAGACTTGGGCAAGATACATGGGCTTTCCCTGTATACTTATCCAGGAAATGTTACGCTGGTTAATATCCAGTCTCAGTGATTCGCCATTTAACTGAACCGCAACATGACCGACCCATCCCCAATCATTCACTGAACAGATCTGACCTGACTCCTTCACAGACCACCATGTCCCCCAACCCGACTACTCCTCCAATCTGCCCCAAATATTTCCCCCCCCCCCCCCCCAAACCTCCAATTGCCTTCCCCCAACTCAACCTCCGTGACCTGGTCCAACTGGCCCCCAATTCAACTACCTCCCGACCCGGCACAACTACAACGCCTGACTTGATTAACCCCCACCCCAACCTAATTACCCACAACCCACTAAGACTACCACAACCCAATTAACCCCTGATCTAATCTGAAAAACCCTCCCCCCCCTACTGATGGGGCTTGATTACCTTCCCCCAAAATGACCAACTCCCCATGGCCCAACAATCCCCATTGCTCAGCTGCCCACCCACCGCTCTCTCACCCGCCTACTTACCAAGCAACCCACTGAAACACTTGTCCTCCCCCTCAGACCCACTTAGCTACCCACCCGCTAACTCACTTATCGATTGAGCCACTCACCTGCATACTCACCCACCCAGTTTCCCACTGGCCCACTAACCCACAGTGAACCATTAAAAGAGCTGAGACCTGTAAAACCTAACCTGAATGTGGCAGCTAGTGTGGTAAAATGGACTGTCCTCTCCTTCCTTTAACTCTCCTGTGCTCGCTGGACTTACCCCAGAGAGTTTGTGCCGAACTATTTCTGCTTCGATCAATGAGTCAATCATTACTACTGGCCAGAACATCTGCGTCATTACCCCGAAGAAAAATTAAAATAACCATATAAGATGGACAAATCAGAACACAGAGGATGGCAATCGTGAACATGAGAAGAAAGCTGTGGATACAGCGATGCATCAATTAAGATTTAGCTCAATGTGCTTTTTTATTACAAAGAACTTTTTTATTTGAATAAATACTCTTATCAACCTGGCATTATTATCTCTCATGCTTTAGCTGCAGCAAGAGACTGTCTGACAAAAGAGTGGGTGAAGGAGATAGAGTCGTGGTAGGGGTGACAAGCTGATACCCACAACAGATTGAATAACCAGTTAATCCACTCCGGTCATTTGTTTTCATGTTTCATGATTTGAAACAGTGGCACATTTCTTTCCTCATTCGGGGATGTGGGCACTATTGGCTGGATCAGCATTTAGTGCCCATCCCTAATTGCCCTTGATCTGAATGGTTTCATAAGGCAGTTAAGAATCGGCCACAGTGCTGTGGGTCTGGAGTCACATGTAGTAAGAATGACAGATTTCTTTCCCTAAAGGACATTGGTGAACCAGATGGGGTTATTTGTATACCAGAAATGATTTCATGGTCATCATTGGACATTTGATGCAGATTTTTATAATCAAATTAAAATTCCCCCTAATTAGCCACAACCCATGGTGGGATTCAAACCCAGGTCCCCAGAGCATTATCCTGGGTCTCTGGATTACTAGTCCAGTAACAATGTCACTACCCCACCGCCTCCCCATTTTATTAGGGCAAATAGGGAAGCCGTTCAATACTTGGAAGATGCAAGCCCAGGTGAGGTGGGGGGAGCAATGTGATCTTGGAGTATGATGCATGATCAATGACCACTAAGGCGAGGTTGTAGTCCAACTGAAGGCTTTAATAAGCTAGATGTTTCCACCCAGCAGCTCAGGTACAGAATGAAGGCTGCTGGGGCGACACGGGTTCTTATACCCCGCCTAGCAGGGCAGAGCTATCATACATTCTAGCCAATAGAAAGCATACAGTTTCCACCAATGGTGCTTTAGCCTATCAGGTACCGTAATACCTATAATACCACATTCACCCCCTGTTAAAAAAAGAGTCCGGAGGGGGTGGTGGCCTGAAACTACAAAACATGGCAACATGGTATAATTAGTTATGGAGGTACCATAATACCTCTGTACCATTTTTAGTAACTACTTACAATTCTGATAGCTATGTACATTTGATGGTTTATATTTACAGTTTACAATTAAAATGGAGCAATTAGATTACAGTTTACAGCGTACCATTTAAAATGAAGCAATCAGTCGATCGGGGGCCCTGGTCGTCCTCTGTGATCGTCGGAGCTTCGGTGGTGACTCCGGTGGAGGCTCGGGCGTCTGTGACTCCGGGAGCGTGGCTTCGATCTCCATGGCAGCTTCGGCACCCCTAGACGGCGTTGGTGGGGAAAACGGTTGACCTGGGCAGGGAGTGCCTGCGGGGGGGGGGGGGGCGTCGGTGGGTGGGGGGGCCTAGACGGGGCTGGCGGAAGGACCGATCCTCCTGTAAGGTTCTGCGATGGAGGGGAGGGTGGGACAGGTGGCTGGGATGTGCGTGGGGTTCCGGCGGGCACCAGGTCTCGTAGGGAGACCGTATCTTGTCGGCCGTTGGGGTACGTCGGGGGGTTAGCATGGAGCAGATGGACCCTCTCAAGCAACGGGTCCGACTTGTGCGCCCGCACATGTTTTCGGAGCAGGATGGGTCCGGGTGCTGCCAGCCAGGTCAGGAGCGAGGTCCCAGAGGAGGACTTCCTAGGGAAGACAAGGAGACTTTCGTGAGGTGTCTGATTGGTGGTCGTACAAAGCAGTGACCGGATGGAGTCGAGGGCCTCCGGGAGTACTTCTTGTCAGCAGGAGACTGGGAGGTTCCTGGACCGTAGGGCCAATAGGACGGTCTTCCAGACCGTTCCGTTCTCCCTCTCTATCTGTCCGTTACCCCGGGGGTTGTAACTGGTCGTCATGCTCGACGCGATGCCCTTGCTGAGCAGGAATTGACGCAGTTCGTCGCTCATAAAGGAGAACCCCCTATCACTGTGTATGTAAGCGGGGAACCCGAACAGTGCAAAGATACCCTGGAGGGCCTTGATGACGGTGGTTGCGGTCATGTCTGGGCAGGGGATGGCGAATGGGAACCGGGAGTACTCGTCAATCACGTTCAGGAAGTACGTGTTGCGGTCGGTGGAGGGGAGGGGGCCTTTGAAGTCCAGACTGAGGCGTTCAAAGGGACGGGAAACTTTTATCAGGTGCGCTTTCTCTGGTCGGTAAAAGTGCGGTTTGCACTCCACGCAGATTTGGCAGTCCCTGGTGGCTGTCCTGACCTCCTCGATGGAGTACGGCAGGTTGCGGGTCTTGACAAAATGGAAAAAGCGAGTGACCCCCGGGTGGGCTCGGAGGCAGTCCACTTGTGCGGTGGCACATGTGCCATGGGACAGGGCGTCAGGAGGCTCATTTAGCTTCCCGGGACGATACAAGATCTCGTAATTGTAGGTAGAGAGTTCGATCCTCCACCGCAGGATCTTGTCATTTTTTATCTTGCCCCGCTGTGCATTATCAAACATGAAAGCAACCGACCGTTGGTCCGTGGGGAGAGTGAATCTCCTGCCGGCTAGGTAATGTCTCCAATGTCGCACAATTTCTACTATGGCTTGGGCCTCCTTTTCGACTGAGGAGTGGTGGATTTCGGAAGCATGGAGGGTACGAGAGAAAAAGGCCACGGGTCTGCCCGCTTGGTTGAGGGTGGCCGCCAGAGCTACGTCGGACGCATCGCTCTCGACCTGGAAGGGGAGTGACTCATCGATGGCGTGCATCGTGGCCTTTGCAATGTCTGCTTTGATGCGGCTGAAGGCCTGGTGGGCCTCTATCGACAGGGGAAAAGCTGTGGATTGGATCAGGGGACGCATGCGTTCAGGGTCGGGGCCTATAACTCCATTTTGCACTACGTAGCCGAGGATGGCTAGGTGGTCGGTGCTAAACATGCATTTATCCTTGTTGTATGTAAGGTTAAGGATTTTTGCGGTCTGGAGAAATTTTCGGAGGTTGGTGTCGTGGTCCTGCTGGTCGTGGCCGCAGATGGTGACATTATCGAGATACGGGAATGTTGCCCATAAACCGTACCGGTCAACCATTCGGTCCATCTTGCGCTGGAAGACCAAAACCCCGTTGGTGACACCAAAGGGAACCTTTAAGAAGTGATAGAGCCGCCCATCTGTCTCGAAGGCAGTGTATTTGCGCTCACTAGTACGGATGGGGAGCTGGTGGTAGGCGGACTTGAGATCCACCGTGGAGAAGACCATATAATGTGTGATCCTGTTTACCAGGTCGGATATGCGGGGGAGAGGGTAAGCGTCCAGCTGCGTAAACCTGTTGATGGTCTGACTGTAGTCGATGACCATCCTGTGCTTCTCCCGGTCTTTACCACCACTACTTGAGCTCTCCAGGGGCTGTTACTGGCTTCAATGACCCCTTCCCTCAGTAACCTTTGGATCTCTGACATAATAAAGATCCGGTCCTGGGCACTATACCATCTGCTCCTGGTGGCGACGGTTTGCAATCCAGGGTGAGGTTCGCAAACAGGGAAGGTGGGTTGACCTTAAGGGTCGAGAGGCTGCAGACAGTAAGAGGGGGTATAGGGCCGCCGAATTTGAAGGTCAGACTTTGAAGGTTACACTGGAAGTCTAAACCCAGGAGTGTAGCCACGCAGAGGTGGGGAAGGATGTAGAGACGGAAATTTTTGAGCTCCCTTCCCTGGACTGTGAGGTTTGCTACACAAAACCCCTTTATCTCCACTGAGTGTGAACCGGAAGCCAGGGAGATATTTTGATTAATGGGGCCTTACCGTGTCAGGGTGTATGAAGCTCTCCGTGCTCCCTGAGTCGATTAGGCAGAACGTCTCATGCCTGTTGATGAATATGGTCGTCGTAGCAGTTGAGAGTGTTCGAGGCCGAGACTGATCCAGAGTCACCGAGGCTAATCGCAGCAGTTGAGAGTTCTCTTCAGGCAGTGCGTGGTCAGGCGAGCTGGGATCCTGGGGGTTCATCCAAGATGGCGGCTCCCATTGGTCGCACATGGCTAGGGGTGCACAAAATGGCGGCGCCCATCCCTCCAACGTGGTGTCCGCGGAACAAGATGGCGGCGCCCGAGGTCCGCACGTGGCCCTGGAATATGAAGATGGCGGCAACCGCTGGCCACACAGGGCCCATGGAGAAGTTTGTGGTTCATAGAATCATAGAACCTTACAGCATGGAAACAGGCCCTTCGGCCCAACCAGTCCATGCCGCCCAGTTTTTACCATTAAGCTAGTCCCAGTTGCCCGCACTTGGCCCATAACCTTCTATACCCATCTTACCCATGTAACTATCTAAATGCTTTTTAAAAGACACAATTGTACCCGCCTCTACTACTACCTCTGGGACCACATTCCAGACACTCACTACCCTCTGAGTGAAGAAATTGCCCCTCTGGGCCCTTCTGAATCTCTCCCCTCTCACCTTAAACCTATGCCCTCTAGTTTTAGACTCCCCTACCTTTGGGAAAAGATGTTGACTATCTACCTTATCTATGCCCCTCACGGGCCTGACATACCCCCACGAAATGGCCTTTTTTGCCGCATCCCTTGCAGGTGGATGCGCGGGCTTGGCAGCGCTGGCGGGGGTGCTTGGCCTGCCCGCAAAAGTAGCAGCGGGGCCCCCCGGGGTTGCCAGGCCACCTTGCAGCGCAGGCCTGTGGGGGAATGGGGGAAGTCTCGGGGTTGGCCGCGGAGGGGTTCCACGCTGCCCAGGGGGCTGCTGCACGGTCGGGAACGTAAGCATGGGCATTCCTGGAGGCAATGTCCAGCGAGCTTGCAAGTGCCCGTGCCTCCCTGAGACCTAGTGTGTCCTTTTCTAACAGACGCTGGCGGATTTGTGAAGATAGCATACCTGCCACGAAAGCGTCCCGGACTAAGAGTTCCGTGTGTTCACTCGCCGAAACTTGCGGGCAGCTGCAGCTTCTTCCCAACACCAGGAGTGCATGGTAGAATTCCTCCAGTGATTCCCCAGGGGTTTGTCGCCTTGTTGTAAGCAGGTGCCGGGCGTACACCTGGTTTACCGGGCGAAAATAGTGTCCTTTTAGCAGCTCTATTGCTGCATCGAAGTCTTCCGCTTCCTCAATGAGGGTGTAAATCTCCGGGCTCACCCTTGAGTGCAGGACTTGCATTTTCTGCTCTCCCATGGGTGCGTTTTCGACCGTCCCGACATACCCTTTAAAGCACGCCAGCTAGTGCTTAAAGATTGCCGCTGAGTTCGCTGCATGGGGGCTAAGTTGCAGACACTCCAGCTTGATTCGGAGCTCCATCCTTTCTTCTTAAAAAACTAGCTTATTAAATTGATGCACGATCAATGACCACTAAAGCGAGGTTGTAGTCCAACTGAAGGCTTTAATAAGCTAGATGTTTCCACCAGCAGCTCAGGTACAGAATGAAGGCTGCTGGGGCGGCACGGGTATTTATACCCCGCCGAGCAGGGCGGAGCTATCATACATTCTAGCCAATAGAAAGCATACAGTTTCCACCAATGGTGCTTTAGCCTATCAGGTACCGTAATACCTATAATACCACAGAGTACAAACACACCAATCACTAAAGGTTGTGCAACAGGTTAGCAAGGTCATAAAAAAACAGACCAATACCTTCTGGAGGATTCTGAAGGAATAGAATTGAAAATCAGGGAAGTTGTGCTAAACCTGTATTATACCTTGGTTAGAGCACCCTAGAGAACTGTATGCAGTTCCGGTCACTACATTAAAAAAAGGATATGGAGGCACTGGAGAGGGTATGGAGATGATTTGAACGAGTGATACGAGAAATATGTGCATGTACATTTCAGGAGAGGATTGCCAGACTGAGGGCGGGATTCTCCGCGAACCGGCTGAGCTGGCCACTCTGGCGCCGTGGAGTGGCGTGAACCACTCCGGCATCGGGCCGCCCCGAAGGTGCGGAATCCTCAGGGGCGAGGCCGGCGCCGGAGTGGTTTGCGCCGCGCTGGCCGGCATGGAAGGGACTTGATGCCACGGCAATCAGTGCCGAAGGGCCTGTGCTGGCCGTCGTGAGTTGGCGCATACGCGGGAGCGCCAACGTGTGCTGGCGTCATCCCAGCGCATGCACAGGCCAGTTCATCTCTGCGCTGGCCATCATGGAACGTGACACCAGCCGGCGCGGTAAAATAGAGTGCCCCCACGGCACAGGCCATCCTGCGGATTGGTGGGCCCCGATCGCAGGCCAGGCCACCATGGGGGCACCCGCCAGGGCCAAATTCCCCCGCGCCCCCACAAGGAACCCGGAGGCCGCCCACGGAGCCAGGTCCCGCCGGTAAGTACCTGGTGTATTTTACACCGGCGGGACCGGCCTATAACGGGCGGCCACTCGGCCCATCGCGGGCCGGAGAATTGGCGGGGGGAGGGCCGCTGCCAACGGCCCCGACGCGATTCCCGCCCCCACCAAATCCCCAGCGCCGGAGAATTCGGCAGCCGGCGGGGGCGGGATTCACGCTGCCCCCCGGTGATTCTCCGACCCGGCGGGGGGGTCGGAGAATCCCGCCCCAGATATATTTTTTCTTGAAAAAAAAGCTAAAGGGGTGATCTAATAATTAAAATTGTGAAAGGTTTGAATGGAATGATTACAGATTGGATTTGCTTATTGCCACGGTTAAAGAATAATCACCAGCATTGTCTGTCTAGGCCGAAAGGCCTGTTTCTGTGTCATATATTCTATATAATCCTATTTAATCCTGAGTACTTTTATCTTGTGTCAATTTGTATGCCACATGTAGAAGCTGACATTCTGTTATTTCACTGTGAGGAGCATCTATGCTATCAGGCTGCAGAACACTCTGGAAGCTTTCAGGATTCTCAATACCCTGCAGCACTGTGGGCCGATGGGCTTTTGAGACATATCAAAGGCCCATGAATGTTTGCATCTCAGCTATCTCGGCTTGTGCATCATCATGGATTAGCGCTGTTGGTACCAAAGAAATTCCAGCAATAACCAGCAACCTCAAGATAAGGAGGGGGAAAATAAATATTTTGCAGCATTAAAAAGCAGTATCTAAATGTGACATTTAATGTTTACTTAAAGTGTTAGCCTGCAACAAGGCAATTTTGAAATGCTGTCAATGGAGCAGCAATCAGTAACAAAACTGAATGAAAAGATATTATCCGACATAAGGAATAATCGTGGTGTTTAGTTTTTTTTACCTCTGCTGATTGTCAGACAATTGGAAGGCAGGATGGCAAGACAAGAATATTAACTGGCAGAGAACAAAGATACAGAAACATACCTATTTTCTGGAAAGTGTACCTCCAGTGCCATCAGAATAGTAATGTTCTCGATGGTCAGGTCATTAAATTTCTGAGGGATAGGCAATTCTTCTATGATGATGTTTACCACGGATTCACTACTGTGAGGGAATGTTAGTGTGTGAAAGTGAGTGAAGGATCTCTACCTCATTTAGAATTACCAACTGTGATTAAATGTATTCCTGGAGCTTTCATCATTAATTTCCCCCCCTCTCCAGCTATTCTTCGGCCAACAAATCCATCCTTGTGATGCACTGCCTTCCTAAACCAATTGGAACTCAGAAAAGACAATTGGATGATGCTCGACTGCAATCCAAACAGCCTTTTGCTTTCTCATTTCCAATATTATTATGTTTGGCAAAGACAGCTGTTCAGAGAAAAATGACAAAACAATGGTCGAGAGTCTCAGGCCTCCCCGTGCCATGTTTGTTGGCTACGAGCAGCGATTCGCCATTGTTCAATGCAGGATCTTATGGTCCAGCCAATGTCAGTGAGATTTCTAATTGGATCCACCCCATGGCGCCGGGAATGCTGCGGTGGGCGTGTGGCTTTGGCGGGAACGGAAGTTCTTGCCCAATAGTTTTTACTCTCCCTATTATTTTGCTCCAGGCTAGGAGATTAACCTTCAATTCCTGGAGACTCCAGGGTTGGTCGCCTTAATCACATTGGAAAAATGTAAGCAATCTCCTGACTTTTTATTATAGAATACCATAGAATTTACAGTACAGAAGGAGGCCACTTGGTCCATCGAGTCAGTACTGCCCTTAGAAAGAGTACCCTACTTAAGCCCATGTATCTATCCCCGTAACCCACTAATCCCACCTAATCTTTTGGACACAAAGGAGCAATTTAGCATGGCCAATCCAACTAACCTGCACAACTTTGGGTTGTGGGAGGAAACCAGAGCATCCGGAGGAAACCCACGCAGATACAGGGAGAACGTGCAAACTCTACACATACAGTCACCCGTGGCCGGAATTGAACTGGGACCCTGGAGCTGTGAGGCAGCAGTGCCAACCACTGTGCCACCGTGCCATCCATACAAAGTGAAACATAACAATGTATTTTGTGCTTTTATAGCAAAGTCCAAGAAAGAAATCAAACTTCAAAAAAAAAAACTTGCAGGGCACTTCCTTTTTTACCAAATATACTGCGACAGTACTTGATCCTCAGATTAAAGTTAAGGCAGCAATTGGAAGTGGCAGCAGGGGAATCACAGTGCTTGGTCGCCAGCTCCAACTTCAGCAGTGTTAGGCCTGATGGATTGTAAGACTTGGACTTTATCCTCATACTTGCATCACCTCACGCTTTCTACCCAGTGGGCAGCAACAGCTGGACAGTGACCAAGTGTTCAATGTTGGGAGACAGGGAATCACTTGCTGTAAATGTTGCAGATTTTACATCATGCGTCAGACCATTACATATTTGAGATGCTTGCCACACTAAACTGCATGATAACCCAGATCAATCCTACTGCATGACGCATAACTCCGACTGTGTCTTCACTGGAGAATCTGGTGGATAAATAGCTAAGGTGGCTGACAAAAGCTGTTATCTCGGAGTTGCCACACAAAGGTTAATTTTCTGGACTTAAAGAATTCTGCAATTGATGCAATCAATTAAACTATGATAGTGTTTTTCCTGTCAAAGTCCAGCTGGAGGAGTAGTATCCTCCCCTATTAATGGATATGACAAAGATGTTGTGGAAGGGGCCCATATGTCTATGTCATCTCTTGCATAGCTCCTTGAGTCTTGTAGAGCCCTGTCACTCAGTAATATGTCAATTTTGATATCGGGGTCAGGAGTTGTTGGAAATAATGAAACATCCAGGTATAAAGGATAATGCAGCTATGCTTGCTTGATGAATCTGTGCAGAGATATTTATGCTGTATTTTTTCAGGGGTTGGCTTAAGTAATTCCATTGTATAAAGGTTAAGGATGGTGGTGACCTTAACAGCCACAGTAGACAGATGCACATGGTGATAATGAATTGCGATATGTGGCATAACGCAGCAGCAGACTCCTTTGTGAAGTCAAAACCTCTATCTATAAACCTCTCCTTGTGTAAGTACAGGAAAGACTATCCTTGGCTGGTTGTGGGACATCAATGGGTCAGTGGTGTGAACCTTTGATGCAGTCTTATCAGTCTGTGTCTCTTCCCCTTCCAGGGAGCAGAGATAGGGGGGAATCTACAATATAAAACCAATGTAGCCTGTTTGAAAGTGGAGGCAATTAAATGGCAACTTCACAATAAAAGGCATATTGGCAGACGGCAAAAGAGATGAATCAAACAAAGCAATAAAAAGTATTTACCAATAATATATTTAACAGCAACAGGAATTAAATCATTCTTTTCCCTTTAAGATCCTAAATTCAGGGAAGTGCCTGTGCCATTATACAAATGTACAGTATGTGAAGAGTTAATGTTATGTTACGCCTAGCCACTAGAGGGAGCTAAATCCAGTACTATATATTGCACTGGCTCTTGGACTTCTGGGGGAATGTGGATTAGAGTTGAAGAAGGCAAGATTAGAAGCGTATAGTTAAAATATTATAGTCATATTTCGTAGATAAAGATACTGGACTGGATTCTCCGGTTGTCGATGCTGAAATCGCATTCGGCGAACGGCCGGAGAATCCGAGTTCCCTCTAAGGTGGCGTACTCTACGAGTACGCTGTGCCACGTATCAATGGCCTCAGGACATTTCCTGAGGCCCACCCCCTCCCGATGCTCCGCCCCCGACCGGCCGAGTTCCCGACTGCATCAGTCGCATGTGGTCTCATCCGTCATGGACTCAGTCCAGCACCGCTATAGTCAGGGAGGGCTGATCCACGGGCAGTGGGGGAACCTTATTCGGGGCTGGGGGCACTGTGGAGGGGTGGTCCGGGGCGCGCGAGCTGGCCGAAAGCGGGGTCCATTTTGCGGGCGGGGTCCGTGAGCGGGCGGGGTCATGTAACACGCCGCGGCCGTTGCAGGCCACCGCCATGCGCATGCACGGCCACGGACCCGAACATTTTCCGGGGCATATCGGCAGCTGTGACAATCCAAACAAAACTAGTTGTACCAGATAAATATGAGATCTATTAAAATATGTTGAAAGGAAATTTTCAGATAATCTTTCTGGAAGGGTTCATATAAAACTTATTTACAAACATTGCACCATGTTGAAAAAGTACAGAACTACTTTTGAATGATCTCCGAAACATTTAAGATTGATAGTTTCTGGCTCATTCTTTGTCTATCCTGAATAGTTGGGAGGATGTGCCTATACGTTTAATTGTCGACCAAATCACGGGTACTTTTTTAAAGGGTGTGGGCGTTGCTGGGAAGACGATCATTCCCTGGGAATTGCTGGGAAGATGGTCCATCCCTAATTGCACCGGCTTGCTCAGTCATTCTAGAGAGCAGTCAAGAGTCAAGCACATTGTTGCAGGTCTGGAGTCCCATGTGGCCAGATAGGCATGGATGGCCGATTTCCTTCCCTAGAAGACATGAGTGAACCAGATAGGCCTTTAAAATAAACGTTTCAACGTCATTCTTTCTTCTGAGCCACAAGATTCTGGGTTCAAAGCCCAATTTTGGTCTTGAGCACAAAATCAATGCTGAAATCCAGTATTGAGGAAGTGCTACATTGTTGGAGATGCTGTTTTTCACATCAGCTTAATCTGAGAGCCTGTCTGCCCTTTCTGGCACAAACTAAACCTTGGCACTATTTAGAAGATGAGCAGTGATGTTATCTTCAGTGTCCTGGCCAATATTTACTCCATATTCAATGTCAGAAAACAAAGTATCTGGTCATTATCACATTTCTGTTTGTGGGAGCCTGTTGTGTACAAATTTGCTCTTATATTCCTTACATTACAACTGTGACTACACTTCAAAGGTTGAGGGCCGGGATTCTCCGGTATCCGGCGGGCGGGCCGTAGCAGCGCCAAAGAGTGGCGTGAACCACTCCGGCGTCGGGCTGCCTGGAAGGTGCGGAATCCTCCACATCTTCAGGGTCTAGGGTGGCGCTGGAGTGGTTGGTGCCACGGCAACCGGCGCCGAAGGGCATCCGCTGGCCGGCACGAGTTGGCGCATGCGCAGAAGCGCCAGCGTGTTCCCAGAACCGTTGCCGTGATCCCTGCGCATGCACAGGGGGGTTCCTTCTCCACGCCGGCCATGGCGGAGCTTTACCCAGGCCGGCGCGGAGGGAAAGAGTGCCCCCATGGCACTGACCCACCCGCAGATCGGTGGGCACGGATCGCGGGGCCAGACCACCATGGGGTCCCTCCCCCCCCCCCCCGGGGCTGCATACTGCATCCCCCCGCACCCCCCACCCCACCCCCCGAGGACTCCGCAGGCCGTCCTCAGAGACAGGTCCAGCCGGTACAAACCTTGTGTAATTCACGCCACGGGACTGGCCAAAAACAGGCAGCCGCTCGGCCCATTGGGGACCGGAGAATCGCCGGGGGGCTCACTGTGTTGTTAACCTTTGGTTGGTCCAATTGGCTCTGTTTTATAACCTTTGCTCTAGAGTCGCCAGGTATCTTTATGATACCGCCACGAGGTTCAAGTTCAAGTAATGATCAATAACTCAACACACCAATTAGTAAGATTCAAATCAATACACATTTATTATACACAGTAAATTGCTACTCATGCATAAACTCTACTTTCTAGGCTATTTCTATCACTAACAGGCCTATACTTAGCTTCAGACTGGCCCACCAGGTCAGGGGAACAAATGGCCTTTCGTTCAGGTCCTGAGTCTGCAGGATTCAAAAGCTGGTATGGACTGGTAGCTGGGAGCACCTATCTCGTAGCGAGCATTGACTTGAGACTTACCTGTTTGGAGGCCGCTGGACAGTTCACTCTCAGGGGTTGCTTCGCGTTGCTGAGTGACCCTGTCAAGAAGGACGATTTGAACTTGGGGGCTTTACTTTATAGTCCCCAGGGGCTTCCCACCCTTCGGGGCGGACCCCGTACCTGGTTCCAAGTGATTGGACTGCGTTCCGATCACTTGGATCGATTTCTCCAATGCTGGAGCGGTTCCCTGATCACTAGGCAGTCCTAAGTGTCCGTTGGCCTTCCTTTGTCTTGGCTCCTGCTGGCGCCGAGGAGTCTGGCTTGGCTTTATTTACCTTAACTGTTGCCATTGTGCCTGGGGATTGCACATTATAAAGTTAATGGCTGCTACATTACTATGCAGGTGGCTGCTGGTTTCAGTGTTGTCTGGTTGTTTTGCAGGTTCCAATATACATGATTTCTGTATTTGCTCGTCTTTGCCTGTGTTGGCTGAATTTCCCTTCAGCTTTTGTCAGGAAGTGGCCAACTCAGGTGGCTACACCTGCCAACGGCCCCAGAACAGCGCAGGACCATCCCCGCCCCTGCCAAAAAATCAGAGCCGGAGAATTCGGCAGCCGGCGTCGGAGCGGCGGGGCGGGATTCATGCCGCCCCCGGTGATTCTCCGACCCGGTGGGGAATCCCACCCGAGATGTTCGGAGACCATGAGAGAATCAATATAAATGCAACTCATTTGTTTCTTTCATGAACAATGGTCCCCAGTCACCAACTCCATTCCTCTCCCTGGCAACTATCTGATGTTGAACTAGAGTGTTCACAAATTTGCTGACCTCAAGATAACTACAGATCTGTCACAAAACCACACCATCACTTCGGCCACACTTTTCTAACTTAATAGCATTGCCTGACTCCATACTGTTTCAGCTGTCGAGATACTGGAGTTAAAGAAAATTCAAGAATAGAGTGAAATAAAGACTAAAAACAACATTTGGAATAAAATAATTGGATAAAAGGGGAACCGATGAGTGCAGCTGTCTGAAGGGGTATTTTTGATATGCAAGTTAGCTGTGTGCAGCAGGAAAACAAGTGTTTACCTAAGTGGCTTGGAGTTGAACAATGATGCATAGAAATGGGTGTTATAACCGTAGGAGAAGTGAGTTCAAAGTGGCGATAAGAATATAATTCGCACCTGTATGTTAAAAGCCTGGTCCAAGGTGTTATTAAGATAGAATAACATCAAAGGGGAAAATTAGTATATGCATAGCAAGGTAACTGAAAAGAGCATGGAAGCAGGAAGAAAGGTACAGGTATTACCTGAGCCACATCCAGCAGGAGAAGGCAGTCTGACTTCCAGAAAAGCATTTGCTGTGGCCGGCGCGAATTCGCGCATGCGCATGGGTTGCCTTCTCCGCGCCGGCCCCGACGCAACATGGCGGAGAGCTCCAGGGGCCCGGCGGGGAGGAACATAGGCTCCCACCAGGAGAAGCCAGCCCTTCGATTGGTAGGCCCCGGTCGCGGGCCAGGCCACCATGGAGGCCCCCCCAGCGGGTCGGATCCCCTCCCCCCACAAGGCCGCTCACACCCCCCCCCCCCCCCCCCCCAGCAGGATGAACGCCGAGGGCCCGCCGGGTAGGACCACACGTGAATGGCGCCGGCAGGACTCGGCCTATCTCTATGGCCACTCGGCCCAACGTGTGTGGAGAATCACCAGGGGGTGCCGCTTCCAACGGCCCCCAACCGGCACCCCGCCAACTGCGCCGGCACTAATGGCGGCGATTCTCCAGTGACCATAGAATCGGTGGCCTGACGTCGGACCGGTGTCACGTGAATCACGCACCCCCCCTCCCCACCGCCCCCCCCCCACCCTGGGATCGGAGAATTCAGACCAGGGTTTAACTTCATCAGATACTATGGGAGTTTAGTCATTATTGTAGTTAAGTGTATTGTTGCAGGGCATTGCAGTCTTTCTTGTTCTGTGTTTTCATTTCAGTTAATAAATATTCTTTATTAATTTGCGACAATAAGACTGGACTGTTCCTCATTAGTTTGTGTATCTTTCCTTACATTACACAAAATGGAAAATATATACCACTGAAAATTGGTTGCCCTTCTGAGTTTTGGATACCCCTGCATTTAACATTAGCGGGCTTCTTAACACAGCTCATCTGTTTTGAAATCCATAGAAGATCTGTAGAATCCCTACAGTGCAGAAGGAGGCCATTCGACCCATCGAATTTCCACCAGCCCTCAGAAAGTGCACCTTACCTAGGCCCACTGCCCGCAACCCACTTAATCTGCACATTTATTTAGACACTCAGGGGCAATTTGGCATGGCTGATTCACCTTACCTGCACATCTTTGGACTGCGGGAGGAAACCGGAGCAGTCAAAGGAAACTCACGCAGATACGGGGGGAACGTGAAAATCCACACAGGCACTCACCCAAGGTGGGCCTCGAGCCTGGTTCCCTGTCGCTGGGGAGACAGCAGTGCTAACCACTGTGCCATCATGCCGCCCTCCATGATCCCCATCCATGATTTTGCCCTGGACTTGACAATTCAACAAACCTCTGGTGTTTTTACCTTCCTTAAACATGTGAATGTCCAAACCTCTCCGGTAAATGGCCTTCTGGTGATATGCATCACTGTAAATACACAAGGGATTAATATAAATACACTACGACTAAGTAAACACTAGAGGGAGCACCAGAGACGTCATGACATGCAGACACACAGCTAATGAACACATAGATTAGGACACGGCCAATGGGAAGTCAAGACACCCAGAGGTGACACTACCACAAGGGGGCATTATACAACCCATATAAAAGGAAAGGGCACACATGCTCTGTCTCTTTCCACAGGCAACACTTAGAGAGTGGGACAGGGGCAGATCAGAAGCATCACACCCACCACGTGGTTTAGAGCAAACTGGTTAGTTAGACTGAGTTACTATAGCAAGATCAGCAGGAGAGTCAAACTCATAGAGAACTGTGCTGATGGTTCAATAAATCACATTGAACTTAGTTCAGAATCTGGAGTATCTTTTGTTCAAAGCTGCATCGAGTTGCAGCCTGTGTTATCCCAGAGTACATAACACAACACTCCTGAGATCCACCAAGTCCCATTTGGCCATCACCGCTGTGTCCACTGACTTAATCTGGCTCCTGGCTGGTGAAATGCCCTAAAATTCTCCTCCTTTTCAAATCCCTCCACCGCCTCAGCGTTCTCTCTCTCTAATTTTGTTGAGCTCCAAAAATTGCTGAGATATCTGCATTCCTCAAATTTGGCCTCTTGAACATCCCTGACTGGAAACAATGGACGGGATCTCCTGGCGGTTCACGTTGGTGGGATTCTCCGGGCCCGTTGATGGCGCACCCCCACTGTTGGCTTCTCAGCGGCTTGGGGTAGAAATCCTATTGAAAGCGGAGGGACTAGAAGATCCCGCTGCTGCCAACGCTTCCCGCTGACGGGAAACACACCGCAGCGAGGGCAGAGAATCTCTCATGTTGTCTTTAGCTACTAAAGATCTATGCCCTGCAGAACCTCCTCCCTCAGTGTAACTCCTCCCGAAGCATCACTTCATTTGAATATTTTATCAAAAGCCTTTCTCCTTGACTGTTAGATCCAAAGTAAGCAGCCATGGATAAACTGTAGATAAGAGCACAGAGAGGTTTATTATTACTTACAGTCAAATCACCATCATCACCAGCTGCACAGTAGGCCAGAAGTGGAGGAGTGCAGACATTTAGAGGGTCATAATGCAGGGGCAGGTGACAAGAGATGAAAAGGTGAAAGGTCACGTTGGGACTGAAAACAAGGATGTTCCTTTAAAATTTGAGGCATTGCCAGATCAGGATACTCTGTTTGTCAGCAAGCAGAGTGGTGATTGGTGAATAGGAATGAGTATGAATTAGGATATGCAAAATATTAGATATTCAGAAGGTATTGTCACAATATGTGGATATTGCAAAGCACATAATGTTACTACTCTAGTTACTAGATGATGATGTTGAGCAAGCATATAAATATCACGGGCAGGATTTTCCCATTAACGGCGCGATCGACGGAACCCGGCGCCAAAAACGGCACGGATCACTCCGGCGTCAGGCCCCCCCAAACGGCGCAAAGTCTCCGGCCCGGAATGGGCTAGTAGCGGCGTGACGCCATTCGCGACGCGTCACCGGCCGCCAATGCGCCGTCACAGCACAAAAGCATCAAGATGACCGCCCGCCGCACAGCTCCGAGGTTCCAGGATCGCAACATTGAAGTGCTCCTGGACGCAGTAGAGCAGAGGAGGGAGGCCCTGTACCCCGGACACGGCCGCAGTGTTGCCTCACGCCTCAGCCGGCATCTGTGGAGGGAGGTGGCAGAGGCCGTCAGCGCTGTGGCTGTGACACCAAGGACAAGCGCCCAGTGCCACAAGAACGTGAATGACCTTGTCAGGGCAGTCAGGGTGAGTACCCGCCCCCCCCCCCACCCACCGATGTGCGGCACACCCCCAGGTGCAACTAACCCTAACCCTAATGTGCTGCGCACCTCTGCCAATATACGCACAATCGCTGGCCTGCATGTATATCGGTGCCTAACACTGTTGCCCTTTATCCCTGACACCCATCCGCCCGCCCCCACAGGAGAAGCGCACACACAACAACAGGGAGCGTGAGAGGACCGGAGGGGGCCCAGCTGATGAGAGACCACTCACCGTTCATGGGGAGAGGTCCCAGGAACTGGCAGGCAGACCTGAGGACCGGGAGGTTGCCGATGCAGAGGTCGGGGGCGCACCACCGAGTGAGACCCCCAACAGCCCGTTCCCCCATATCCCCCTCTCCCCCATATCCCCTATATCCCCCTCCCCCACATCCCCCATATCCTCCCTCCCCATATCCCCATATCCTCCCTCCCCATATCCCCCTCCCCATATCCCCCATCCCCCATATCCCCCCTCCCCATATCCCCTCTCCCCATATCCTCCCTCCCCATATTCCCCATATCCCCTCTCCCCCATATCCCCCTCCCCCATATCCCCGTATCCTCCCTCCCCCATATCCCCCACCCGACATATCCCCCCTCCCCCATATCCTCCCTCCCCATATCCCCCATTTCCCCCTATTCCCCCTCCCCATATCCCCCTCCCCCATAACCACCATATCCCCCTCCCCATATCCCCCCTTCCCCATATACCCATATCCCCCTACCCCATATTCTCCCTCCCATATCCCCCAGATCCCCCTATCCCCCTCCCCATATCCCGCTATCCCCCCTAGCCCCCCTCCCCATATACCCCCTCCCCATATCCCCCTCCCCATGTCCCCATATCCCCCCTATCCCCATATCCCCCCTCCCCATAACCCCCATATCCCCCCTTCCCATATCCCCATATCCCCTATCCCCCTCCCCTATATCCCCATATCTCCCCTCCCCCATATCCCCCCTCCCCCATATCCCCCCTACCCCTATCCCCCATATCCCCCTCCCCATATACCCCTCCCCCACATCCCCCAATCACCGCCAGCGTGTCTAACCATGCATGCTGTATTGTGTATTGCAGGACCAAATGTCGAGGCACCCGTCCCCGCGGATGCCGACCACCCCCAGAACGATCCAGGGCAGCCACGATAGAGGGAGCGGCCCGGCCTCTCTGACATGCGACACTCCCAGGACACCCCAGGGCGGCCACGAGGGAGGGAGAGACCCGGCCCCTCCCAGCATGCAACGCCCCCAGGACACCCCAGGGCAGCCACAAGACATGGACAGGCCGGAGCAACAGGGAGGCGACGCCCCCGTCTCGTGCGGCGACGCAGTCATGTGACACCCAGCGACGTGGGGGGCAGCAACAGGCCCCCGTCGCAGCGGAGCCAGGACACCCCTCCCAGAACACCACTACCCAGGACACCCCTACACAGGACACCCCTACCCAGGACACCACTACCCAGGACACCACTACCCAGGACACCACTACCCAGCACACCACTACTCAGGACACCCCTACCCAGGACACCTCGATCCAGGACACCACTACTCAGAACACCCCTACCCAGGACACCCCTACCCAGGACACCACTACCCAGGACACCCCTACCCAGGACACCCCCACCCAGGACACCCTCACCAAGGACACTCTCACCCAGGACACCCCTACCCAGGACACCACTACCCAGGACACCCCTACCCAGGACACCCCTACCCAGGACACCCCTACCCAGGACACCCCCACCCAGGACACCCTCACCCAGGACACCCCTACCCAGGACACCCCTACCCAAGACACCACTACCCAGGACACCCCTACTCAGGACAACCCTACCCAGGGCACCCCTACCCGGGACACCGACACACATGACACCGACACACAGGACACTGACACACATGGGACGTGTGGACAGGAACCGCCACTCCAGGGGACCATGGGCTCTGGGTCGGACGATGAGCACGACACAACACCACTGCTGTCACCAACACCCTCTACCATCGCAGAGACACTCACCTCGATTGGGCACTTTAGCGATGAGGCTTCTGGTACACTCACTGGTGCGCACAACACAGCCGCCCCGGTATAGCAGGCGGAGGTTGGAGCAGGAGACGGACCAGGAGGTTGGAGGGCATCCCGGCGCAAGCAACCATCTGCCGCCCAGACGGGTCCCGGGTTCCTGGAGTTACCACACCCACCCATAGACCCGATGCAATCACTGATCCAGGGACGATCGAATGGGGTGACGGCCGGCTTGCAGTTGCAGACGCAGGTGGAGGAATGCCCCACCGCCCAGGAGCTGGAGTGGTGCCAGTCATGCGTGCCACCCAGGCCAGAACCGCATGGGTGGCGTCCGCGGTGGAAGCAATGGGTGCGACGGGGTCAGACATGGAGAGCAGTATGCGAGGCCTGGGGCTTTCCGTGCAGGCGGCGTCTGTGGCCCAGGACATGGCTGTCCTCTCACAGGAAGCCATAAGCCAGAGCCAGCGGCCGATGGCAGAGGCGCTCAACGCCATGGCCCTGTCTCAGCAGACTATGGCCCAGTCTCTGCAGGCAGTGGCCCAGTCTCAGAAGTCCATCGCTGAGGGCATTGGCGCCATTGCCCAGATGCTGGCCGGCGTCGCCCAGACACAGACAGGGATGGCCAACTCCCTGAGCTCCATGGCTGCAAATTTGCAGACTCTTGTCGATACCAGGGCGGGCCTCCAGGACTGGCAGCACCAGGTGTCGGGGGGGGCGTCGGATGGCCGGTCCGTTTGCACCCCCGACCCATGTAGAGGCCCGGGGGCCATCGGGCACCCCGAGGGAGGAGACGGTGCTGGGGCCCGTTCCGGTTCCCCCTGTAGGGGCGGTCCCGGAACACCACGGCACATCGGACACCCCCCCCTTCCATCCCAGGTGCATCTGGTGGGCAGCGGGCAGGACAGGCTGGCAGCTCGCCATCCCAGTCGCCCCGGCCGCAGCCTGGCCCATCTAGGCCAGGACGCCCCAGGAAACGGCCGCCAAAGGGATCCAGTGTCAGAGGGCAGGAATCACAGGAGTCCGCCTCCAGTCCTGCTGTACCGTCTGGGGAACCACGTAGACGTAGTCAAAGGGCCCGTAAGACCAAACAATTAGACACGGAGTAAGTTGGCACAGGTGCAGGGCACAGATTAGTTCTGGGGCTAGGGCACGTGTATGGACTGTTTGTTATTAAAATCACTTTCACACCTACAGAAGCTGCCTTTGTGCTCTGTCCGACGCGTGCGGGGGTGTCGTGTGCGTTGAGCGCCAGTGTGTGTGTGAGAGGTCGTATTACGTTGGCTTCAAGTCAGTGTGCCCCCCCCCTCTCCCCCCAGGTCGCCCTCGCCATCCCCCCGGGCAGAGGACGGGACCGTGCGCTGCAATGTCACTGCCGCATGAAGGATGGTCCGGGTGGAGGGTGGTACTGTGGTCATGGGTCAGACATAGTCCAACGATGTAGAGCCAGGAGCTCATTGCAGAGCGGGTCGTCATCATCCTCCATGGCCTGCAATAGACACGCTTCCACCGGTGACCGTGTGAGCCCGGCCCGTTGTGCCGCAGGTGGATGTGGTTGGTGGTGGGTGGGGGGGAGGTGGGTGTGGTTGGTGGTGGGTGGGTGAGGAGGTGAGTGTGGTTGGTGATGGGTGAGTGGGGTGTGCGGTGTGTGCCCATACTCGCCGATTCCCACGCCCCCCCTAGTCAGTGAACCAGGCGGCTATCAGCCTCTCCCGCGCCCGCTGGCCCAGTCGGTAACGGTGGGCAGCCTCCCGTCCATGTCCACCCTCTCTGTCCTGACCATTGCCCCCATCCTCCTTATCTGGGAGGTCTGCGCCTCGTCCTGCTGCTCCTCCACTCCCCCCTCCTCTGCCTGAGGCACATCGCCCCTCTGCTGGGCTATGATGTGCAGGACACAGCACACCACAATGATGCTGCCGGCCCTATCTGGCGGGTACTGGAGGGCCCCTCCAGAGTGGTCCAGGTACCTGAACCGCATTTCTAGCAGCCCAAAGCACCTCTCTATCACACCGCTGGTCGCTGCATGGGCATCGTTGTAGCCATTCTCTGCGTCAGTCTGTGGCCTCCGTATAGGCTTCATCAGCCACGACCGCAACGGGTAACCCCTGTCACCCAGCAACCAGCCCCTCAGCCGGGGGGGGCGTCCCTCGAACATGCTGAGGATGTAAGACTGCGCCAATATGAACGAGTCAAGTACACTGCCCGGGTACCGGGCGCAGACGTGCAGGTTCATCATGCGGTGGTCGCAGACCACCTGAATGTTCATGGAATAGGTCCCCTTCCTATTGGTGAACACGGTCCTGTTATCTGCAGGTGGTCGCACGGCGACGTGCATCCCATCAGTAGCGCCGTGGATCATGGGAAATCCAGCCACCGCAGCGAAACCTGCTGCCTGGGCATCCTGGCTGGCCCGGTCCACAGGGAAGCCGATGCAGTGGTCCGCAATGGCATATAGGACGTCTGTCACTGCCCAGATGCACCGGTGCGCCGATGTCTGCAAGATGCCGGACAGGTCCCCACTTGGCGCCTGGAATGACCCCTTGGCATAAAAGTTCAGGGCCACCGTAACCTTGACGGACACGGGGAGAGGGTGTCCTCCCTCAATGCCACGCGGTCCCAGGTGTGCCAACAGGTGGCAGATATGTGCCACGGTTTCCCGGCTCACCCGGAGAATCATCTTGCATGCCCGGTCCGTGAGGTCCTGGTACGACGAGCGGGCCCGGTACACATGGGGCTTCCTCGGGCGTCTCCGTCGCCGTGGTGCCACCACCTCCTCCTCCTCCCCTTCCTCCTTCTCCTCCTCCTCCTCCTCCTGCTCCACCTCCTCCTCATCCTGTCGGGCTGGCGGCCCTCCAGCCTGGCCGGCCGCTGCCTGCCCCTCTGCGGCATGCTCCTCTGCGGCAGCCTCCGTTGCCTCCCTGGCACGCTCCTCTTCCTCCTCCCCGGGGCAACATGTAGAAGTGTGGCTCCCACCACGGCGGCCTAACATCGCTGGCTGATCAGCAAACATAATGGCCTGCAGTGGGTGGGGGTGGGGGTGGGGAACGAAGACATGTCAGCATTGCCCATACCAACACCCCCTCACCCCCCCGCAGCCAGGTGCCATGGGCTGCATGGTCGTGTCTGTTGGAGGCTGGCACCTGGCCAGGCGGACAAATTCCCACGCCCTCTCCCCCATCCCCGGCACTCGCCCTCTCCCCCCTCCGCGGCACTCGATCTCTCCCCGCTCCCCGCCACTCGCCCTCTCCCCCTCCCCGCAACTTGCCCCCTCACCCCGGCACTCGCCCTCCCCGGCACTCGCCCTCCCCTCCCCGGCACTCGCCCTCCCTTCCCCACCTCTCCAAGCCCTCACACACCCCCCTCACCCCTCCCCCACCCCTCACCTCCCCCCTCATACCCCCCCTCACACCACCTCCCCCCCCCCCCCCCCCACCATCACACACACTCCCCCCTCCACACAGACTGCGGCCACGCCGTCACTTCTCTTGCGGCCACCCCACGCCGTGACCTACCTCCGCGCTGTCCGGCGTCAGCCATCGGCACTGGTTGACATTGTTATATAGGTGGTTCAATTTATGCCGGCGTGGCCCGTGGTCACGTCGACGGGACTTTGGCCCATCCGGCCGGGAGAAATCTGGCAGCCCCGGGGCCCATAGCGTCGCGCCGGCCCCCGCCGTTCTCTGAGACGGGCGGTGCGATTCACACGGGGCAAAAGTTTGGAGTGTCGGAGAATTCGGAGGACAGCGGGGACGGGATTCTCGCTGCCCCCCCCCCCCCCGGCGATTCTCCGACCCGTCAGGGGGTCGGAGAATCCCGCCCCACATGCCTCCCAGACACAGGAGAGAGTGGAAGGTAGCCAGGCAGAGTAGGTCTGAAATAGTTTAACTGATAGAATCATTTAGTATTGTAAAAGTGTAGTGTAATCTGTGCTCCCGGGACGGCGGCGACCTCGCGGGACCGGCACACAACCGAATAATGGCCCTTTTTCCCGCAGCTTTTGCAGATAGCTGCGCGGGCCGGGCAGCGCTGTCGGGGGTGTTTCGCCTGGCCGCAGAAATAACAGCGGGCGCCCCCGTGCGACTCGGCGTTTGGACCGCGCAAGCCTGTGGGGTCAGACACGCTTAATAAATTGTAGCGCACAAAGACTCCGTGAGACGAATAGAGTGAAGTCGATGAGGCTTTATTAAGCGTGTCTGTTCCCCCGCAGCTCGATAGTAAACTGGCCTGCGGGGGAAGACTCCGGCTTCTTATACTCCGCCTTCAGGGCGGAGCTTGAGGTCAACGGCCAACCAGGACCCGAGTCCTGTCAGCCAATGACATTAGGGCTTCCAGTCCCACATGACCCCCAATACATACTACCACATAATCTTTACGTATCTAATCTCTTCGTAATATGTTGGAATCTAAATCTGTGCAGTGCAATAAATTAGCTTTGTTTTTAAACACTGCGTGCTGTTCTTTGTTAACACCACCCTGGAGAACAAAAACAAAGAACACAACAGATATGTGGAGACAATTTTGTTCAACAGAAAATGCTGGAAAAACTCAGCAGGTCTGCCAAAATCTGTGGAAAGAGAAACAGAGTTAATGTTTTGAGAAACAGAGTTAATATTTCCCCTGAATTATCTGCCATTTTGACTGAAACTCCAAAAACGGTGCAAAGATTTTGATTTAATTTTTTAATAAATTTAAAGTGCCCAATTCTTTTTTTTTTCCCATTTAAGGGGCAATTTAGCATAGCCGATCCACCTGCTCTGCACATCTTTGGGTTTTGGGTTGTGGGGGTGAGACTCGTGCAGATACGCGCAGAACGTGCTAACTCCACGCGGACAGTGACCCAGGGCCAGGATCGAACCTGGGACCTCGGCGTCGTGAGGCAGCAGTGCTAACCACTGCACCACCGTGCCACCAAAAATCATGTCATCTTTGCGCCTGCTTTTATTACATTTCGATGAATCAAAGTGAACCTTCTTTTCCTGAATTACACCTGACCTAAATAATCAGTATCACTTTATAATTTGCCAGGAGATGACCAGTAAAGGCAGCCCAGAGATCGATACTGTTTGAAGTTTGACTGCGTATTGAACTCTTTGATATTTTGGGGGATCTGATCAGGACTTGGCTGCTAGGTTTAGTTAGGTCTCTGAAAAATACAGCTTTGGATGGGGATGTGGATTCCCAATGGGAAGGGGAATCTCTACATTACTTTGTTTAAATGAAAAACTAAAGGACATGTACTGGGGACTGTTACAATGCGGCAAATCTGAAGATATTTGTTATAGAGGGGCAGATACCTACACACCAGGGTTCACAAACAAAGAAGTCGTTTGTTGGGTGGGGTTGCTGGGTTATGGGGATAGGGTGGAGGTGTGGGCTTCGGTAGGGTGCTCTTTCCAAGAGCCGATGCAGACTAGATGGGCCGAATGGCCTCCTTCTGCACTGTAACTTCTATGATTGTGTAAGACTTTCCTGAATGCTAGGTTGTTAAATGATAGCCAAACTCCCCAAGGAAATGTATAAACTGCTGCCTGATAACCTGCCACCCAGATCCACAAGACGATGATAGCCCATCCAGCTCACCTTTGCCTTGGATTTCTTTGCAAACAGATCCTTCCAGGCTGCGTCTAATGACAGTTGCCACATTAGTCAGGTAACAGCCCACCATTGCATCAAGGTGCTCTATTCAGAATTGATTTTCAATTTCTATCCTTCTCACTGTAGCAGGAAGGAATGATAGTGATAATAAAACCCCACACGAGAGAGAGAGAGAGAGAGAGACAGTGTGTGTGAGAGATAGAGAGCACACGAGAGGGTGAGAAAATGTGAGAGAGTGGGTGTGTGAAAGAGCGAGAAAAGGGAAGAGAGAGGGAGCAAGCTGTCCTGTTCTAGGAACTGGAAAGATTTCCACCATTCCGAACAGCAATTGATGAAATCAATGTCATACTGAAAGCTCCAATAAACATACAATTCCTACTGATGTCATCAGCTATGGCTGGAGGGAACACTTGATCGCCAAGTCTTCAATATGACACATAGCTCTGAATAGTGGGGGCTGGCATGCTAATTTCATAGTAGAAACATTGTGACAGCTTGCTGGATAGCGGACATTCATATGCAGGTTCAGATGATTGACATTCCATACTTACTGCCCTGAAATAGGACATTGTCAGTTCATAAATTTGAGCATCTAACGGTTCACTGACATCCAGCCAATGACAAAAAGAGAATATGAAATGTACAGGGGTGAGTGAAGGTTATATTCCGAGCCGCAGACGATGTGTTCTGAGATCAGTGCCTTGACTTACCTTGGCTGCCCCTGGTGTGGTCATTGAAAATCTCCATCCACTGGTGGTGGCTCGTGGGATGGTGTAAATTTCACTGGATACTCTTACCCTCTCCCATCAGAAAACTTGAAAAAAACATTTTATTTTATGGGATTTGCTGCCCTGAGTGCCGGACAATTCTTTCTCATCCTGACTTCAGCCGGCAACCCCTCCACTATGCATCCATGCAAGATCAATGGTTAATATAACAATGCACAACTAATTGAGCTGAATGACTTCTTAAAGCATGCTGCTGCAGATTCTGCACCTTTGTTCATTTTAATTCATTTGCTGAACACTGTAGCCCATATTCTAAGTGGTTTAAAATAGTACATTGAACCATAGCATCCCGAATAGGTTATTCGCCCCATTGAGGCAACACCGACTCACTGAAAGAACTATCTACCTACAAAGAACAAACAAAGAACAAAGAAATGTACAGCACAGGAACAGGCCCTTCGGCCCTCCAAGCCCGTGCCAATCATGCTGCCCGACTAAACTACAATCTTCTACACTTCCTGGGTCCGTATCCCTCTATTCCCATCCTATTCATGTATTTGTCAAGATGCCCCTTAAATGTCACTATCGTCCCTGCTTCCACCACCTCCTCCGGTAGCGAGTTCCAGGCACCCACTACACTCTGCGTAAAAAACTTGCCTCGTACATCTACTCTAAACCTTGCCCTTCTCACCTTAAACCTATGCCCCCTAGTAATTGACCCCTCTACCCCGGGGAAAAGCCTCTGACTATCCACTCTGTCTATGCCCCTCATAATTTTGTAGACCTCTATCAGGTCGCCCCTCAACCTCCTTCGTTCCAGTGAGAACAAACCGAGTTTATTCAACCGCTCCTCAAAGCTAATGCCCTCCATACCAGACAACATTCTGGTAAATCTCTTCTGCACCTTCTCTAAAGCCTCCACATCCTTCTGGTAGTGTGGCGACCAGAATTGAACACTATACTCCAAGTGTGGCCTAACTAAGGTTCTATACAGCTGCAACATGACTTGCCAATTCTTATACTCAATGCCCCGGCCAATGAAGGCAAGCATGCCGTATGCCTTCTTGACTACCTTCTCCACCTGTGTTGGCCCTTTCAGTGACCTGTGGACCTGTACTCCTAGATCTCTTTGACTTTCAATACTCTTGAGGGTTCTACGATTCACTGTATATTCCCTACCTGCATTAGACCTTCCAAAATGCATTACCTCACATTTGTCCGGATTAAACTCCATCTGCCATCTCTCCGCCCAAGTCTCCAAACAATCTAAATCCTGCTGTATCCTCTGACAGTCCTCATCGCTATCCGCAATTCCACCAACCTTTGTGTCGTCTGCAAACTTACTAATCAGACGAGTTACATTTTCCTCCAAATCATTTATATATACTACAAACAGCAAAGGTCCCAGCACTGATCCCTGTGGAACACCACTGGTCACAGCCCTCCAATTAGAAAAGCATCCTTCCATTGCTACTCTCTGCCTTCTATGACCTAGCCAGTTCTGTATCCACCTTGCCAGCTCATCCCTGATCCCGTGTGACTTCACCTTTTGTACTAGTCTACCATGAGGGACCTTGTCAAAGGCCTTACTGAAGTCCATATAGACAACATCCACTGCCCTACCTGCATCAATCATCTTAGTGACCTCAAGTTAGTGAGCACGACCTCCCCTTCACAAAACCATGCTGCCTCTCAGTAATACGTCCATTTGCTTCCAAATGGGAGTAGATCCTGTCTCGAAGAATTCGCTCCAGTAATTTCCCTACCACTGACGTAAGGCTCACCGGCCTGTAGTTCCCTGGATTATCCTTGCTACCCTTCTTAAACAGAGGAACAACATTGGCTATTCTCCAGTCCTCCGGGTCATCATCTGAAGACAGGGAGGATCCAAAGATTTCTGTCAAGGCCTCAGCAATTTCCTCTCCAGCCTCCTTCAGTATTCAGGGGTAGATCCCATCAGGCCCTGGGGACTTATCTACCTTAATATTTTTTAAGGCACCCAACACCTCGTCTTTTTGGATCTCAATGTGACCCAGGCTATCTACACACCCTTCTCCAGACTCAACATCTACCAATTTCTTCTCTTTGGTGAATACTGATGCAAAGTATTCATTTAGTACCTCACCCATTTTCTCTGGCTCCACACATAGATTCCCTTGCCTATCCTTCAGTGGGCCAACCCTTTCCCTGGCTACCCTTTTGCTTTTTATGTACCTGTAAAAAGCCTTGGGATTTTCCTTAACCCTATTTGCCAATGACTTTTTGTGACCCCTTCTAGCCCTCCTGACTCCTTGCTTAAGTTCCTTCCTACTTTCCTTATATTCCACACAGGCTTCATCTGTTCCCAGCCTTTTAGCCCTGACAAATGCCTCCCACATGTCAGATGTTGATTTGCCCTCAAACATCTGCCCCCAATCTATGTTCTTCAGTTCCTGCCTAATATTGTTATAATTAGCCTTCCCCCAATTTAGTACATTCATCCTAGGACCACTCTTATCCTTGTCCACCAGCACTTTAAAACTTACTGAATTGTGGTCACTGTTCCCGAAATGCTCCCCTACTGAAACATCTACCACCTGGCCGGGCTCATTCCCCAATACCAGGTCCAGTACCGCCCCTTCCCTAGTTGGACTGTCTACATATTGTTTTAAGAAGCCCTCCTGGATGCTCCTTACAAACTCCGCCCCGTCTAAGCCCCTGGCACTAGGTGAGTCCCAATCAATATTGGGGAAGTTGAAATCTCCCATCACCACAACCCTGTTGTTTTCCAAAATCTGTCTACCTATCTGCTCCTCTATCTCCCGCTGGCTGTTGGGAGGCCTGTAGTATACCCCCAACATTGTGAATGCACCCTTCTTATTCCTGATCTCTACCCATATAGCCTCACTGCCCTCCGAAGTGTGCTCCCGCAGTACAGCTGTGATATTCTTCCTAACCAGTAGCGCAACTCCGCCACCCCTTTTACATCCCCCTCTATCCCGCCTGAAACATCTAAATCCTGGAACTTTTAGCTGCCAATCCTGCCCTTCCCTCAACCATGTCTCTGTAATGGCAACAACATCATAGTTCCAAGTACTCATCCAAGCTCTAAGTTCATCTGCCTTACCCGTAATACTTCTTGCATTAAAACATATGCACTTCAGGCCACCAGACCCGCTGTGTTCAGCAACTTCTCCCTGTCTGCTCTGCCTCAGAGCCCCACTGTCCCTATTTCCTAGTTCTCCCTCAATGCTCTCACCTTCTGACCTATTGCTCCCGTGCCCACTCCCTGTGACCGCACCTAACCTTGTCGAGACTAAGGGGCAAATTAGCATGGCCAATCCACCTAAACTGCACACCTTTGGATTGTGGGAGGAAACTGGACCATCCGGAGAAAGTCCACGCAGATATGGGGAAAACGTGCAAAATCCACACGGTCACCCAAGGTCGGAATCAAACCACAGTCGCTGCCGCTGTGAGGCAGCAGTGCTAACCACTGCCAAGTGTTGAGAATATAAACTGACAGAAATCACTATCATTTAGAAATCTGTGAAGAAGTCGATTTAATTAATCTTATTTTTTGTGAGTAAACATGGAGAATCCCACCATCCAATGCAAGCCCATCAAAGCACCAGATTCTTTCTCAAATGATTGAAGGTTTTTGTTTCACTATCCTGCTCAGAAGTCCTCATCCTAATCCTACTTATTGTATTTTTAAAAAAAAAATTTAGAGTACCCAATTATTTTATTTTCTAATTCAGGGGCAATTTAGTGCGGCCAATCCAACTAACCTTCACATCTGTGAGTTGTGAGGGTGAAACTCACGCAGACATGGGAGAACGTGTAAGCTCCACATGGACAGTGGCCCAGGGCCGGGATCCAACCTGGGTCCTCAGCGTCGTAGGCAGCAATGCTAACCACTGCGTCACCATGCCGCCCTATCCTTCTTGTTCCTGACCTCGGTCGTAAAATTTCCGTTCACCAGCTGCACCTTTATTTCCATTCCGGTTTCACTTAAAACAGGTGGATTCATCGTGTGTAGAAGATTGGATTGTTCAAAAGAGTATGCAATGAGTATCAAATCAGTTTCCACACTAACAATGGCTCTCCCTCGAATAAAATCAGAGTTTTTTTTCAAATGAGTATTGATCGATTTCTCACTGAATGCTCAATGATTGTACGCAGTTTTAATCCAGGATAATCATGTTACCCACTGATTTGGAGTACATTTTCAGAAAGCTCAGCTACAGGCTTTCGATTTGCTAAGTGTTACACTTGCTAAAATTCTGCCAACCATAGCTGTAACTACAATACTGATAAACAGTAATTATTGGAAGATTTGAAACCACAATTAACATAGCAAATTTTCATCAACTACCTGCTGTTTCCATAGCTAACAAATTTGCTAACACATTTTACATTATACTTGTGTGGTCTGAAAATGGAGAACTAATTCTTCCACTTCTTCAATAATTAAGACAGATGATTCTATCTCAACCTTTTCCAGAAGAGGGTAATTCACAGTGACTTTTTATATATTCCGCACTAAAATTCAATCACTCAGATTGAAATACATTTTTAACTATTACCATCTACTGTACCAGCACTCATGAGGTAAAATTGTGGTAAGGCATTGTGTATGGTGGCAGTCGAGCATGCTTTACAGAACTGCTTTGTGAAGTGAATGGTTTACTTGAAGTACAGAACAAATTGTAAATGTTATTTTTATTGTGCCCCAAAGCACATTGAGGCCACCAGTAAATTGGATAGTAACTTTTGGATGCTGAAATGCACAGTGTTACAGCTAGGTGAGAAGAGTTGAACTGGCACCACTGTATTTAACCTTCTTGCATGGTCACAATGGAGGTTCAAGTTTATTTTTTCCTGAACATGGCTTTTCCCAAATCAGAATTTATTTGACCATTTAAGCTTGTGGGCAATAACCTGGTGACTGCAGTTTATTGGGCTCCACCAAGGTCGTCAGGTATTTTAAATAAAATCAAATTTACTTTTACAAGTGTGGAGTCACACTCCATCACAATTAATTATGGTTGTGATTTAAAACAACTATGCCGCAAAGTGCCTCGGGGTGGCTTGGTGACTGATGGAGGTTTTACACCTCGTGAAGGTTAAGTTTACAATGAGAGGGTTACTGGAAGAGTTTTACCGAAGATGGCGGCCGTTCAATTTGTACTTTAAAGAGCTGGTCACTGTTAGCTCTTAGGAGGGGGTATAGGGTGGCTGGGGTAGGATTTAGTAACTAAGTTCTATTGTTGTAAGGAAAGATGGGGGAGGCGTCTCTTACTGTTTAATTGTTATTCTGTGTTTTTTTTTTGTAGGTCTTGTATTAAAATTGTTAAAAATGTTAATAAAAATATATTTTTTTAAATATACAATTTTCTCCATTTCTTTTATCTCTTTCTTTTAATCCTCTCTTTATTTCCCTCCCTCTATTTTGCTGTCTGCACACAATTTTACAATGAATTAAATACTCTAATTCATTCTTCCTGGTGTAGACATTGCGGGCGGGATTCTCTGACCCCCACGGCTGGTCGGAGAATCGCCGGGGGGGCTGCGCGAATCGCGCCACGCCACCCTGACGCCGGTACGCAATTCTCCGCAGAGTGGAGAATCGCTGCCATTGGGACCGGCGTGATCGGCTCGCCGCCGGTCGGGGGCCGCTCTACACGGCCCTCCCGCGATTCTCTGGCCCGGATAGGCCGAGCGGCCGTAAAGAAAAGACAAATCCTGCCGGCGCCATTCAAACCTGCTCTGAGCCGGTAGGACCTCAGCATTGAAGGGTCGGGTGGCGGCCTGTGGGGGGGGGGGGGGGGGGGTCCGACACCAGGGAGAGCCTCCGATGTGGCCTGGCCTATGATCGGGGCCCACCAATCGGTGTGCAGGCCTCTCTGGCTGGGGGCCTCGTTTCCTACACACTGTAGCCCTGCGCCATGTTGCGTCGGGGATGGAGCATTGAAGGAGGCCACTGCGCATGTGCACGCTGGCCCCGGCGCCACTGCGCATGTGCACGCTGGCCCCGGCGCCACTGCGCATGTGCAGATCCTGCGGCGCACAGGTCGCCGGGGCCAGAATTAGTCGTCGGCTCAGCCCGTTCATGCCGTCGTAAAACACAATGGCGATTACGACGGTGTGGACACTCTGCCGCGGGATTAGAGAATCCCGCCCTGCAGCTCTCAAATGCACAGTATTTGGGCACTAACTTCCCTTTGGTGACAAAAGTTATTCCTGCAGTGCAACACTTCTGCCTGTGAATCGCACCAGACACTTTCTTGCTGCAGATACGAGTACACATGCAGATAACCTATCTCTCTCAAGCTCACACAGCAAAGCAAACATTAATTAACGTGAAGGACCCTCCAGCAGCAATATGTTAAGGTGTCATCAACTACTTTTAGGTCAGTTGCTGTTTAAACTCTTCGGGTCATGGATATAATTCACGTATTGTAATTTCCATAGTTGTTTTAAATTGCAACATCGAAAGGGAGTGCTATGGCAGGTGCTGAGGGACAGTTTACTGACTTCAAGACTTTTGCATGAATAAATCGTTGTCAGACATGGTGCATTCGTCGGCCTTTCCCTTGGAATAAAGTATATTTGGATGAATGAGTAGGAGGCAAAAATGGAGCAGGAAACCTGCTGGAAAATTGGAAAGGAAGAGTTAGAGAAGTGCTCTCAGCAGGAGGTCATATCCACCCAGGATCTGCAGAGAACAGTTCTGCTATCTTAACTCCACGTACGAGATGTCAAAATTTCGGCAAGGAAATTCTCATGGAAACTAGTCACCTGTTGTGGCCACAATTCCAAACTTAAAGAAGGGCAATGACCACACTGTCATTGGCTGTGCAGGTAGCTGTGATGATGAAGTGTTATGCATCTGGCTCCCTCCAGATTGATGCTGCAGCTATGAGCAACATCTCGCAGTATGTAATCTACTGTTGCATAAAGAGTGGTCACTGAGACACTCTATTCAGAGGGACAAAAGTGCATTTCATTCTTCCTTACCAGAGGCAACCTGGTGAGGTGAACACAAGGGGCTGGATTCTCCCAAAATCAGACGATGTCCCAAGGCCGGTGTAAAAACAAGACATTTTACTCCCGAAATTCCGATTAAAAAGTTGGACTAATTCAATACCCTGCAGGGGGCTAGCAGGGACCTGGAGTAAATCTCACAGCTTTAGCTGCGGATACAGGCCTCCGCACCTCCGGTTGGGTGTCCGCGCATGCGCACGGCGGCAGTCTGCAGCGGCAGCTCTGAGCTTCATGGTGGACTCGGGCCACACAGGGAAAGGAGACCCCCCCTCCCATCAGCCGCTCGCCCGAGCCTGAAACCGCGCAGATCTAACCCCCGGCCGCCTATAAGGCCCCCCCTGTCCTCCGGTCCCCCCGAACCCAACCAGGGCGGCCGCGGACTGAGCTTTCCCATTGTGCACTGTCCCCACTGCATGTCAATTCTGTATGACTGGATACCACTCCCTCACTGTCCAGATGTTTAGTGACCACAGAGAGTGCATCATGCAAGTTATTCCCTGCTCTGCTGAGGTAGTCATGATGCACTAATTTACAACAATCCACAGCATCAGCTACATTTCAACCACCAAGGCAAAACAAAGGGTGGCTATTGGTTGCAAAGTAACATGGCTCAAGATTCTGCTTCACAACTCATGCACATGTGCATAGCAGGCGTACAATGCAATTCACATTGAGCAGACTATTGGCATCCTGAAGCTACAATGCCACTGTCAGCATTGCTTGGAATGAGCCCTCTAGGGCTTTGCCTGTGCCATCCTTGTAGTTTGCTGCTTGCATGCCACCTATGACTTAAATGAGGGGAGTGAAGGTATGGTTGATAACTTTGAAGATGAAACAAAGGTAGAAATGTATATTGTGAAGAAGACGTACAGAGTTTGCAGTTGGATATAGATAGGTAGAGCGAGTGGGCAAAATTCTGACAGATGGAGTATCATGTAGGAAAACGTAAAGTTGTTCACTTTGGCTGGAAGAATAAAACAAAACAGGATTACTTAAATGGAAAATGACTGCCGAATGCCGAGGTGCAGAGGAATTTAGGTGTTCTCATGCATGAATCACAAAAGGTCAGTCCACAGGTGTAGCAAGTAGACAAATAGAATGCTTTCTTTTATTACAAGAGGAATTGAACATAAACAAAAGGAGGAAATGCTTGAGTTATAAAAGGCATTGCTGAGATAGCATCTTGAATATTCTGTGCAGTTTTGATTTCATTATTTAAGGAGGGATGTAAATACATTGGAGGCAGTTCAGATAAGGTTCATTAGATTAATGGCTGGAATTTAGGGGTGCACAGTGGTTAGCACAGCTGCCTCACTGTGCCAGCGACCCACGTTCAATTCCGGCCTTGCGTGACTGTCCGTGTGGAGTTTGCACTTTCTCCCCGTGTCTGTGTCGATTTCCTCCGGGTGCTCCGGTTTCCTCTCACAGTCCAGAGATGCGCTTGTTAGGTGCCATGATAAATTGCCCCTTAGTGTCCAACGATGTGCAGGATAGGTGGGGTTATAGGGTTACGGGTATAGGACAAGAGAGAGTGCCTTGATACCTGCTCTTTCAGAGGGTCGGGACAAAAACGTTGGGCTGGTGGTCTATTTCTGCGCTGTAGGAATTCGATATGTCGGTAGGAATTCGGTATGTCTTATGAGGCTGGGTTGGACAGACTGGGTTTGTTTCCACCAGAGTTTAGAAAACTGAGGGGTTTCCTCTTGTGGGCGTGTTCAGAAATAGGGGCACAATTTTAAAATTAAGCGTCACATTTGTAGGACAGAAATTAGGAGAATTTCTTCTCTCAGAGGATTGTGCGACTTTGGAACTCTGCCTCAGAAGGCGGTGGAAGTGGGATCACTGGATTTTTTAAGGCAGCAGTAGATATGTTCTTGTTGGGCAAGGGGAATCATAGATTATCGGGGCAGACGGCAATGTGGAACTCAACAAAATCAAGGTCAACCATGATCTTATTGAACTTGGAGCAGGCTGGTGGAACCAATTATCCCAGTTTCACTCCTATTTTGTATGTTCGTATCATGAGGAGACAGTCATTTCCACCCATCTATCAGGTAAGAAGCTGAGGAGCAGGAGCATGCAGAGGAAGAAAAAAGAGGTACAAGGAAGAAGAGGAAGATGATGAGGAAATGGTTGTAGACGAGGAGGTGAAAGAGGATGATGACGAAAGGAGGCAGTAACTTAATTAGACAACACTCTTCTACCCAGACTGTATATGCAAACAATTGATTCAATAAGAGTAACTTTGACCCCAGTTCCCCATTCACCAGGAGTTCCATACTCATTGACTTCCAGCTTTCCCTGACCATCACATCAGTTTCTTGGTCACAAGGGAAAAGAATTCCAACAGAACCCAATATAAATTTATAAAGTAAATCATGCCATATTGCACACAACAATATGCTAATCATCCGTGTATTCTTTGTGTCACTGGCTATTCCGATGTTCCGATTTGGATGATCCAGAATGAGACCACAACAGGGACGAGGGTAGAACATAGAACATAGAACATACAGTACAGAAGGAGGCCATTCGACCCATCGAGTCTGCAACGGCCCACTTAAGCCCTCACTCCCACCCTATCCCCATTACCCAATAACCCCTCCTAACCTTTTTGGTCACTAAGGGCAATTTATCATGGCCAATCCACCTAACCTGCATGTCTTTGGACTGTGGGAGGAAAGCGGAGCACCCGGAGGAAACCCACGCAGACACGGGGAGAATGTGCAGACTCTGCACAGACAGTGACCGAGTGGGGAATTGAACCTGGGGCCCAGGCGCTGTGAAGCCACAGTGCTATCCACTTGTGCAACCGTGCTGCCCATATTGGACCAAAACGACAATATTTTACTTTAAATAAAGAAATAATCTTTATTGTCACAAGTAGGCTTACATTAACACTGCAATGAAGTTACTGCGAAATGCCCCTAGTCGCCACATACCAGCACCTGTTCGGGTACACTGAGAGAGAATTCAGAATTCTCAGTTGTAATAGGAATTGAACCCAAGCTGCTGACATTGTTCTGAATCACAAACCAGCTGTCTAGCCCACTGAGCTAAACCAGCCCCAACCAGTTTATTTGAAACACTGTGCGGAAAGAATGATTCGCTCCAGGAATGAATAAGGCTTGGTTATTTTTAAAACAACATTTTTTTATAACTACAATATTTAACTTTTTAACTTCACAACCAAAAAGAATAATTTACGTTTTTCACCTTAAACACTGCCACTCAATTTCCCATTAAACAAAAAGAAAAGAAACATACAGATCTCAATCTATCTGACAGTGGGGAATTGTGGGTTCAGCATCAGGCAAATCAGAAGGTACTCCTCTCTCCAATATTTCTCCACCAACTTCCTCACTAATACTTTCAAAGGGTCCCTCTGCCTTGCTGCACGGTCAATTGCACAAAGACTAAAGTTGGGTACAACTGTGGCTTTATTACAGTCAGATGCGTGGCCTCCTGCTGCAGCTGGTGAAATGGCAGGGCACTGGAGGTCATGCATATTTATACAGTTCTCCAGGGCAGACCCAGCCGGCAGGAGCTACCGGCGACCCTGTAGTGCAGGTCCTACCTTACATCTCCTATTACAGTGGTTCACCACATTCACCCCCTGTTAAAAATGAGTCCGGCGGGGGTGACGTGAAACTATATACAATTAGTGCAATTATGTACAGTGGTAGGGAAAGAAAAGTCCATGTTGACGGTCCGGAGTCCCAACTTATGTACCCAAATTTAGTCTTTGTGCAATTGATCGTGCATCAATTTATTACAGTCAGATGCGTGGCCATATGCTGCAGCAGGCGAACTGGCAGGGCACTGGAGGTCATGCATATTTATACAGTTCTCCGTGGGTGGAGCCAGCCGGCAGGAGGTACCGGCGAACCTATAGTGCAGGTCCGACCTTACATCTCCTATTACAGTGGTTCACCACATGCCTTCCTTGGCTCCATCCAACAATGACTTTGGGTGGGATTCTTCGAGCCCCCGCCGGGCCGGAGAATTGCCAAGGGGGGGGGGGGGCGGCGTGAATCCCGCCCCGCCGCCCTGACGCTGGCTGCCGAAATATCCAGCGCCGGTTTTTTGGCGGAGGCGGGAATTGCGCCGCACTGGTCGGGAGCCGTTGGCAGCAGCACCCCCCCGGCGATTCTCCGTGCCGCGATGGGCCGAGCGGCCGCCCGTTTTCGGCCAGTCCCGCGTGGGAATTACACAATGTTCTTACCGGCGGGACCTGGCTCTGCGGCCGGCATGCGGAGTCCTCGGGTGGGCGCGGGGGGATCTGGACCTGGGGGGGGGGCCCCACGATGGCCTGGCCCGCAATCAGGACCCACCGATTTGCGGGAGGGCCTGTGCCATGGGGGCACCCTTTCCCTCCGCGCCGGCCGCTGTAAAGCTCCGCCATGGCCGGCGCGGAGAAGAAGCCCCCTGCTTCTGGCATGCGCTGGGATCACACCAGCAATTCTGGGAACACGCTGGCGCTCCCATGCATGCTCCAACTCGCACCGGCTGGCGGAGGCCCTTCGGCACCAGTTGGCGTGGTGCCAATCACTCCAGCGCCGGCCTAGCCCCCGAAGCTGCGGTAGATTCCGCACCTTCCGGGCGTCCCGACGCCAGAGTGGTTCACGCCACTCTTTGGCGTCGGTATGGCCTGCCCGCTGGATACCGGATAATCCTCATCTCCCCAAGCTAAAAAACAACTCTGCAGGCTGAAAAACAACTCCCCAGGGACGACCCTAGGCAAACGACTACGCATTAGCCCAGACTGAAAAACATATTCCATCGTCAATTGCACCGGCTGGCTGCTGAAAACACCCAGAACCCGCAGAACAGAATTCTTTTTAAGGAAACACATTCTCACCCCCACTTTTAACCCTTAGATTGCGCACCATATTTATAAGACAATTTTCCTCACATCTTCCAATTGTCCCATTATGTAAAGCTACCTCAGTGTTGATACAATAATCTGAAACTGATTTAGCATGCCGATATTATAGATTACGGCAAGCAATACCCATTCCAATCATTGCCAATGCAGTCTTTTCCATTGGGGGAGGCGTAGTTGGGGGGGTAAGAGGGGGTTAGGGCATAAAAGTGCATATTCATCCCCTCCAGGTAGCCCCTGCGGCATTTGGTTGTGTGTCATTTCGTTCTGATTGATTGATTGATTGATATTTACTGTCACATGTACCGAAGTATAGTGAAAAGTGTTTTCTGCGGCCAAGGGAACGTACACAGTACGTACATAGGAGACAAAAGAATAGTCGACAGAGTACATTCACAAATGGTACGTCAACAAATAGTGATTGGTTACAGTGCGGAACAAGGGCCAAACAAGAGCAGCATAGGGAGCCGTGAATAGCAAGATAGAGTAAAGTGTATTATTGAGTATGGTGTTTGGATAATATAGCTGTCATGGTTGAATAATTGGTAATGTGTGCAAGATCTGCAATGTGGGTGTGAGGCAGTGCACACATATCAAGGTGCTGTGGAGTTTATGAATGTTATGTCTCTGTCCTGATCGATAGAGATTGTTGATAACTGAATCATGAGAGTGTGGTGAATTGAGTAATGGTATTTGAAAATGCATTCACTGACCTTCACCGGTTATGTGAGATGTTTCAACATCATCAGGAGATCTTCGGGACTAGACTGCTGGCACTGATGTCCACAGCTAGCCTCTTCCACTGCCTTTTAAGCAAGCATCTGCCAGGCTTCCCCCTGCAAATACAAGATGTTGCTCCTCCTATCCATCACCTCTTTCAAGAGCTCCAGTGCAGTACTGGAAATTCTGGTTGCTTACTCCTTCTAAACTTCAGACCTTTTCCACCTTTTAACCATGAAGCTGTGATTCTGATATGGGTTTCACACAACACTCACTCGGCTTTCTGCCTGCCCATTCCCCCTCACAAACTCACAAACTCTTCCTCCCTGTGGACCTCCAACCCCATCACAAACTCTCCATCCCGCCAGCCCCGCTTTCCAGTGTGGCGCACCCCCCACCAGCAACGGGATTCGCCGTTCCCTCAGACAGCCCATGGAGTCTCCCATTGTGGCCATCCTTATGCCATTGGAAAACCCATGGGCGTGGACGCACTGCCGGCAAAGCATAGGATCCCGCCAATGGAGAATCCTGCTGCCTGCTTTTCACAATTCTCAAGACCAGACTACTGGATCCTGAATCTGAGATTAATGCTTTGTTAAACTCCCCTGATCTGCAACTACCCTGATGCTCCAATACACTCTTCATAACTCCAATATCATTGCTCCACCTTTCCGTATTTCCCGGATTCCCTGTTCACTTTGCATGATCCAAATCCCCAGTCTTCTGAGAACCCTCACCTTCTTCTCACTTGCCGAGCTGACCCTTCAACCTCACTGTCCCCGAATCTTTCCCTTTGTCCGCTTCCAATTCCAAAACTTCCAATGAAAATGCCTGCATGTTTTAATTTTCCCATCCTGGGAGAAAGTGACAATGTGTGAACCCGGGTAATTAAACGTTCATCGCAAGGTGACCACAATTTGTCTCCAAGAAAAATCATTCAGAAATGTCAATGGTGCGTACAGGATGAGGAAGTGAAGCGTTGCACCTGGAGGGCCTACTTTGTGGAAACCCGAGCTGAGCATTAGCTTTATGGTATTGGGTTGCAAGGCCAAATGTTACAGAAAAAGAAAAGTCTGCATGGTGTTTTATACATGGGCGGGATTCTCCGCGAACCGGCAGGGCGGGCCACTCCTGCGCCGAGGAATGGCATGAACCACTCCGCCGTCGGGCCGCCCCGAAGGTGTGGAATCCTCCACACATTCAGGGGCTAGGCCAGCGGCAGAGTGTTTGGTGCCGCGCCGGCCGGCATGGAAGGGCTTGGCGCCACGCCAACCAGCACCGAAGGGCCTCCACCGGCCGGCGCGAGTTGGCACATACGCAGGAACGCCAGCGTGTGCTGGCGCCATGCCAACGAATGCGCAGGGGGGTTCTTCTCCGCACCGGCCATGGCGGAGGTTGACAGCGGCTTGTGCGGAGGGAAAGAGTGCCCCCATGGCACAGGCCCACCCAAGGATCAGTGGGCCCAATCGCGGGCCAGGCCACCGTGGGGACACCCCCCGGGTCTCTATCCCCCCACGCTCCCCCAAGGACTCTGCAGGCCACCCGTGGAGCCAGGTCCCACCGGTATGGACCTGTTGCGATTTCGTCGGCAGGACCCGCCGAAAACGGGCGGCCACTCAGCCCATCGCAGCGAAGAATTCGGCAGCCGGTGGGGGCGGGATTCACGCCGGCCCCCGGCAATTCTCCGACCTGACGGGGGGTCGGAGAATCCCGCCCAGTGTTTTTCACAACCAGCAGACGTTTCAAGGAGCTTTACAACCAATGAAATACTTTTGAGGTACATTCACTGTTGTAATGTTGGAAGCATGACAGCTAATCTTGTTCATGCAAACAGCTAATCTTGTTCATACAAACAGCTATGTGATAATGAATATATCTATGCAATGAACATACAAAGGAGCAGGAGTAGGCCACTCAGTCCCTCAATCCTGCCACATCATTCAATAAATTACAACCAATCAGATTGTAATTATAAATCTGCATTCCCGCCTACCCTCAATAAACTTTTGCCCCCTCCTTATCAAACAATCAAACTATCTGTGTCTCAAAAAAATATTCAAAGACTCTGCTTCCACCACCTTTTGAAGAAGAGGCCTACTAAGACTCTTGATCCTTTGAAAGAAAAAGTTTGTCTTCGTCCCAATCGGATGAGAGATCTATTTTTAAACGGTGATCCCCAGTTCTAGATTCTCCCATGAGAGGCAGATCTTTCTCACATCCACCCTTTCAGGACTCCTCAGGGTTTTGAATGTTGCACTTAAGTCACCTCTTGCTTTGACCAACTCCAGCCTGCCGAGCCCAACGTTTCCTCATAAGACAACCAACCCATTCCAGGTATTAGTCTGGTAAACCTTTTCTGAACTATTTCCAATAGGTTTACATCCTTTCTTAAATAAGGAGACCAATGCTGCCCACAGTACTCCAGATATTTTCTTACCAATGCCTTGTATAACTGAAGCATAGCCTCTATTCTTTTGTATTCAATTCCCCTCACAATAAAATGAGCTATTAGCTTTCCTAATTACTTGCTGAACCTGCATTGTAACCTTTTGTGATTCACGCACTAGGACACCCAGATCCCTCTGCATCTCAGAACTCTGCAATCTCTCACCATTTAGATAATATGCTACTCTTGTATTTTTCCTTACAAAATTGACAATTTCGCATTTTTTGACATTATACTCCATTTGCCAGATTTGTGCCCACTCATTAATCAATTTATGTTCCTTATTCCCTATTTCCATCTTACTTTCCTACTTATCTTTGGGTCATCAGCAAATTTAGCAACCATACCTTCGCTACCTTCATCACAAACCACTGGATGCTGAAACAAAGTAGAAAATGAAATACTTCTTTTCCCCTTTGTATCAAATTTCCACCCAAACTGAATTCCTAACTATTCATTGAATCTACGTCGTGCTGTGTCCTCTCACTCTACTTTTACAGAATCTCTGATGAATCACAAGCTGACTCGGGTTTCTGCCACAGCAATTAACACCTATTGAGGACAACTGTTTTCAGCTGATTTACAGATAACTACCACTTCATGCAGGTCCTTGTTTAACTAGTCTATTCAACCAACAATATTTGAGAGTAAGAATCAAACGCTTCGACTCTCCATTCCTTCATGCCGCCAGGATTCTCTATCCCCGCTGCAATGAATGGAGATTTGGCTGAGTGCCTCTTTTGACGCCGATCAATTGGTTTCTGTGATAGATCTTTGAGGGATAAATGTTGGCCAGAACAGTGAGGAAAACTCCCCTGCTCTTCTACTAAAATAGTGTTGTATGATCTTTTACATGCACCAGAACATGCAAATGAGATCTTGTTTTAATAACTCATTTAAAAGACAAAAGTGCAGCACGTCCTCAGTATTGGAATATCAGCGTTGATTTTTATTTGCGCTCAAAGCTTGGAGAGGGGTTTGAACCCAGAGCTTTATGATTTGCCTTGAATCTTGCGGAGGAGAATTTATTTGCAAAATAAACACAAAAGAAAGCTCAGAAATTTGCGCCAGTTAAATATTTGCCATTGGCAGACTTCATCCTTGTTTCAACTCATTCGCTTCTGGAGCTCTCATTTATGTCTTCATTATCTCTGAACTTGACTATTCCAACACTCTCCTGGGTGGTCTCCCACATTCTATCCTTCACAAACTCAAAGTGATCAAAAATTCTACTGCCTGTGTCGTACAGCAAGTCCCATTCCCTTTTCAGCCATATGTTTGCTAACCGACATTAGATCCTGGTCAAGCACTGTCTCAATTTTAAAATCCTTGTTTTAAAATCCCTCCATGGCCTCAACCTTCCCTGTCCTTGCAATCTCCTCCAGTCCCATGACCCTCAGAGGTATCTGCACTCCTCTAATTCTGGCCTTTTAGACCTCCCTGAAATCAATTGTGCCACCACTAGGGGCTGTGCCTTCAGCTCCCAAATCTCCAAACGCTTAAATGCCCTCCCTACACCTCTCCGCCCCTCTACCTCACATTCCTCCTTTACGACAATCCTTAAAACCTAACTCTTTGACAAAGGCTGGAATTCTCTGACCATTCGCTGGTGACAGGATTCTTTGGTCATGCTGGCCCATGGCTTACCCAACGGTGTGGGGTAGCTTCAATGGGAATTCCCATTGACAGCAGTGGGAGCAGCGAATTTTGCTGCCAGAGAACATGCACCACCTCCTGCCGCCGGGAAACATGCAGCTGGTAGGCCGGTGAATCCTGCCCAAAGCCTTTGGCCATCTGACCTAATATTTCCCTATGTGGCCCAGAATCATACTATGTTTTGTAACAAAAGCACTTTGAAATGTTGTATTATGTAAAAAGTGCAACATAAACATAAGTTGTTGCTGTTGTGATTAAAGAAAAGAAAGTTAAACCTCGGAGTGGGGTACAGACGAAGATCAATGCAACTTAGTTTGTGTCATACTAAATTGGGTATGTTCTTTTTTGGTAGTTCAGGAGTCTCTAAACTTTTGTGCTATTAATGATGTTGCAGGATTGTGCATGCAATTTGCCTCGCCATTTTATTCAGAGGAGTATATGATGATTCTCTCAGAATTCATAACATAGTAAATTGAGCATTCCTGCCTTCTCCACGGGCACTCACAGTTGAAGGAAGAGACAGCACAACAGTGTGGTCGGCTTATCAGTCATCTGCGTTTCCTTCAATCAGAGTTTCTGTCGAGGAGAAAATTTATCACTACATTTATCTCAAAAGTTACAGAAACACTTGATGGGGAGTGTTATGACAGCTGTTTCCTGGTGAATTTTATTTGACTGCAATGCAAGTTTTTCTCTGATGGATGTGGGTGGGAAGATTTCTGTGCAATATGATAAGTAAATAACAGGACAAAATTCATCAATTACAAATGAGAGAAGCCAAGAGACTTAAATCGTGAGAGAAATTTTCTTTTGAAAATAAACGAGGAAGCAAAGGCTGGGGTCCATTAAATTGTTACAGCACAGGCTTCAGATACAACATTTTATTGTCAAGATGCAGCTTCATCCGTTCAAACATTTAATACTCTCAGTCATACCATTATTATGTATTTCTTTATGTGTTTCCATTCCATTTTTTATTTGTATTTTGTTAACTAATAAGAAAAAGAACGAAACAACTGATAAAGGTAGATCAGTGGTGATTTTGTTAGGTAGAAATTTGTTCGCAACAGCTAGTGAATTTTAGATTTTGTTAACTATTCTATTCACTGAGTATGAATTCCTTAAATTTATTTGGTTTAAAAACAATTGTCTAACTGCAACTTGGTTACACTGGCCTGTAAGTCCAGTGTGGTGAGACAGGCCTGTAATAACGGCATTGTTAGACAGGCCTGTAACTCCAGCTTGCTCAGACAGGCTTGTACCTCCAGCGTGCTCAGACAGGCCCTGTATGTCCAATATTGTTAGACAGGCTTGAACCTCCAGCATGCTCAGACAGGCCCCATGTGGTGATATACCACTGTACTTCCCTAGCATTGTACATAGTTATATAATTGTTGCGTGTAACGTGGCCCTGTAATCCTGTGTACTGTACTGTGTATTGTACTGTAGCTCTGTAGAGGTTCGGTCAACTGTATGTAACCTGACCTGGCCACGGAGAGCTCCGCCTTGGCCACTTCCCCGGGAGTTAGGTATAAGACCCAGCTTCTGAGACCTGACCCATTTTGTCTGGGGTCGTCTGTGTCGGGTAAGCTTCCTATGTAGTGTATTAAAGCCTTGGTTAAAGTCTCACATGTCTTTGTGGTTCTTGACGCTTAGTGCATCACCCCATATGTTCAATGTTGTTAGACAGGCCTGTAACTCCAGCATACTTAGACAGGCCTGTAACACTAGTGTGCTTAGACAGAACTACAGTGTGGTTAGACAGTCCTGTAACTGCAGCTTGGTTACACAGGCCCGTAAATCAAGCGGGCATAGACAGGCCTGTACCTACAGTGTGGTTACACAGGCCTACAACTACAGCTTGGTTACACAGGCCTGTAACTCCAGTTTGATTAGATGGGCCTGTAACTCCACATTGATAGACAGTTCTGTAAACTCCAGTGCTGTTGGACAGGCCTGTAAGTCCAGCTTAAATAGAAGGGTCTCTAACTCCAGCGTCACTAGAGGAGCCTGTATCTCCAGTCTGAAAAGATGGGCCTGTAACTCCAGCTTGAATAGGCAGGTCTGTAACTCCAGCTGGAATAGATGGGCCTAGAACTCCAGCTGGAATAGATGGGCCTAGAACTCCAGCATGAATAGACAGGCCTGTAACTCCAGCGTGAATAGACAAGCCTATAATTCCATCTTGAATGGACAGGCTTGTAGCTCCAGCTTTCATAGACAGGCATGTTATTCTAGCTTGAATAGATGGGCCTGTACCTCCAGCATAGGTGGACAGGCCTGTAACTCCAGCTTGAATCAACAGGCCTGTAACTCCAGCGTAGGTGAACAGGCCTGTAACTCCAGCTTGAATAGACAGGCCTGTAACTCCAGCGTAGGTGGACAGGCCTGTAATTGCACCTTGTATAGACGGGCCTGTAATTCCAGCATTCCACATCGGCGAGGAACACACCCACTACCAGTACAGTTCAGTTCATTGATACCAATAGTCTTTGGAGGTTATTCAACATTGAAACTGGGAGTTGCAAGATCCCAAAAGTAAAATTAAAAGGAAGGAATGTGGAAAAAAAGGAAACAATAGATGAAAAAAAAGCAAATCCGATACATGGAAATTAATCATTTGAAAATGTTTTAGCAATACCACTTGACAACAACACAAAACCATGTGGTCAGAAAGAATTACATAAAGCAAGTGCACCAACCAGATCAAGAAAGAAATCCTTGGTTTGGATTCCTACAGAGGTTTAGAATTTGCAAAGCTTTTAAAATTGTCTTTTACAGCTGTGTAACCATATGTTCAGCAACTCTCAGTGACCAGAAAAATCCTCCCAATATTGTGGCATACCACAACCAAATAAAGGGAATTTAACCCTCACAACCAAGTTCAGGAGGATATCATTTACTTCAACAGCTGCACAAATTGCCAATGGACCCCTGTTGAATAAATGCTGTTCACCGATACAGAAACACCTGAGATGGAACAAGAAATGCCTTCAGGAAAGGAAGGTCAACAATTGGTCACGTTTCAAAAATGAAAGAAAACTGTCTCTCTCGGATTTATAGATTTTTAAGAAGATCTTTGCCACCATTCATCACAGTCAAATGTTCAAAGTATTGAAGGTTTGTAGAATTCCACATGAAATCATCATGCATATCTCACTGACGAACGACAACATCATAGAAATAGTACAATCCCTGGAAGTGTGGTGCAGAAACGTATAAAATGAAGAAAGATGTCTTTGAGGAGATATACCAGCCCTCTTTTGCCTCATCGTCACACCACACTATCTAATCAGGAAAGGCGCAGGCTTGAATTTGATCATCCCTTTGGGAACAGGCTAGGGGGTGGGGAAATGATAACAGAGGCAGCAAGTGGCAACAAGTTTAAGAATGTGGCCCTGGGTCACGCTGTTGCTGAAGGGAGGTTGGCTCCTGCGTTTCACCCCTGGTGAAGGGATGCCTGTAGCTTCCATAGAAACACACCCTCGGACTCAGCAATACCAAACTGAATGCAGTCCAAAGATGTGCAGGTGAGGTGGACTGCCCATGCTAAATTGCCCTTCATGTCCAAAAATATTAGGTTGGGTTACGGGGATAGGGTGGTGGTACGGGCTTAATTAGGATGCTCATTCCAGGGACTGGTGCAGACTCGATGGGCCGAATGGCTTCCTTCTGCACTGTAAATTCTACGATTCTATGATATTCCCATCCAGTTAATCATGAGGTGAAGATACCTGACAAGAAAGAGCTTCACCTTCAATTTTGCAGGCGCTATTGCTCGCCACGGTGGCAGCCTAGAAGATGGGGAAAAGTTATTTAACTGGGTAGAAAGGATAACAGCAAAAGTTAATCTTCAAATAAATGCAGTGAAAAAAATGTCTACTGTTAAACATTAGTGAAGAAGCAAGAGAATTGATAACTGCGTGAAATGAAATTAACAGCTTCAAATACTTGGGTTAAGGATAAGAACAACAAAAATATAGATGAGCTCTATATATTTGAGACCTGGTAGGTGTGTAATCAAATTAATAAATGCAGAAATGCAAAGGGCTGAACAGGACAGTAAAGAGCATCGAGGAATTATTGTTAGGATGTGGGTCTGGATTTAATTGTCGCCCGCAATAAACCAAAGGCATTCCACTGTTGGCCATGAATAAACCATGCTGTGATGTTGATTGATCTCTCTGGGCAGAATTTCAACTCCAGCCCATGCATTGAAATTGTAACCGCGCAGTGATCGTTACCTGTCATCAGGCTGCCCCAACAGCCAATCAGATTAAAGGATTTTCACAGACGCCCCACCCCCAAACCAAAAAAAACAAACAGGAAACTAACAGAACTGAAATAAATTTGGGGTCCTACAACCAGTCATGGATCCTGATTTGTATATTTAATTTAAAAAGTGAGTGAGCTAAAAACTAAATGCTGACCAAGGTTAATGTCCTTTCAGGCACAGTTCCAGCATAGTTTCCACATGGCAGATCAACCAGAAAGTGGGCTTTACTAGACCTGTTGTAGGGGCATTTTCTAGGCCTGAGTATTGAGCCAGTTTTTACGTGGAGTTCCTCCCTCATAGCTATGACTTAGTGTGGAAGGGAAATTAATGAGTTGTCAATTTAGAAGCATGGTGGGAAATACTTGACTGTAATTAACACTGCTTTTTAGCGAAAATGCTGAAATATTTTGGTCTTGGCCTTATTATGAAAACATATTGTCCTCCGAAAGATAACAAAATGTGTACTTGAATTGTTTTTAGCCAAGGGCAAGAACATACGTTCAACACTTAGCTTAATACACAGCTCAGCAGACACACATCAACCTGGTTAAGATGGCTTTATTATTCCAAGCTTGGTTTCATGTACATGGAGAGCGATCTGGATAAATACAATGATCAATCTGGCTAACACTAATAAAAACACACCAATTATAGCATTGTCCAAAAATTAATAACCCATCCCAGTTGGACTTGATCCAATCCTTAGAACTGTCACTTTTGTATTATCCAGTAAAATTTACTTTAAGCAAAATGATGACTTGTGATCAGCTCATGATTTAACCCTATCTTGTCACCTGTTGTTTACCAGGATCTTGTGTCCATTCTAAAGTTGTTTTTCTGACATTCCCATCCTATGTGTCACAGTCAGTTCCTGTCCACCTCATTGTTCATCCAGGGGCAGGATGCCAAAGCTGGTTTCCCCTTCACACCATGGAATGTTTGAGACAGGATATTGGGGCACCGATAAAAACTGTTTACTGAGTTGACTATGTTATTTGATGACCACACAATCCCGTTTGTCTCAAAAACATGGGCAAGTTAGTTAGCTTAATCCCATCATGCATTGTGGCCACTGCTTGTAGCAAGAGTTTAAATGCTTATTACTGCTCTGTCCTAAAATACAGGTTTAATGGTTAATAATGATTACTGGGTATACTTTCTATGATTAATCTCAATCCTTAATGAACTAACTTATGTAGAACTATTCTAGTGTTGTCCTAGCTATTCAGTTTTAAGAGGTCTCATCTCTGGACACCCCCTTCACGTGTATTGTTCAATGAGATTGGATTAATTAATGATCTCAGAGTGAAGGTGCAGCTAGGTAATAGCAATCATAATATGATTAAATGCTACCATTCAGTTGAGGGAGAGAAGAGTGGGTCCAAGACTAGTATCTTAAACTTAAATAAGGGGAATTATGAGGCAATGAAAGCAGAGCTAGTTGCAGTGAACTGGCAATTAAGGTGAAGGGATAGGTCAATAAAAATCCACTGGCAGGCATATAATGGGATATTTCAGAATATATAGAATAGATGCATTCCAACAAGAAAGGAGAATCGCAAGGGGAAGACCCACCATCTGTGATGAACTTAAACTGTTAAATCTGGCATCAAACTTAGAGAAAAAGCATACAATTGCACAAAGGTGGGTGGCCGAACAGAAGATTGGACAGAATATTTAAAAAAAACAAAGAACAACTAAAAGATTAGCAAGGAGGGAAAATTAAAGTATGAGAGAAAACTAGCTGGAAATATAAAGACAGATCGTAAGAGTTGCTACAGATGATGATCAAAAACAAGTAGTTGGTCCAGTGGAAACTGAGTCTGGAAATTAATAATGGATAATAAGGAGATTGCAGATGAATTTAAAAGGTATTTTGCATTGGTCTTCATGCTGGAGGATGCAAGTAACATCCCAAAATTAGCTGTAAACCAGGGAATGGAAAGGAGGTAGGATCACAAAAAAATTCTGATCAACAGGGAAGCAGTACTAAGAAAATTGTTGGAGCTGCAGATTGACAGGTCCCTGGGTCCTGATAGACTTCATCTTAGTGTCTTAAAAGCAGTGGCTAGTGAGATAGCTGACACATTGATTTTAATTTTCCAAAATTCCCTTGATTTGGGGAATGTTTCATTAGATTGAGACACAACAAATGCCGGAATGTGGTGACAAGAGGTGTTTCACAGTAACCTCATTGCAGAGTTAATGTAAGCCTACTTGTGACAATAATAAAGATTATTATTATGATTATGACAGAGATGAGAATGTTTTTTTTCTCTCAGAAGGCCATTAATTTTTGGAACTCTATTCCTCAAAAGGCCGTGGAAGCAGAGTTTTTGAATAATGTGAAGGTAGAATTAGATGGATTGTTGCTAAGCAAGGTGGTGAAAGGATCCCAATTTGTATGCTCAAATGTGCAAAAATTCAGATACTGGGCTGGCTTTGCCGCACCCCTACGCTGAAATTGCGGCCAGCACCAGGGCGGTGAATCCATTTTGATGCACAAAATCAGGACCGGCGCCGGTTCCTCGATTCTCCAGGCCACGAAAAGCGGCGTACTCTCTGAGTACGCCGCGCTGCAAAGCACCTACCTGCGGCCATTGCTGGAGACCCGCCCTGCCATTCGCCACACCCGACCGGCCGAAGACCCGATGGCGGGCGTGGGCCGATCGGAGGGCACGGGGGTCCTTATACGCGGCCGGGGAATGTTCGGGCAGGTGGTCAGGGTCGGGTGCGCGGCTGCTCGTGGGGTCGGGTGCGCGGCCGCTCGTGGGGTCTATTTTTAATGTCCAGATTTGCGGTCTGAGTCCGTCATGGAGCAAGGCACGGCCGCCAGAGGCCGATGCCGTGCGGATGTGCGGCCTCTGACCCAGAAGTGCGGAGGCCCGTATCTGCAGCAAAACCTGGTAGCTTTACGCCGGGTCCCTGCTAGCACCCTGCAGGGCTAGGAATATGTGGCCCTTTCACAACAGTTTTTCTGAAGTGAAAGTCCACAGTTTTTGCGACGGCGTGGGGACATAGGCCCAAAAACAGAGAATCCAGCCCCTTATGCTTCTTTTCTGCCAGAAAATGGTCGGCCTCAAGTTGAATTTCTCTCCCAGCAACACGAGGCTGCTCTGAGAGCTACTCCAGAGCTATGGCCCTGAACTCACATTGTGTTTATCTTCCAAGATGCAGTGAAACATGAAATAAATATACAAGAAGAATCTGATAAGGGCATTTTTGATAATGTCTTGAGTATTCATTACATGTTGTCCATTTCAGTGTGATTAAGTCCTACTTCTAGATTTGTGGTTCAGATTTGAGAGAAAAAGCAACAATTCCCAAGGCCTCAATCAAAAAGCCTAAATTGCTTAATTGTAGCTTATTGAACTGTATAATAATGTATTTTAATCATACAATCATGCTTGTTAAATTTTTTTTTCAACAACATCTACATTTACAGAAAACTTCAGAACAGTTTGATTAAGCTTTATGGTTCATTCAGCTGCTCTTTAACACACTGGAACATTTAAATCTTTCTGGTCGGCCTGCTTTGTAATTTATATATCACAGGTGCTTTGGAAATGTAAAAACTGTTTCTTGACTGAAATCACTACCAGGTGACGTCTGCCAGAAATTCAACCATATGCAGTTTACAATTGGGGAAAAAGTAGCTTCAACAATAGCCTCGATTATCAAGTATTCCAGCTACTGATCCTGGAAAGATGAAGGGCGGGATTCTCTGACCCCCCCCGCCGGGTCGGAGAATTGCCAGGGGGCGGCATGAATCCCGCCCCGACGCTGGCTGCTGAATTTTCCGGCGCCGGGGTTTTGGCGGGGGCGGGAATTGCGCCACGCCGGTCGGCCCCGGCGATTCTCCGCCCCGTGATGGGCCGAGCAGCCGCTCATTTTTCAGCCAGTCCCGCTGGCGTAAATCAAGCCAGGTCCGTACCGGCAGGGCCTGGCTCTACGACTTGGCGCATGAGCTGGGATGGCGCCAGCACACGCTGGCACTCCCGCGCATGCGCCAAATCGCGCCGGCCGGCGGAGGCCCTTCGGCGCCGGTTGGCGCAGCGCCAAGCCCTTCCGCACCGGCTGGCGCGGTGCCAACCCTACCGGCGCCAGCCTAGCCCCTGAAGATGCAGAGGATTCCGCACCTTCCGGGCGGCCCGTCGCCGGAGTAGTTTACTCCTCGGTGTCGGTACGGCCCGACCCGCCGAGCAGGGTAGAATCCCGCCCAAAAACGTCAGGATAAGTCTGCAGAGGGAAAATTGTCACCAATGCACATTCTCTTCATTTTATTTAGCTGCAGTCATCCTTCGATAACTGTCAACCATAGTCTCTGTTTTAAAGGACGATCCTTTAAAACAGAGGTGAGGAGGAATTTCTTCAGCCAGAGGGTGGTGAATCTGTGAACTCTTTGTCTCAGACGGCTGTGGAGTCCAATTCACTGAGTGTCTTTAAGAAAGAGATAGATCGGCTCTTGATTAATAAGGGGTTATGGGAAGAAGGCAGGAGAATGGGGATGAGAAAATATCAGCTATGGTTGAATGGCGGAGCAGACTCGATGGGCCGAGTGGCCTAATTCTGCTCCTATGTGTTATGGTCTTATAGTCTTATAGTCAGCACCCTGCGCAGTAAAACACACACACACACACACATACAATCTTAGCATTTACACATTTTTAAAATCAAATAGTAACCTGGAGTCATTGGACTTTATAGCACAGAATCACAGCATTAAGATCAGCAAGGGGTGAGTTTTATACTTTTCAGTTGTGGGGGAGTTGGGGGGTGGGATTCCAACCCAGAACCACACAGATTGCTGACTCCTGACCCCGCCCTTTAAAGACACAGATAAATCGTTTTGTAGCCATCTGGGATGACCAAGTCTCGATTACAAAATGGACACTTGCAAAGAATGCAGGGAAAATTGGACAATACTGAGAAACAAGCAGGTGCAAGGTCTGTCTGTTGATTAGAGCCTTATCTCTCAGACAGGACAGAAACTGCTAAGCCATCTACATACTAATGAGCCATCTCCGGGGACAAAAGGGAAACATTTAGATAAACAATGCTAAGACAGGCATCCCGGCGCCAGAGGAGACTCAAACAAAACAAACCAACGGCCACCTAGGACACGCCCATCAACCAGGGAACCCACCCCTCTATTGGAGGAAGATCGATACGAATGATTGTGAAAGGCCCAATTAATTGAGGCTAAGTTCAAGGCCCGCCCAAAAGTGCGCAAAGCCCTTTTAGGTATAAAAGGTATTCCCCAAGGGAGCATCTTTCTTCTTTGGCCTTGGCTCTCAGCGAAGAGAGACCTGCCGAGTTGCTGCATCAGACCAAGTAAGTTCCAAGTCAACGCACGCTACAAGATAGACGCTCCTAGTTGCTATCCTGTAAATAGCTCAACCCAGCAGTCTCAGAACCGAGCAACGTCCATTGTTCCTCTGACTGAGTGGGCACTCGAAGCTAAGTATAGGCTTCTAGTAATGGTGATAGTTTAGTTTGTAGAGTTTGTGCATGAGTAGATTTGACTGTGTGTCTACAAATAAGCATTGCTTTTGAACTTACTAACTGGTGTATTCAGTCATTGATCACTATTCGGTTCTGAACCTTGTGGCGGTGTCGAAAGATACCTGGCGACTCTTGAGCAAACATAATTAAACAGCCAAATTAAGAGACAACACCAAAGAGAGCAACATTTAGTCGGCCATCTTGGGGGCCGCCTGGCGGGATGTCGACCAACAACCTCTGAGGATGGTGGACAGTGTGTCCAGTTGGGCTCCAGGGCTGGATATCTGGTGAACCAGAAATCAGTCTCTGCCACCCATTTAAAGGGATCCTGGCATGGATTGGCGGCAACTGCACAACAATTAATGGCATGGAGACAGGGATTTGGACCAAGAACACTTATAAATCCATCGAACGTTTGGAGCAGTGGCAGATAAGAGCTTGTTTTTACATTTTGGTGACAAAGAGCATTTGAGCACACCTGCCCCATTTTGCTTATAAATAACAATTGTTTGATGAAAGGCTCAGATTCTACTATTTAGCTCTCTATGTCTCTGTACAGCTTCTTTAAGGCTGCCACATACTGGAGAGAATGGAGAGTCTAACTGTTGAGGGCCCCAGTCCCAACGACAACTTCATAGTTCCACAGGACATGGCTTGAGTACTGCGTAAGGCTCAATGGCCTGTTACAAGCTTCCAGGATGAGTTTGTAATTATTTTGCAAAAGGATCGATATGGAAGAGTGTGGAGAGTGTGTTGCGTGTCAAGTGTTTGATTGCCTTGTGTCTCAGCCAAGTGCACAAGATGGAATGAAGGAGACTTGCCACTTTGCATGACAACAGGGTGATTCGATGGGGGGAGGGACTCAAGGGCGGCAATACCTCTTATTAGCAAGGATCATTGAGAATTGTTAGCCACTGACAAAGAATGTGTTGGGGCACATAATTGAAAGCATGCACGTATACAGCACATTCATTACCACGTCCCATTTTACTTGCAGGCGAAAAGGGCACATAATGCATGACAGTGGACCAGGATTGGCGTGATCAACCAAACTTGCCAATTTTTATCCCTCAAGCAGTGGTATCACAATAGTGGATGAGTCAAGATTGGAGAATGGTGGCAGGGTAGTGAGATTCAAAGAGTGCATAGCTCTCTCGTCAAAGAGTGCTGAAGGGGGTCAGGGAGGGGGGTGTTTGGGGGCATGAGAGGTGCGGGAGGAAGCGGGTTTTGGAAACAGAGGAAGGCAGCAGGGAGATAACTTTGATGGGCTTGGATTTTGGAGATTTGCAAAATTTGGGAAGGAATGTTTATCTCAGTGTTGAAGGTTTAAACTCTGAATACCATCTCCCTGTGGTGCCAATGTGCATTTTTAGGAAGCAAATGTCTCTGTGAAGTCACTAACATGATGATGGTGCCCTTCATACTCCTTGTTTGTTTCCTCGATCAGTTAGCCATTGGTGGCTGCAGCGACCAGCCCCAGTGGACCTCTGACGAGGAGAAGGGAGCCTCAGAGGGTTCCCATCACCTCCTTGACCTGCACCTACCACCAATGTAGGTACATGCATCTCAATGGGAGGTCCCATCCACCACCCATTATTATTTCACCTGGGGTCTGTTTTGCCATTAAGTGGGCCCAGCTGCAATGCTTCCCACTGTGTCAGGCTACATTCAATTCAGCCCCAAAATTCAGCATATAACTCAATTAGAAAGACATTAAAATGCTACCTATTTGACTTTAGTCCTCTGGTAGAGGTCTTCATCAGTCAGCAAAATTCATGAAAAATTGACTGCTAATTAGTTTTTTTCAATTTCCTGATGCACTTAATCAATAGCATAGAGCATAGAATCCCACTGGTGCAGAAGGAGGCCATTCAGCCCATCGAGTCTGCACCAACCCTCCCAAAGTGCATTCTACCTAGTTCCACTCCCCTGCCTACCCGCCCTATTTACATAACCCCGTTACCTAACCTGTGCATTCCTGGACAGTAAGGAGCAATTTCGCACATTTTTCAATTAAAATGCTCAAAAGATCATGAACGTTTTATTGATTAGATTATGATAAGTGGGCAGCATGGTAGCACAGTGGATAGAACAGTTGCTTCACAGTTCCAGACTCCCAGGTTCGAATCCCGGCTTGGGTCACTGTCTGGGCGGAGTCTGCACGTTCTCCCTGTGTCTGCGTGGGTTTCCTCCAGGTGCTCCGGTTTCCTCCCACAAACCAAAAATGTGCAGGTTAGGTGGATTGGCCATGCTAAGTTGTCATTAGTGTCCAAAAAGGTTAAGTGGGGTCACGGGGATTGGGTGGAGGCATGGGCTTGAGTAGTGTTCTCTTTCAAAGGGCGGGTGCAGACTCGATGGGTCGAATGGCCTCCTTCTGATCTGTAAATTCTATGATTCTATGATATTTGGATGGGACCTACTCACTAGCACAGATGGAAAGAAAATAAACTCAGATTTAATATGTTTAAAAACTGCAAAATTATGAATAGAATCCCGAGCCTGAGCAACAATGCTCAAAAATATGAGCTCAAGTACTGGCCTTCTGAATAAAAAGCTGAAATGTTGCATCATCCAGAAATAACTCAGAACACTTCACAATCAGTCCATCGCTGAGTTAAAGGTCATGCAATTTGAATTATTTTACAAAGCTGCTGGAATTAAATACAAGAGAGAAAACCATTTTGTCCTTTTACCCTCGAGGACATCAATTTGTATTCAGTCCGGACTGACGCTGAAATACAAACTAATGCACAATCTCAGAGCTGAGAAGATTCCAATGAAATTAATATGAACAATCTTAATTATATTCCCAGTGGGAATAACTGCAGAACAAAACTTCTCTTAGATTCGACACTAATGAGCAATAATTGTCAATCTTTCTCGAGACAAGCGTATGCGAAAAATAAAAAATGTCACATTGGTGTACCACCGGTTAATCTCCCGAAATCATGAGGTTGAGGTACGTTTTTAGAATACTCCGTTGCTTTTCCTGATTACAAATTAAAACATTCTTCAGTTTAAAGAAATCACCTTGGGAATCGCTGAGTCCTTGAGGCAGTGTAATTTCTGCAGGGCAGGATTTATCTCTGCGAAAATCAGGATAATAGGAAGAGGCCGATTTCCTATGTCAGAAATCCAAGGGTCAGCTAATTTAAGGAGTGCTTGGCAAGACAAGGGCAAGATTCCCGTCCGCTAGAGGTCAGATAATCTGGGGGAATGACTGAGAAGGGGTTCTCAAAATTCAGGAACAGCGGGGACAGAGAAAGTGATGATTTCTATCTCATACACTGCATGCCATTGAAGGACATAGCAGATTCTGGAACAGGGGAATGGAAACGACTGGGGCTATTGAAAAGAGAAGATGGGCTTCTCACTTCTTGAAAGTTGTGGTCGCAGTGCTGCTGACCTAATGTTCCAGTGAATAAAGTACCAGGAAAGAAGACATTGGATTCAGCAGAATATCCTATAAACATACAGAATAGGAGCACAAGAAGGCCATTCTGCCCCTCAAGTCTGCAAAGAAAGGCAAACGACAGGAGAAAGGGAAGGGGGAAGAGGGGCAGAGGGGGGGGGGGAGGGAAGAGGGAGGAGACAGGGAACAATAGAGGGGAAACAGAGAGGGGGGGGAGGCAAGGGAATGATAGCCGAAGGAGGGCACGGGAAACGCCAACAAACCTGGCAAATGCAGTAACAGAGAGCAAGGAAAATACTGGCGAAAGACGGGACGGACGGCCGAAGCGGAGGTGAACGTGCGGTGACAACGGCAGCGAAGACCGTCCTGGAGAAGCAAGTAACCACACCAACACCAGATGCATTCTCGTATTGCCCTCTCTGTATTGGACATAACTAATGTAATTGTTTCTCCGGCACCCAAATGTATATGTACCTCCCCAGTTCCCCCCCCCCCCCCGCACCCCCCACCCCCCCACAAACAGGTGTGTTAAAAATAATATTGCTAAATGTACAGAGTTGCTGTTGCTGAGCTAGTGCACAATATCCTACCAGTTTTCTTTTTGTATTTTTTCTCTTCTCTTCTATATATATTTATTCTATTCTGTGTACATAACTGTAAATATACTTTGTTCAAAAACTCAATAAAAAACATTTATATTAAAAAAAAGCCTGCCCTGGCATTCAATAGGATCATGGCCGATCCATTTGTGTTTCAAGTTCCATACTCCCATCTACCCTCGATGCCCTTTGTTTCCCTAACAAGAATCTATCCACCTTCACCTGAAAAAATATTTAGCGAACCCACTTCCCCTGCCTCCTGAGGCCGAAAATTCCAAAGTCGCACAACCCACTGTGTCTGCTCATTTCTGTCCTATAAGGGCGACCCTTAATTTTAAAACAGTGTCCCCTAGTTTTGGTCTCACCCTCAAAAGGAAGAAGCCTTTCCACGTCCACTCAAGACCATTCTGTATTTTATATATGCCAAACAAGTCACTCCTCACTCATAAACTCCAGTGGAAACAAGCCTAGTTTGTCTAACCTATCCTCATAACACAACCCGTTCATTCCAGATATCAATCTAGTAAACATCCTCTGAACCACCTCCAATGTATTTACATCTTTCCTTAAATAAGGAGGCCAAAGAGGTATACAACATTCACGATGTGTTCTCACCGATACCCTGTATGACTGAAGCATAATATCCTTAATTTGTTGCTCAATTCCTCTCATACTAAATGATGGTATTCCATTAGCTTTCTTGATTACTTGTTGTTCCCGCATATTAACTTTTTGTGACTCATGCTCTTGAACACCTGGATCCCTCTGCATCTCACAATTCTTACGTCCTCTTTACAACATACTTTCCTACAGACCTTCACTCCCTCATCTAAGTCATTGCTATGAATTGTAAAATGTTGAGACCCCAGCACGGTCCCGCCTCTAAAGAAGTGGCTTTGGCTGTAACTGGGACGTTACAACATCATACCTCCTGCAATGTTCAAAGGAATTTAATGGCCATACTGCTCAGCATAAGGTTTCTCCATGAAAAATAAAAAAATATTACAGGAAAGTAAATAGACTATCTCATAACATTAAAAAAATTTCTGTTTGTCGTGCCACATTGCACCATGTTCCATGTTCCAGAAATGGTATCAGCTGTGATTCCGTGGCAGCACAGGTCTCAATGTTAATCTGAAGGCAGCTTCCAAGCGATAAAGTGGAATTGCGTCGCCAAATCCCAGACGTCAAAGGGAAAGGTCATAATCTCCAATGTCAACCCAGTTGTATCAATTTATTTCAAGTTCTGTGTTTCATGTCTCCAAGATGCACAGTGACAGTGATGTTCACCCACTGAAAGCAATCTAAACTGTACTTAGGGGTGCATTGCATAAAGGAAGCCAAAGGTATTCAGAATGGATGGATGACATAAAACAAGAGCAGAACCAGATTCAAGGATACATTGCTGGAACTGCTACACTGTGCAGTCAGGAGGAAAATTTTCCCCATGGCTGAAGACAGCTGAGAAGGTGAGTTGAAGTGACATTGGAGTGAATCAGGGGGGTGGATCCTGCTGTTTCTCTCCCACCCGTTCGATCTCGTATCACCTTCCCCCAACTCCAAAAAACTCAGCAGAAATGTTCGTCAGCAGTGTACCAATTTTCAAATGGGCTGTACCACAGTGATAATGTGCTAAGGGGGTGGTCTTAACAAGGTGAGAGTGGGACATGTGCCCCTCAAGGACAGAGATGCCAGCTAATATTTTGGTATAATGGTGCTCGCAACTGGGATTACAAAGGAGTCCCAAGGAGGAAAAGTATGGCTAGCAGTGTTGTAACCATCCCCTAAGGAAGGGGTCCGTAGCGGGTTTCAGGATAAAAAAAGGTTTATTGAAGATTTCTTACAGAGCATTTAACCAAAGGTACTCCTCCGAGTGAGTGCAGGCTGGTTCTGAGCCTGCTGGCTTTATACCGAAAGTCATCAGAAGCTCCTTTCAGCAGGGGCATATGTATTCTCCGAGGGCTTCTGGGAAATTCAGATACCTGAGTCCATAGGCAGGTCCAGGATATCCCCCCTCCCTCCAAAGTCCCAAAAGTCATCCATGAGTCGTTGACAAGAGGGAGGACGATAGATTGAGAGAGTATAGAGGTGGCGAACCCTCTTTGGTGCTGGTGGAACTTCTGAAGATCAGGATGGTGGCAGCCCAGGCATAGTTCACCGTGCAGGAGAACGTCTCTTACGATTGGAGTGTCGTGGCAGGACAGTGGCGGGCAGAGCCTCTATCACCGGCTCCCCCCGTCCCCTGATGCCCCAAGGGGTTCGGACTCCATCACTGAATCTGAAGAGGACCCTCCCGATGGGAGATCCAGGGAGCAGGTGGACAATGGCATCTTAATCACGGTCCTGGACCCTCAGGAACAGGACTTGCCACCGGTTGTGAACACACAGGTGATTGGCGCATCCGCAGACATTATAAATGCCGTTGAATTCCAATGGGCACCGAGGACGAAATTTCAGACAAAAACCTTGTCTCCCGTGGCAAAATGATGAACCAGGCGATGTGGGGCAGGGACAGGTACCTGTTGACCTTAGACACGTCGCACTTTCGCCCCAAAGTTCGGGAGTAACAACCCTAAGTGACTGTGGTGGCGTCAGCCCATGAACAGTTCCACTGGAACCACCACGGTCACAGTATGCAGTGTGGTCAAGTACGCGAACAAGAATTGGGCCAAACCTGTGTCCGACAATCCTGTCTGCTGTTTGCGGAGGCTCTACATTGAAGGTCTGGACGGCACTCCCTGCCAAACCATTGGAGGCCGGATGATAGGGGGCTGTTCTCATAGGCTGGATGCTATTGGTCCGAAGAGACCCCAAAAGTCCGCACTCATGAAGGATGCCCCATTATCTGTCACGAGGACCTCTGGGATGCCACGTGTGGAAAAAGAGAGACGCACCTTCTCCATCTCATGAGAGGTGATTACTGCCATCCAGTGGCCCTCTCTAACCATTTAGAATGGGTGTCCACTATAAGAAGGAACATTGAGCCCAGAAAGGGGCCGGCAAAGTCTGTGTGGACTCGGGCCCATGGGCAGCCAAGCCATTCCCAGGAGTGGAGGGGTGCAGTGGCAAGGAGCCGCTGGTGTTCCTGACAGATGGAGCATTGCTGCGCTAAACTCTTGATGTCAGTGTTGAGACCTGGCCATCACACAGAGCTCCGCCCATAGAAAATAGTAGTGCTTGTTCTCTGCATAACGGGTCCACCCTTCAACTCCGGAATCCAACGCGTCCAAGTGGCTGAACAAAGGCATCATAACAGACCGTGGGGTCTAGTCCTGTAACAGATGGTTCAGGAGGAAGGCCGCAGCATCAACAGGGGACCGTTAGTTTTCCTCGTCGCCAGTAGTGTGACCATCCCCCAAAGGATGGAGTCCACATTGGGTCGCAGGATAAATAGAAGGTTTACTGAAGATTTCTTACAGCGTCTTTAGTCAAAGCTACTCCTCTGAGTGAGTGCCAGCCGGTTCTGAGCTGACCAACTTTATACCAAAGGTCCTCGGAAGCTCCGCCACTTTCAGCGGGGAAACATGTATTCCCTTTGGGCTTCTAGGAAAACCAGATCCCGACTCCGTAGGCTTCAGTCAGGCCCAGGATATGACGAGCAGTATGGGCATTTTGATTGGTGGGAGATGGGGGACACTAGGAAGAGGGTGGGAGGAGGATGGGAGGTTAGATTTGAGAAGCTGGGAGGAGGTTTAAACTAATGCAGCAGGGGCATGGGAACCTGGATTGTAGTTTTAGGGTAAGGGAGAATGAGAGTATAGAGGTCAGGAGCACAGATTTGACGTCGCAGGAGGGGGCCAGCCTTCAGATAGGTGGTTTGAAGTGTGTCTACTTCAATGCCAGGAGTATACGAAACAAGGTAGGGGAACTGGCAGCGTGGGTTGGTACCTGGGACTTCGATGTTGTGGCCATTTCGGAGACATGGATAGAGCAGGGACAGGAATGGATGTTGCAGGTTCCGGGGTTTAGGTGTTTTAATAAGCTCAGAGAAGGAGGCAAAAGAGGGGGAGGTGTGGCGCTGCTAGTCAAGAGCAGTATTACGGTGGCGGAGAGGATGCTAGATGGGGACTCTTCTTCCGAGGTAGTATTGGCTGAAGTTAGAAACAGGAAAGGAGAGGTCACCCTGTTGGGAGTTTTTTATAGGCCTCCTAATAGTTCTAGGGATGTAGAGGAAAGGATGGCGAAGATGATTCTGGATATGAGTGAAAGTAACAGGGTAGTTATTATGGGAGACTTTAACTTTCCAAATATTGACTGGAAAATATATAGTTCGAGTACAATAGATGGGTCGTTTTTTGTACAGTGTGTGCAGGAGGGTTTCCTGAAACAATATGTTGACAGGCCAACAAGAGGCGAGGCCACGTTGGATTTGGTTTTGGGTAATGAACCAGGCCAGGTGTTGGATTTGGAGGTAGGAGAGCACTTTGGGGACAGTGACCACAATTCGGTGACGTTTACGTTAATGATGGAAAGGGATAAGTATACACCGCAGGGCAAGAGTTATAGCTGGGGGAAGGGCAATTATGATGCCATTAGACATGACTTGGGGGGGATAAGGTGGAGAAGTAGGCTGCAAGTGTTGGGCACACTGGATAAGTGGGGCTTGTTCAAGGATCAGCTACTGCGTGTTCTTGATAAGTATGTACCGGTCAGACAGGGAGGAAGGCGTCGAGCGAGGGAACCGTGGTTTACCAAGGAAGTGGAATCTCTTGTTAAGAGGAAGAAGAAGGCCTATGTGAAGATGAAGTGTGAAGTTTCGGTTGGGGCGATGGATAGTTACAAGGTAGCGAGGAAGGATCTAAAGAGAGAGCTAAGACGAGCAAGGAGGGGACATGAGAAGTATTTGGCAGGAAGGATCAAGGAAAACCCAAAAGCTTTCTATAGGTATGTCAGGAATAAGCGAATGACTAGGGAAAGAGTAGGACCAGTCAAGGACAGGGATGGGAAATTGTGTGTGGAGTCTGAAGAGATAGGCGAGATACTAAATGAATATTTTTCGTCAGTATTCACTCAGGAAAAAGATAATGTTGTGGAGGAGAATGCTGAGCCCCAGGCTAATAGAATAGATGGCATTGAGGTACGTAGGGAAGAGGTGTTGGCAATTCTGGACAGGCTGAAAATAGATAAGTCCCCGGGACCTGATGGGATTTATCCTAGGATTCTATGGGAGGCCAGGGAAGAGATTGCTGGACCTTTGGCTTTGATTTTTATGTCATCATTGGCTACAGGAATAGTGCCAGAGGACTGGAGGACAGCAAATGTGGTCCCTTTGTTCAAAAAGGGGAGCAGAGACAACCCCGGCAACTATAGACCGGTGAGTCTCACGTCTGTAGTGGGTAAAGTCTTGGAGGGGATTATAAGGGACAAGATTTATAATCATCTAGATAGGAATAATATGATCAGGGATAGTCAGCATGGCTTTGTGAAGGGTAGGTCATGCCTCACAAACCTTATTGAGTTCTTTGAGAAGGTGACTGAACAGGTAGACGAGGGTAGAGCAGTTGATGTGGTGTATATGGATTTCAGCAAAGCGTTTGATAAGGTTCCCCACGGTAGGCTATTGCAAAAAATACGGAGGCTGGGGATTGAGGGTGATTTAGAGATGTGGATCAGAAATTGGCTAGCTGAAAGAAGACAGAGGGTGGTGGTTGATGGGAAATGTTCAGAATGGAGTACAGTCACAAGTGGAGTACCACAAGGATCTGTTCTGGGGCCATTGCTGTTTGTCATTTTTATCAATGACCTAGAGGAAGGCGCAGAAGGGTGGGTGAGTAAATTTGCAGACGATACTAAAGTCGGTGGTGTTGTCGATAGTGTGGAAGGATGTAGCAGGTTACAGAGGGATATAGATAAGCTGCAGAGCTGGGCTGAGAGGTGGCAAATGGAGTTTAATGTAGAGAAGTGTGAGGTGATTCACTTTGGAAGGAATAACAGGAATGCGGAATATTTGGCTAATGGTAAAGTTCTTGAAAGTGTGGATGAGCAGAGGGATCTAGGTGTCCATGTACATAGATCCCTGAAAGTTGCCACCCAGGTTGATAGGGTTGTGAAGAAGGCCTATGGAGTGTTGGCCTTTATTGGTAGAGGGATTGAGTTCCGGAGTCGGGAGGTCATGTTGCAGCTGTACAGAACTCTGGTCCGGCCGCATTTGGAGTATTGCGTACAGTTCTGGTCACCGCATTATAGGAAGGACGTGGAGGCTTTGGAGCGGGTGCAGAGGAGATTTACCAGGATGTTGCCTGGTATGGAGGGAAAATCTTATGAGGAAAGGCTGATGGACTTGAGGTTGTTTTCGTTGGAGAGAAGAAGGTTAAGAGGAGACTTAATAGAGGCATACAAAATGATCAGGGGGTTGGATAGGGTGGACAGTGAGAGCCTTCTCCCGCGGATGGATATGGCTGGCACGAGGGGACATAACTTTAAACTGAGGGGTAATAGATATAGGACAGAGGTCAGAGGTAGGTTCTTTACGCAAAGAGTAGTGAGGCCGTGGAATGCCCTACCTGCTACAGTAGTGAACTCGCCAACATTGAGGGCATTTAAAAGTTTATTGGATAAACATATGGATGATAATGGCATAGTGTAGGTTAGATGGCTTTTGTTTCGGTGCAACATCGTGGGCCGAAAGGCCTGTACTGCGCTGTATTGTTCTATGTTTTATGTTCTATGTTCTGAGGTGGGGTATTTAGATTCATATTAAGGCATGTATTAAGACAAATATGGTAATGAGAGCTCTTCCTAAGCATGGTTGGAAATTTAGGAAACACTGGCGACATGATGGATAGGTGGCCAGTACTATGGGAACCCAGCTAAAAATCACAAGTCATAAAATTTAATGTCCTTCAGCGGATGGTGAACAAATGTTCGGACAATAAGTGCACAAACTAGGAGGCGTTAGATCTGAGGTATTAACAGATTCCCAGTGAGGTAACTGGGAACATCTGCAGCCTGAATAATTCTGCTCATTAGATATGTAACTGAAGGTTGTTCTGGGCAGTATACGGAAATGTGTTAACTAAAAGATACAAATATGGCATGCATATGTGTATTTTAGCTGTAAAATGGATGGAAAGGAAACAAATTTTGCAGTGGAGCAGCATGGCCAATTTGTGCAGGCATTGGTAATGCTGCTAAATTCATGGGGCCCATTTTTAAACCATCTCATACGATGATTTTCCAAAACTTGAGCAGGGGAACCCTGGTGAAGCGATGGAACTGACGTTTACACTGTTTCCCCAGAGTTTCCACAGACCTTCTCCAAAGCTATGACTGCAGAAGTTCAAACTGTCAGCTTATTGCATTCTATTTCAAGACATTTACAGATTAAGGGACTGAGGAATGCAAAATGACAGATTATATTTGTTGGATGAGGAGAAGCAGTGTTTAAAAAAAAATTGATCAGGCGGAATCAAAGGAGAATCAGACCATTTTAACAGTGGTTAGCACTGTTGCTTCACAGCGCCAGGGACCCAGGTTCGATTCCCGGCTTGGGTCACTGTCTGTGCGGAGTCTGCACGTTCTCCCTGCGTCTGTGTGGGATTCCTCCGGGTGCTCTGCTTTCCTCCCACAAGTCCCGAAAGACGTGCTTGTTAGGTGAATTGGATATTCTGAATTCTCCCGCAGTGTCCCCGAACAGGTGCCGGAGTGTAGCGACTAGGGGATTTTCACAGAAACTTCATTGTAGTGTTAATGTAAGCCTACTTGTGACAATAATAAAGGTTATTATTATTATAGTTACCGACTTGATAATTCCAGACCAGTTGACATCTTCTGGATGATGCTGTGTTTGGCGCCACGCCAACCGGCGCCAAAGGGCCTACGCTGGCCGGCGCATGCGTGGGAGTGCCAGCGTGTGCTGGCGTGATCCCAGCACATGTGCAGGGGCGTTCTTCTCCGCACCGGCCATGGCAGACCGGTACAGCGGCCGGTGCGGAGGGAAAGAGTGCCCCCACGGCACAGGCTCGCCCGCGGATCGGTGGGTCCCGATCGCGGGCCAGGCTACCATGGGGGCACCCCCCCCCCCCCCCCCCCCCCCACCGGGGCCAGGCCAGATCCCCTTGTGCCCCCCCCACCCCCCAGGGATTCCACAGGCCGCCCACAGAGCCAGGTCTAATGCACAGGAAAAACCACCCCACCACCACCATTCTCTTTTCAGATATCAGGAACTATTGATGGTCAAGAGTCCTGATCAATAGGAGCATGTTGGCCATGTTAATATTCCTGTGCTTTCGGGTTCAATTATTGCAGGGATGAAAGGTAAAATTGAGAAGCAAGGTCTCCCATCCCTTCCCTTTCTTCGACGAGGATTTACTTCACTTTGATACACTGAGATCACTACAGGTCGGGACTACCTTGCCCTTCAAGTGACAGACTTTCTTCATCGCTGTTCGCTGAAAACTACGGAAAAGTAATGGGAAGCCCTGCATAGCAAAGGTTTGGGTTCGGACATGTCCCAATATGAACATGCAAACAATTTTAAAAATTCATTCATGGGATGTGAGCACTGTTGGCTGAGAAAGCATTTATTGGCCATCCCTAATTGCGCTTTAACTGAATGGCTTGCTGGACCGTTTTAGTGGGCATTTAAGAGTCAACCACATTGCTGTAGGTCTGGAGTCACATGTGTTTTGTTATGTTTCCTTTGTAACATAAGCGGCTTCCTTGTGTTGCATTTGTCAAGGAAGGTCGTGACGTGTAAATAACTTCAACTCATTTATTTACACTATGTACACTTTTATAACTTGAGTTCGACACTACTGCTAATCCTATTGTAGCTACCTAAACTGACTAACCAGTTGCTGTCTTCCACGTGGTGGGTGTGATAATGAATCAACCCTGTGCCTCTCCTCACTGACTGTCTCCACTGGCCAAAGGGGCTGATCATGCGTGTGGTGTCCTTTATGTATGGGTTGGTGTAATGCCCCCCTGTGGTCGTGTCACCTCCTTGTGTATCGTAAATGTCCATTGGTCGCCTCCCATCTAACTTATCTATTGGTTGAGTGTGTGTGTGTGTGTGTGATGTTTCTGGTGCTCCCTCTAGTGTCTGTCTAGCTTACATGTCTTTACAGTGATGCACATCACCACAACATGTAGGCCAGACCGTTTAAAAATGGCAGATTTCTTTCTCTAAAGGACATTAGTGAACCAGATGGGTCTTTACAACAATCAACAATGGTTTCATGACCATCATTAGCCCGCAGAGCCAGGTCCCGCCGGTACGGACCTGGTTTGATTTACGCCAGCGGGACCGGCCGAAAACGGGCGGCCACTCAGCCCATCGCGGGCCGGAGAATCGCCGGGGGCCGCTGCCAGTGGCCGCCGACTGGCACCGCGCGATTCCCACGCCCGCCAAAACCCCGGCACTGGAGAATTCGGCAGCCGGCGTCGGGGCGGCGGGGCGGGATTCACGCCCCCCCCCCCCCCCCCCCAACCCGGTGATTCTCCGACCCGACGGGGGGTTGGAGAATCACGCCCAGGGTTTCTATTCCTCATTAGGCAGAGCTGCAACCCATTCCTGTGAACCGCACTCCGCCCTTGTTGTCTGGCCTCTCCTGGGACCCCATCAGGTAAACTTACAGTCGCCACCAATGCTGACCCTCAGTATTCACCTCCTCCCATCCACTTTACAGCTCCCACGAAGGACAGCCATTCCTTCAGTGGTAATTTGACCACACATTCAGCAAAGAGGACGCAGGAAGTGATGCCTGCATGTCAGCCTCCAGACCCTCTTACATCAAACGGCGCCCTGAAGTAAATGGTAAGGCCTGCGAGTAACTCCCTCCCCCCGAGATTGAGTGACCCCAGGTCAAGCTCGAGTTGTACTTACCTGTGTCCCCCATGGCCTCTCTGGTGCACCCTGAGCCATGATGAGCCTGGACAACCATGGCTGATTGAGCACTTGCCACCGATATCCTCCTCGGAGGTGGGTCACCAGGTGCACGCTTTGGTAGACCTGTTGCAAATGACGCCAGCGCGATGTCGCACCAACGTCTGGTGAATATTTTGTGAGGGGGCAAGGACTGGAGAGAGTGCTCGCGAATGACAGGCTAATTTATTACAGCAAGGTTCTGCGGCATGATTTGCACTACTCCACCAGAGAGGGAGGATATAAATTCTAAAAACACAATCAATCATGCCGGAGAGAATCTCATTTTTTGATTCTCTCCGGAATTTGCGTGCACGCTGAGTTTCTCATGGGTAGGGGATACAAAATTGCCCTCATGATGTGGAAAGTTAATTTCGCCCACAAAACGGCCACTACTTCGATCAAGTTAATCACATGTCAAGTTCATGATTTGCGCCTGTGGTGACATACATCACTGTAAGTACACAAAGGGTTAATGTACATATACTACACCTAGCGAGACACTAGAGGGAACACCAGAAACATAACACACAGACAGTCAACCAATAGGTCAGTAAGATAGGACATGACCAATGGGCATTCACAATACACACAGAGGTGACACTACCACAGGAGGGCATTACACCAACACATATAAAAGGGCACATCACACATGCTCAGTCTCTTCCCAGTGGAGACACTCAGTGAGTACAGACTCAGGGTTGATTTGAAACACATCACTCCCACCACGTGGATTGTAGCAGACTGGTTAGTCAGTCTGAGTAGCTAAAGCAGGATTAACAGTCGAATCGAATCCAAGTAGGAGAATTGTTAATAGTTCAATAAACGTGTTAAAGCTATCTCCAAGTCTGAACCTTTCTTTGTCAGAGTGCACATCAAGGAAGCAGCTTATGCTGTGTCAAGAGCATAACATAACAGCGCCCTGTTCATTTTGAGGGCCTTTGAAGAGGCTCTTAAAATTAAGCATTGTTAGACTCAAGGGCATTGAGAAGCATGGGCTGAATCGTAACAGACCTTGGCCAAGTGTCAGGCTCAGACAGCTACACAGGCCAGTTTTCTCTCTAGATATTGAGACTCATTAAAGAAATAAAACGAGTGGGCATGGTGTACGGCGGGGTGGGTCCTGATAGAGCCAGCAACCGGCTCCACAGAGATCAGGGGCGGGATTCTCCACCGCCGGGTCGGAGAATCGCCGGGGGCCGGCGTGAATCCCGCCCCCGCCATCCTCCGAATTCTCCGACCCCCCATAATTTGGCCCGCGTGAATGGCGCCGCCCGCCTCGGAGAATGGCGGGGACCGGCGCGACGTTATGGACCCCGGGGCTGCCCGAATTCTCCCGGCCGGATGGGACGAAGTCCCGCCGGCGTGTCCACGGGCCACGCCGGCGTAAATTGAAACCCCTATGTAACGGCGTCAACCAGTGCTGATGGTTGACACCGGACTGCGCGGAGGTAGGTCACGGCGTGGGGTGGCCGCAGGAGAAGTGACGGCGTGGCCGCAGTCGGTGTGCAGGGGTGTGTGTGTGTGTGGAGGGTGTGTGTGTGTTGGTGTGTGTGGGTGTGTGTGTGTGTGTGGGGGGGCATGTGGGGGGGGTGTGTGTGGCGGAGTGGTGAGGGGGGGGTGAGGGGGGTGTGAGGGGGGAGTGTGGGGGGGTGAGGGGGTGGGTGAGGGGGGAGAGTGAAGGGTGTGACGGGGGGAGTGGGGGGGAGGAGAGGGCAAGTGCCGGGGAGGGGGGAAAAGACGAGTGCCAGGGAGAGGGGAGAGGATGAGTGCCGGGGTGAGGGGAAAGGACGAGTGCCGGGTTGGGGGGACAGGACGAGTGCCGGGTTGGGGGGACAGGACGAGTGCCGGGGTGAGGGGAGAGGACGTGTGCCGGGGAGGGGGGAAAGGATGAGTGCCGGGGAGAGGACGAGTGCCGGGTAGAGGGGAGAGGACGAGTGTCGGGGAGGGGGGTAGAGGACGAGTGCCGGGGTGAGGGGGCGAGTGCTGGGGAGGGGGAAGAGAGCAAGTGCCGGGGAGGGAGGAGAGGACGAGTGCCGGGGGAGGACGAGTGCCGGGGAGAGGACGAGTGCCGGGGGAGGACGAGTGCCGGGGAGGACGAGTGCCGGGGAGAGGACGCGTGCCGGGGAGAGGGGAGAGGACGAGTGCCGGGGAGGGGGGGAGTGGACGAGTGCCAGGGAGGGGGGAGAGGAGGAGCGCCAGCGGGTGAGAGAGCGAGTGCCGGGAAGGGGGAGAGGACGAGTGCCGGGGTGAGGAGGCGAGTGCCGGGGAGGGGGGAGAGGATGAGTGCCGGGGAGGGGGGTGAGGGCGAGTGCCGGGGAGGGGGGAGAGGGCGAGTGCTGGGGAGGGGGGAGAGGGCGAGTGCTGGGGAGTGGGGAGAGGACGAGTGCCGGGGAGTGGGGAGAGGACGAGTGCCGGGGAGTGGGGAGAGGGCGAGTGCCGGGGAGTGGGGAGAGGACGAGTGCCGGGGAGTGGGGAGAGGACGAGTGCCGGGGAGTGGGGAGAGGACGAGTGTCGAGGAGGGGGGAGAGGGCGAGTGCCGGGGAGGGGGGAGAGGGCGAGTGCCGGGGAGGGGGGAGAGGACGAGTGCCGGGGAGTGGGGAGAGGGCGAGTGCCGGGGAGGGGGGAGAGGACGAGTGCCGGGGAGGGGGGAGAGGGCGAGTGCCCGGAAGTGGGGAGAGGGTGAGTGCCGTGGAGGGGGGGGGAGGGCTAGTGCCGGGGAGGGGGGAGAGGGCGAGTGCCAGGGAGTGGGGAGAGGACGAGTGCCAGGGAGGGGGGAGAGGGCGAGTGCCAGGGAGGGGGGAGAGGGAGGGTGCCGGGGAGTGGGGAGAGGACGAGTGCCAGGGAGGCGGGAGAGGGCGAGTGCCGGGGAGTGGGGAGAGGACGAGTGCCGGGGAGTGGGGAGAGGACGCGTGTCGGGGAGGGGGGGGGAGGAGAGGACGAGTGTCGGGGAGTGGGGAGAGGATGAGGGAGGTCATCCGCCTGGCCAGGTGCCGGCTTCCAACAGACGCGACTATGCAGCCCAATGGCACCTGGCTGCGGGGGGGTGGGCGGAGGCTGCCACAGAGGAGCATGCCGCAGAGCTGCCCAGGCTGGAGGGCCGCCCGCCCGACAGGACAAGGAGGAGTTGGAGCACGAGGGGGAGGTGGAGCACGAGGAGGAGGAGGATCACGAGGAGGAGGAGGTTGTGGCGCCACGGCGACGGAGACGCCCGAGGAGGCCCCATGTGTCCCGGCCCCGCTCGCCGTACCAGGACCTCATGGCCCGGGCTTGCAGGGGGAGACTCCGGATGAGCCGGAAAACCGTGGCACACATCTGCCACCTGATGGCACACCTGGCACCGCATGGCACTGGGGGAGGACACCCTCTCCCCATGTCCGTCAAGGTTACGGTGCCCTGAACTTTTATGCCATGGGGTCATTCCAGACGCCAGGTGGGGACCAGTTCGGCATCGGTGCACCGGTGCATCCGGGCAGTGACAGACGCCCTATATGCCATTGCGGACCGCTACATCTTATTCCCTGTGGACCGGGCCAGTCAGGATGCCCGGGCAGCGGGCTTCACTGCTGTAGCCGGGTTTCCCATGATCCAGGGCGCGATCGATGGGATGCACGTCGCTGTGCGGCCACCTGCAGATAACAGGGCCGTGTTCACCAATTGAAAGGGGACCTATTCCATGAACATTCAGGTGGTCTGCTACCACCGCAAGATGAACCTGCATGTCTGCGCCTGGTACCTGGCAATCTACATGACTCTATACGTATTGGCGCAGTCTTACATCCCCGGCATATTCGAGGGACACCACCACCCACCACCCCCACCCCCCCTTCCCGGCTGAGTGGCTGGTTGCTGGGCGACAGGGGTTACCCGTTGCAGTCTGCAGTCGTGGCTGATGACGCCTATACGGAGGCCACAGACCGACGTGGAGAACGGCTACAACGATGTCCATTTAGTGACCAGGGGTGTGATAGAGAGGTGCTTTGGGCTGCTAAAAATGCGTTTCAGGTGCCTGGACCGCTCTGGAGGGGCCCTCCAGTATCCGCCAGATAGGGCCGGCCGCATCGTTGTGGTGTGCTGTGTCCTGCACAACATCGCCCAGCAGAGGGGTGATGTGCCGCAGGCAGAGGAGGGCGGAGTGGAGGAGCAGCAGGAAGAGGCGCAGTCCTCCCCAGATAAGGAGGATGGGGGCAATGGTCAGGACAGTCGGGCTGGACATGGGCGAGAGGCTGCCCACCGTTACCGGCTGGGCCAACGGGCACGGGACAGGCTGATAGCCGCCCGGTTCACTGACTAGGGGGGCATGTGAATCGCTGATTATGGTCACAGACCGCACACCAAGGCACTAGCCGACCACCCTCACCACCCCCTACCCACCCAACACCCTCACCCCTCCTACCCACCCAACACCCTCACCCCCCCCACCCAACCCCCACCAACCACACTCACCGCCCCCCCCCACCCACTTACCACCAACCACCCCCACCCGCATGCACACCACCCCTCCATTGCAGAACCACCTGCGGCACAACGGGCCGGGCTCACACGGTCACCGGCGGAAGCATGTCTATTGCAGGCCATGGAGGATGATGACGACCCGCTCTGCGCTGAGCTCCTGGCTCTACATCGTTGAACAATGGCAGACCCATGGCCACAGTACCACCCTCCACCCGGACCATCCCTGCATGCGGCAGTGACACTGCAGCGCGCGGTCCCGTCCTCTGCCCGGGGAGATGGCGAAGGCGACCCGGGGGGAGTGGGGGCACACTCACCTAGGGTGGACATAATACCACCCCTCAAACACACACTGGTGCTCAACGCACACGACAGCCCCGCACGCTTTGGACAGAGCACAAAGGCAGCTTCTGTAGGTGTGAAAGTGATTTTAATACAAACAGTCCCTTCACGTGCCCTAGCCCCTATAACTCGTCTGTGTCCTGCACCCATGCTAACTTACTCAGTGTCTAATTGTTTGGCCTTATGGGCCCTTTGACTACGTCTCGGTGGTTCCCCAGATGGGACAGCAGAACTGGAGGCGGACTCCTGTGATTTCTGCCCTGTGACTCGGGATACCTTTGGCGGACGTTTCCTGGGGTGGCCCGGCCTAGATGGGCCAGGCTGCGGCTCGGGTGACTGGGATGGCGAGCTGCCAGCCTGTCCTGCCCGTTGCCCACCAGATGCACCTGAGTCAGAAGTGGGGGGAGTCTGAAGTGCCGCGGTGTTCCTGGACCTCCCCTACAGGGGGAACCGGAAAGGGCCACAGCACCTCCTCCTCCCTCGGGGTGCCCAATGGCCCCCGGGCCTCTACATGGGTCGGGGGTGCGAACGGAACGGCCATCCAACGCCCACCCGACACCTGGCGCTGCCAGTCCTGGAGGCCCGCCCTGGTAGCGACAAGAGTCTGCAAATTTGCAGCCATGGAGCTCAGGGAGTTGGCCAATCCCTGTCTGGGCGACGACGGCCAGAACCTGGACAATGGCATCAATGCCCCCAGCGATGGCCTGCTGAGACAGGGCCACGGCGTTGAGCGCCTCTGCCATCTACCTCTGGCTCATGGCTTCCTGGGAGAGGGCAGCCATGTCCTGGGCCACAGACGCCGCCTGCACGGAAAGCCCCAGGCCTCGCAAACCGCTCCCCATGCCTGACACCGGTGCACCCATTGCCTCCACCGCGGACGCCACCGGTGCGGTGTCAGCCTGGGTAGCACGAATGACCGGCACCACTCCCAGCTCCTGGACATGGGTGCACGCCTCCATCTGCGTCTGCAGCCCCGCAAGCCGGCTGTCACCCCCTTCGATCGTCCCTGGTTCCGTGACTGCATCGGGTCTATGGGTGGCTGTGGTAGCTCCAGGAACCCGGGATCCATCTGGGCGGCAGATGGTTGCTTGCGCCGGGATGCCCTCCCACCTCCCGGCCCTTCGGCTGCTCCTACCTCCGCCTGCTGTACCGGGACGGCTGTGTTGTGCGCACCAGTGAGTGTACCAGAAGCCTCATCACTAAAGTGCCCAATCGAGGTGAGTGTCTCTGCAATGCTGGAGGGTGTTGGAGATAGCAATGGCGTTGTGCGTGCTCATCGTCCGACTCAGAGTCCATGGTCCCCTGGGGTGGCGGTTCCTGTCCACCCGTCCCCTGTGTGTCAGTGTCCTGTGTGTCGGTGTCATGTGTGTTCATGTCCCGGGTAGGGGTATCCTAGGTAGGGGTGTCCTGGGTAGTGGTGTCCTGGATAGGGGTGTCCTGGGAAGGGGCGTCCTGGGTAGGGGTGTCCTGGATAGGGGTGTCCTGGGTAGGGGTGTCCTGGGTAGGGGTGCCCTGGGTAGGGGTGTCCTGGTTCGGATGCGACGGGGGCCTGTGGCTGCCCCCCTCGTTGCTGGGTGTCATACGCCTGCGTCGCTGCACTCGCACGAGACTGGGGCATCGTCTCCCTGTTGCTCCCGGCCTGTCCCTGTCTCGTGGCTGCCCTGGGGCGTCCTGGGGGCGTCATCTGCCGGCGGGGCCAGGCCGCTCCCTGTCTCGTGGCTGCCCTGGGGCATCCTGGGGGCGGTCGGCATCCGTGGGGACGGTTGCCTCGACGTTTGGTCCTGCATTACACAATACAGCATGCAAGGTTGGACAAGCAGGCGGTGATCGGGGATATGGGGGAGGGGGGATATGGTGGAGGGGGATATGCGGGATGGGGGATATGGGGAGGGGGATATGGGGGAGGGGGATATGGGGGAGGGGGGTCTGGGGGATGTGGGGGATGTGGGGGATATGGAGGAGGGGGGATATGGGGGATATGGAGGATGGGGAATATGAGGGAGGGGGGATATGGGAGAGGGGGGATATGGGGGATATGGAGGAGGGGGGATATGGGGGACATGGAGAAGGGGTGATATGGGGGAGGGGGGATATGGGGGAGGGAGTTATGGGGGATATGGGGGAGGGGGGATATTGGGGAGGGGTGATATGAGGGAGGGGGATATGGGGAGGGGGGATAGGGGGGATATGGGGAGGGGGGATATGGGGGAGGGAGGATATGGGGAGGGAGGATATGGGGGAGGGAGGATATGGGGGAGGGAGGATATGGGGGAAGGGAGACGGGCCGTGTGGGACTCAATTGGTGGTGCGCCCCCGATCTCTGCATCGGCAATCTCCCGGTCCTCGGGTCCGCCTGCCAGTTCCTGGGCACTCTCCCCGTGAACGGTGAGTGGCCTCTCATCAGCTGGGCCCCCTCCGGTCCTCTCATGCTCCCTGTTGTTGTGTGCGTGCTTCTCCTGTGGGGGGCTGGCAGGTAGGTGGCAGGGATAAAGGGCACAGTGTTAGGCAGGGATATACATGCAGACCAGCGGTTGTGCGTATATTGGCAGAGGTGCGCAGCACATTAGGGTTAGGGTTAGGGTTGCGGCTAGGGTTAGGGTTAGGGCTAGTGTTAGGGTTAGGGCTCGGGTTAGGGCTAGGGTTAGGGTTAGGGCTAGTGTTAGGGTTAGGGCTAGGGCAGTGCTGGGGTTAGGGTTAGGGCTAGGGATAGCGTTAGGGTTAGGGTTTGTTGCACCTGGGGGTATGCCGCACATCGGGGGGGGTTACTCACCCTGGTTGCCCTGACAAGGTCATCCACCTTCTTGTGGCACTGGGCGTCTGTCCTTGTTGTTACAGCCACAGCGCTGACGGCCTCTGCCTCAGCCCTCCATAGGCGCCAGCTGTGGAGTGGGGCGACCCTTCGGCCGTGTCCGGGGTACAGGGCCTCCCTCCTCTGCTCTACTGTGTCCAGGAGCGCCTCAATGTCGCGCTCCTGGAACCTCGGAGCTGCGTGGCGGGCGGCCATCTTGTCGGCTCTCCTGGGGGGGGGCGCCGTGCGTCCGCGGATGGTGTCGCCGTCGCGAATGGCGGCACACTGCTACTATCCCATTCCAGGCCGGAGTCTTTGCGCCGTTTGGGGGGGTCCGACGCCGGAGTGATCCACGCCGATATTGGCGCCGGGTTCCGGCGATCACGCCGATTATGGGAGAATCCCGCCCCAGAGCGCCATTTGTAAAGAGCGTCCCGATCCCCTCCCCACCCCCCAGGCACCACCACCATTGCAGAAGTATTGCCGGCAATCATCCCTTGATTTTCTCACTCTCCCCGCCACCCACCACACATAAATGAACCCCCCAACCCATGGGTGTCCCTCTAGTGCCTGCTCCTGGCACAGTTTGACACTTTGTGGGTATGATGCCGCCAGCACGGGATGGGGAAAATCAGGAAACGTTTCCCGATTCTCTTTGGATTTTCTCTTTGCGTTGCCGATCCCATGCACGGCTCATGTGGGCTTAAAATCAACCTCCACATTTTGCAAACTTAATTTATTTTTAATTTACTGAGGAACTGCCTGATGTAACCTGATGAAGCTTGAAAATGGTTCCACAGAGTTAATTCTTCATTGTAATTACTGTTATTTAAAATTGTTTATTTAAATATGTTATTTTTTCTGCGATTGGAGAAGCCATTTTCAGCTGCACCAGTCAAACTACAAAAGGTTACCACTTTTAATTACATTAAAGGATATTGTTCAATGCCAAAAAAAAACTTTTTTACAAGTTATTTTCAAGCTTGCTGCCCTAGTGATGAAGTTTATGGTCCAGAGAGTTGTATATCCAGCTTAGCAATTCAACTAAATTGGAGGACGCACTGAATCCATTTCCTCTGGCGGCGAATAATCTTAAAATTAGAAACAGGTCATATTGGGGTGAAATAAAGAAGCACATCTGCCGACAAGATCTGTGAGAATGTGAAACTCTTGCCAACAAAATGTTGTTGGTCTGGGACGATTGATATTTTCAAGACTGAGATTAATAGGTTGTTGTTAGGTTGTGGTTTCAAAGCATAGTGAGCAAAAAGTGGATACATTGAATGTGATCGGTCATGTTCAAATAGAATGATGTTGCTGAATGACCTAGTCCTGTTCGTGTGTCATTATGATTGGAGGGAAATAATGCTACAATAATGGAAACTTCAACTTTGAAAGAGTAAAAGTCGTGTTTACGGTCAGGTGGAAATGTATATTGCAAGCACTGGAATTGTTTTCGACTTTCTGCAATTGGTATGGAAAGATATATGGTGATTTTGGGGGTTTGAGAAAATGTCCACATGCAAAAGGTAACTTTGCTGAGGTGTGAGATGCTGAATTTTAGCAGGGGTTTGTGGGGGAGGGGGGGTTGTGTGGCCGTGAAGGGAGAGGGTGGAAGTTTTCACTCCTCACCACCACCCACCAGCCTACCGTACCCCCTCTACACCCCCACCCCTTGGAAGAAATGTTGGATACCAGCTGATCGCGCTGCCCCACGTTAGACAAGGATGCCCCACAGCAATCACACTGCAGGCAGCATGAATGAGGTGTAAGTGGAACCTCCGCTCCCTCAGTGGAGGCACGAGAACTGCTGGCCAATCTGATTGACATGCAGTTCGAGCAGTCCCATCACTACCTCAGCTCAGCAATGGGCACTGCCAAGAACCACAAGCAGGTCTGCGGACATGGCCACCAAAGAGAGGGAAGTCTGGCATTTGAGACGTGGAAGGATTGTGGAGCATCGGGAGAGGCATGAAGGGGTTCAGGGTGAGGCTTTGTTGGCCCAAGTGGTAATCCCCTCAAAAACAGTTTGCTTATTTAAGTGCCCGCCCCCTGCCCCTCCCCCATCATCCTCCCCCAGCCCATCCACATCAACTGTATTATGGTAACATGGTCAATTGACCATTAATTATTTATTTCACAATGGTGAGGAACAACTTGGGGGGTGGGGGGAGTGGTGGTGGACGGGAAGGCTTGCCAACCCTCATATTTTACATGCCAGTGCTCCCGCACCCCTGAAAGCATGCCTGGCAGAGGCGTGTAAAATCCAGTCCATGAAGTATGAAAACTTATAAGAATTCTAAACGCCGCAATCACGTGGAATTGCAATTAAATCGGCACCTGTATGCAGTGTCTTGCAATGAATGAGTTAAACTAAAGTGACGTTACAAATGAGCAAGCTTGGAATCCGTGTGACAAATTAAAAGAGCAAATGAGAGAGCAATGTGGTCACCATATGCCAGGAAATCGTTCCTTCTGGTCCTGTATTGTAAAGGTCTGAAATATATTCAACAGAGCAGCTTGGCTATTTCTAGTGAAGATTTTTATTTTTGCAGCTTTCAGAAATAATGGGCTGAATTTGACCTCGGAGTTCTGGGCCCCTACACCAGGGTGAAAAGTTTTTCCCGAGCCCCCAGCTGCGGGCAGCAGGACTGGCACAGCGGTTTGCCCACAGGGTGCCTCCCTGCTATTTTACCGACCCCGGCCTCGGTTACCACCGTGGTAGTCTGTGTAGAGGTATTACGGTACCTAGTAATGCTGGAACACCATTGGTAGATATTGTATGTTTCCCATTGGTCAAGCTGTATGGTAGCTCCACCCTGCAAGGCGGGGTAAAAGAGCCCGTGCCGCCCCAGCAGCCTGCTTTCTGTACCTGAGCTGCTGGGGGAAACATCGAGCTTATTATAGACTTCAGTTGGACTACAACCTCGCTTTAGTAGTCATTGATCATGCATCAACCACCACCTGGGAAGGTCTGGAAAAATTCAGCCCATAATATTTTTTTCAAATATCAGAGGGAATATCTTTTTCCTAAAAGATATCTTGTTACACAACATTACCAAAGAGAAGTAAAAGGTGAAGTCAGTGAATTAGAAGGCAGTGGGAATCAAGAGAAAGTGGCAATTGAATCCAAAATTAACTCGCCGGCAGGGAATTATGTTTGGCGGGCGTTTTTGCGACTGGAATGGTGGGCGGGATTCTCCGGTCTGTCAGCCACATGATCCTCGAGGGTGTGCCCTCGCTGGCGGTGCGATACTCTGTTCCCGCCACTTGCCAATGGGATTTCGCAATGTGGCCTCCCCACGCCGCCGGAAAACCTGTGTGAGTGTGCTGCTCGTGCAACGGAGAATCCCGTCGGCGGAGACTCCCGCCCGGTGTTTCTAGCACAATTCGATATGGCTCAGTACTCAGTCCATTGGTTTCTGAGATGCATAGACCAACAATTCAGCACGGTAGCACAAGTGGATAGCACTGTGGCTTCACAGTGCCAGGGTCCCAGGTTCGATTCCCCGCTGGGTCACTGTCTGTGCAGAGTCTGCACGTTCTCCCCGTGGGTTTTCTCTGGGTGTCTCCATGGGTTTCCTTCGGGTGCTCCGGTTTCCTCCCACAGTCCAAAGACATGCAAGTTAGGTGGATTGGCCATGATAAATTGCCCTCAGTGACCAAAAAGATTAGGAGGAGTTATTGGGTTACGGGGTTAGGGTGGAAGTGAGGGCTTAAGTGGGTCGGTGCAGACTCGATGGGCTGAATGGCCTCCTTTTGACCTCTATGTTCTATGTTCTAATTCAGACTTAAATGTAGGGACGCAATTGAGATGTTTGAAGTTGTGCCAAAGTTTGCTCAATGCTTAATGGTGAGGAAGACAACTGCAAACTGCAGGAAGGTAACAATGGATTGGTCAGGATAGAAAGGTGACAAATAAAATTCACTTCAGAGAAGTGCGAGGTAATGCATTTGGGAGTGAATAAAGGGCAAGGGAGTAGACATTAAATGACAAGTTATTGAGGCGTGTAGTGGAACAGAGGGTCCTTAGAGTGCATGTCCACAGCCCCAAAAGGGCATGTATGGTGGCTAAGAAGGCATATATCATTCCTTTTATTAGCTAAGGCATAGAAATTAAAATCAGGAATTCTGTGCCAGAACTTTATGAAGCACTGTTGTGGTGGATTATTTCCAATGAACCACAGGAGTCCCAGGGGCAGGTTATAAATTGTTTCTTCATGATTCAGGCTCCCTCAGCCAACCGAGTGAAATCTCTGAAGCAGCTCTCTCACAGGGAGAGCATTCTAATACAGCTCTCTCCTCTAGGTCACAGATAAAGGCTGTTTTATCAGCACACAGAACATTGTTTAATTTCCCATCTTGAACTGTTCAACCTTTCACCCAAAAACAGGCGTGTTACCTACTAGCTAGAGACTGTCTGTTCTTCTAACAAGTAAATAACCTTGCTGGTGAGTTCCACTGATCTTAGGTCCTTGAGGAAGCGCATTTGACTTGGATGTGCACTTTATTCGAATGCAGCCGTGTTAGATTTATGCCCACTTTTACTAAATCTATTCATTCACCCTAAAAGCACAATTAGTCCACAGTTGGAGCACTGCACCTAAACTTACATAACTTAAAAGGCCGGAAAAGTGCGCTTTGGATGGCTTTGGTTAATTCTTCTTCTGTACCATAAATTTCTATGGGTCTTCAGTTCTAGAAAAAGTAGAAAATATAAAAGGCAAATCACTGACTTAGGTGAACAGTTCCCCATGTAAATACTTGCTATTTATGGCTTAGTTTCTGGCTTAGTTTCTACAATTAGTTTATGGTTTAGTTTCGACAATTTATGGCTCAGTTTATGTTGGATTTTCTTTTTTATTCTCTCTTTCAGGTTACCCCTTTGAGTCATTTGGGGTGGAATCTTACCATATTTTTTCAAAGTATCAGGCTCAGACCCAAAAATGGCGTGTAGCTCTCCAGTTGCACAGACCAGGGCGGGATTCTCTGTTGACTGATGCCGAAATCGCGATTGGGCGGAGAATAGGTTCCGACGGCAAAATCATGGCAGGCGCCGATTTGACGGCAAATCGCAATTCTCCATGACCTCGACAGCGGCGTCAATGCGGTCCGGAACACACGTACAGTAAACATTGTTTGCATGTCATTAGAAGGCCCGACTCGGTATTGCCCGGAGTCTCCACGATGCTCCAATGGGCTGAGTTCTCGACGGCGCAGTTCATTTGCCCTTTTAAAAATTAAATTGTTGTCGTGAAAATCCACGAATTCTGGAGGGATCCCCTTGACTCATTCACGTTTTTAAAAAGCATTTGTAAACCTCGCCGGTGTGCTGTCCTGTTGTTGAGTTCTGAATATTTAGTGAGGGGATCATGTGGTGGGAGGGCCGTTAATAATGTTACAATTTTTCATAATCCACCTGAATGAGGTTCCTGTTCTTTGTGGGCAGAAACCTCGTCAGATCACTAATGAGGGTTAGGGAAAAGCGGGAAAAGCGATTCTCTCCGAATTTTCCACCCGCTTTGCCATCCTCTCTGACGGTGATCGAGGGCTGAAAATCGTCCTCGTAATATTGAGTCACAAATGCATTTGATAATTGCATCATTATGACATGCATAATTGTCCACCGAGAATAAATTGCAGTAAATTCTATTTCAAATGAACACAGCAAACAATAACAGTGCAGATGGTGATCTGTAAGCAGTGCTTCTCAACGTGGCCAGTCTTTCTGTATCTGGCCTGGATCACTACTGGCGATTACAGGGACATGGAATTAATCTGGCATTGTCAGGGTATCGATGGAACATTTCCATGTTTATCTTTCACTACTTTTCATAACTTCGGGAAGGATATCATGTTTCACAAATTCAGAGCTGAGATTCAAAGCAAGTCGATCAAGTGAGTTTTGTTTTGAGAAATATTTTTATTGAAGGCATTTTTCTGATCTGGCAAGTTTAAATAGAGCAAACTGAGGGTCTCTCTCGTGTACTGATCCACTGCTGCTTAAAATAATGTTATCTTTCACTGTAAATTTCTGGTTCTCATTATTCTGGAATGTGGGTTGGCTGGCGAACAGCATGATCGCACATGCCCTTGTGCTGAAGCGGTGTCTGTCAATGCTGCAATCAAAACGGATGTTTCCCAACATCGAAAGGAAGGGTGAGGAACTGGTTTATGAACTTTGCACACTGTGCTTTTCAGCCAGGTGAACATTGCTACACGCATTAATCTTCAGGAGACAGAGTTCAGATAGAAAGGGTTGACTTCTGTAACCTCATTCAGTCTGTGGCACACTGCTGTCTTCATCACAAAGCTTCCAAGTTTATCAGTATTGGAATCATAGAATTTACAGTGCTGAAGGAGGCCATTCAGCCCATCGAGTCTGCAGCGGCCCTTGGAAAGAGCACCCTACCCAAGCCCACAACTTCACCCTATCCACGTAACCCAGTAACCCCACTTAACCTTTTTGGACACGGAGGGCAATTTAGCATGGCCAATCCACCTAACCCGTACATCTTTGGACTGTTGGAGGAAACCAGAACATCCGGAGGAAACCCATGCACAGACGGGGAGAACGTGCAGACTCCGCACAGACAGTGACCCAAGCTGGGAATCGAACCTGGGACCCTGCCGCTGTGAAGCAGCTGTGCTAACCACTATGCTACCGTGCTGCCCATATGAATGTCACCATAGGTATTGGATTTTTTCCCCCCTTAAATTTAGAGTACCCAATTATTATTTTTACACTGCACATTTTTGGGATGTGGGGGTGAGACCCACACATACACAGGGAGAATAAGCAAACTCCACATGGACAGTGACTCTGGACCTGGCTCGAACCCGGGTCCTCAGCACCGTGAAGCAGCAGTGCTAACCACTGCGCCACTGTGCTACTCCTGAGATTGGAAATTTTAATCAAGTGCTTCACCAGGTGTCCCCAAAACTCAGCAGGCTGTAGAAACTACTCACCCTCACATCGCAATAGGGCCTTCACTTCCGAATACTATGACCTATTTTAATTGCAGCTACTATATCATCACAAACTTAAGATATACTTGCTTACAGTGCTAAATTATATGAAATGTCAAAACCCCACAAAATTCTTGCCTTAATTCTTACACTTGGAAGTCGAAGTGTCGACATACCACCTTGAGAGAGGGGCTACACCCTGCAACTGTGGTTGATGACTCCTGTCTTACCATCTGCATAGCCGCAAAGGAAATAGATAATGAAGTCCATGTCAAGTTTCATATCATCAAAGAGCACACCAAACTGCTGCTTCCACTGGACCCATCAATCAGGGGAAGTTTTGCAGTGCAAATCTGGCATGGTGTACAGTATTGATACTCCATGCTGAGTGCTGCATAACTTTTGTTTTTCACTAGGAACTTTCAATTGGAATGTCTGAAGATGAGACATAGAATCGTTACAATGCAGAAGGAGGGCATTCGGTACATTGAGTCTGCACCGACCCTCATAAAGAGCACCCTACCTAGCTACCCCCTCCCCCCACCCCACCCCGACACAGACACACACCACCACCCTATCCCTGTAATCCCACCTAATCTGCACAACTTTGGACAATAAGGGACAATTGAGCATGACCAATCCACCTGGCCTGCACAATTTAGGAATGTGGGAGGAACACTCAATCAATATGCTGCATTTAAACAGATCCTCAGTATTCACTTTTGTCAAACCAGGAGGATGGACTGCAAGATGCCCTGTGCCTAGGTTCTTGGAGGGGACCTTCATCAGACTTATCTCTGCCGTGGAGGAGAGGCAAACCAAATATACCCATGTGCTGGCAGGAGACCCCCGAGCAACGTCACCCATTCCACCTGGGAGGCGGTGGCAGCAATAGTGAGTGCAACCAGGAGGACGTGATGTTAAAAAAAGCTGAATGAACTCATATGGGGGGAGCCACTACCTGCCTACCCCTGGCATTCGTTCCTTCCGTCACCCCCAGAAAGTCACCGTTAATGCACCTACCGCCACCTCCCAGCACCCTAACACCCGAGCTCCCAACATCATCCTCAGAACCCCCTGGCACGCTCCATCACTGCCCCTTTCTGCCTTGGCACATTGCCCACGAATGCCATTTATCCTCAACCCCCAACCTGCCAGGCATCTGACACATAATATCCCCTTTATGTTCCCGGAGGAGAAGAGAGCCCACAACAGGAGGAAAAGGGAAAAGGTGGGCGGAGGCATGCCTGAACTCCAAACTTTCACTCCCTATGAGAAAAGGGCCATGGAGTTCGCTGGGAAGGGCCAGCAATGTGCCATCACCAACAATGCAGTTGGCCTGCGGCACAGAAATGGGGATCCACTCGAATTTCATCCAGCTGATCTGTCTCCAGTGAGTTGTTAAGTGCCCAAATCCTTGTCCTTGCCAATGGCTAAAACCATGTCCCTTGTCTTGCAGGAACTCCATCCGATGAGGCCGGGTTATCAATGAGCAGAGCCCCCCTCCCCCCCGCCCCCCAGTTCAACCTTTCACTAACTCAGAGGAGATCTCCAAGGAGGACACTGAAAAGGCGTCATATCTATCTCCTGCACTATCCACCAGCACAGAGACAATCACCTTGGTGGGTGCCCTTAGCAGACAGGCTTCTGGTCGCCATCTGGTGAGCAACACACTTCTTCTGAAGCACATCAAGTGGAGACAGGAACATTCCAGGGATCGCGCAGTCGTAGGTCCGCTGGATCCCAGGACTCAGCTGTGGCCCAGCCAGGTGCCGTGCCTCTGGATACATTCATCCCTCAGCTGCTGGAGATGCAAAGGCAGAGCAGGGAAATCCAGGAGTATTTGCCAGCGACCTTCCTGTAAGTCAAGGCCGATGGAGGCATCCCAAACCTTCATGTGCAAGAGATGTTGCCAGAATTGCATTGCATCCAGGTCAACACTGCCCAAGTCACCGCAGTGGCAAGCCTGGGTTAAGATGTCAGAGCCATGACTGGCAGAGTCCACAAACTGGCTCCGTCTCTGCAGACAATGGTTGATAACCTTGAGAGCTTGATCCAGACACAGAGGACCATTGCTGATGGCTTCGATACCAGAGATAGATAGATACATAAAAGATAGGAGCAGGAGGAGGCCTTTTGGCCCTTCCAGCCTGCTCCGCCATTCATCACAATCATGGATGAACATCCAACTCAATAGTCTAATCCTGCTTTCTCCCCAGAGCCTTTGATCCCATTTTCTTCAAGTGCTCCATCCAGCCGCCTCTTGAATATATTCAAAGTTTTAGCATCAACTACTTCCTATGGCAATGAATTCCACAGGCTCACCACTCTTTGTGTGAAGAAATGTCTCCTTAACTCTGTCCGAAATGACTTACCTTTGGTTCTCGTCACACACATCATTGGTAACATCTTCCCTGCATCTACCCTGTCTAGTCCTGTTTGAATTTCATAAGTCTCTATGAGATTCCCCCCTCATTCTTCTGAACTCCAGCGAAGACAATCCCAACCTCGTCAATCGCTCCTCATATGACAGTCCCGTCATCTCTGGAATCAGTCCGGTAAACCTTCGCTGCACTCCCTTGAGAGCAAGAACATCCTTCCTCAGAGAAGGAGACCAAAACTGCACACAATACTCCAAGTATGGCCTCACCAGGGCACTGTACAATTGAAGCAACTCGTCCCTGCTTCTGTACTCGAAACCTCGCGCAATGAAGGCCAACATACCATTAGCCTTCTTTACGACCTGCTGCACCTGCATGCTTACCTTCAGCGGATGGTGCACAAGGCCACTCAGGTCCCGCTGCACACTCCCCTCTCCCAATTTACAACCATTCAGGTAGTAATCTGCCTTCCAGTTTTTGCTTCTAAAGCGAATAACCCCACAGTTATCCAAATTATACTGCATCTGCCAATGATTTGCCCACTTGTCCAACCTGTCCAGATCATGCTGTAGGATCCCAGCATCCTCGTCACAATTCACCCTCCCACCTAACTTGGTATCATCTGCAAACTTTGAGATGTTACATTTTGTTCCCTCATCAAAATCATTAATCTATATTGTGAATAGCTGGGGTCACAGCACCGATTCCTGTGGTACCCCACTAGTTACTGCCTGCCAATTTGAAAAGGACCCATTAATCCCTATTCTTTGTTTCCTCTCTGCCAACCAGTTTTCTATCCACCTCAATACATTGCCCCCAATCCAATGTGCTTTTATTTTGCACAATAATCTCTTATGTGGAACTTTGTCAAACGCCTTCTGAAAGTCCAAATATACCACATCGACTGGCTCCTCCTTGTCAACTATTCTGGTTACATCTTCAAAGAATTCCAACAGATTTGTCAAGCATGATTTTCCCGTCATGTATTTGTCAAGCATGATTTTCCCTTCATCAAATATACCACATCGACTGGCTCCCCCTCGTCAACTGTACGGGTTACATCTTCAAAGAATTCCAACAGATTGGTCAAGCATGATTTTCCCTTCATGGTGCAGATAATGGTGGGCCTCCAGGACTGGCAGTGCCAGGGGATGCAGAGGCTTTTCGAGCTCACTCCAACTGTCCCATTATCCCAAGGAATCACCCAGGGGTCCACATGCACCCCAAGGGAGGAAGAAGTGTTGGAGGCAACCCTGGGACTTTTCACCAAGGAAAATCTTGGCAGTGCCCAGCCCTCCTGAATCCCCCTTCATGACAACATCTCAGGGGCAGCAGGTGAAACACGGTGACTGGTGTAGCCATCTGGGATGGACACTTATAACCAGGAACAGAGAAACTCGCAAAGCCTAGCGGGTAAAATGGGCAGAGCAAGACTCAGGCAGGCTCAGAGCCTGAAATGTATATTTGCAAGTGAGGAGTCCAGACGGTATCGAAACTCCGACCAATTAGCATTTTGATGGGCCGATTAGCATTTGATGGCCCATCTCCACCAAGACAAAGGACTGGTATTTGAGCGACCGATAAAGTCCCAGACATTTTGGTGCCACTCCCTGTACCAGGGAAGTGTAAACAACAGGGTCAGTGACCGCTTGGGACACGCCCAGCCATCCAGGCACCCGCCCATTTATTGGTTCGAAATCGAACATAGTGATCAGGGATCACCCAATTAGTGTGGTCCAAACTGAAGGACCACCCAAAGGAGCGTGAAAACCCCCAAGCATAAGAAGAGAGTCCACCATGGGTTCGTTCTCTTTTGGACCTGGTGCCCGGCAACACCCATCTCCAATCGCAGCACCACCAGAAGCAAGTCCAAGTTCAACGCTCACTACCAGACGGATTAGCCTAGCTGAGTAGCAGTTACTTCTCCAGACTCGATAGATCCAGAATCGAACAACGGCCACTGTTCCTCTGACCTAAGCTGGGTGCCTTAAGTTAAGTACAGGTTGTCTTAGTCGATAGGTGTAGTTAACTAATAGTGTATGTTGCATGATCAATTGTGTGTGTAAATAAAGTCCCCTTGAACTTTAACTAACTAACTGGTGTTTGGCTCTTTGATCGATAGCCGGTTGAACCTTGTGGTGGTATCATTTGATAGCTGGCGACTCTGAGCATTAGAATATAGATATCAAAAGAAAGGAGGGCAAACACACTGATTGCCATAGTTAGAGCAGAGCCACAGAAAAGGCAACAGTAATTGGCGACACCTGATGGGACTCAACGCAGAAGTGACTGTGTCACTCTGAGAGAACCCACAAAAGTATTTGAATTGGAAATCCAAATTGGCAAAGTAAAAGAAACCACAAGCGAAACCAATATCGATCAAACGTCCAAAATTCGGAAGTGTGTCATTTGCATGCGTGCTAACAAAGGGATATAAGGTAACTGTCATGATATTCAGGTAAACATCGGGTACTCTGCTACACAGACGAACCAACACGGTTGCGAATGGTACAACTCAGTTTTATTGCTAACATTTATTTTCATTGGTAAACTGGTTACTGAGGTTCGATCATAACCCTAGAATCTGTGGACCTATTCCGAATACTATCTGGTAGTGGCACTCAGCACATGGTGGATGTCTGAGTGGCTTGCTTTGAGCTCTGTGCCCTGAGCTGTCTCCTGCTGGAATCCTCAGGAAGTGTCGTGTTCCCTGTTTTGTACAGGTTATGCTCTTGCCTGTGATTGGCTGTGGTGTTTTGTGTGTATTGATTGGTCTGTTGATCTGTCCATCAGTATGTATGTGCTATGATGCTAACCTGGATATCATGACATCCCCCCTTTTGTACAAGAACATGTGCCTATGTGGTTATAAATAGAGATGTGTACTGAGTGCAGCTGAATGTGTATGTGTGCAATATCTACAGCATGTACATGGGGCTAAACTATATACAAGGGGCGATGTCGGGTGCGACATAACAACGAGGTTGTACCATAAACAAAGAACGGGGAAATGTTGAACGACAAAAACGAACTCCTGTAACGACAAGGAAGAACAGAAACATATTAACACAGTGGTACTATGAGTTCAATGTACAAACAGGCTCAGAAGTCCAGTCTAGTAGGTGGGCGACGAATTTGGGTTGACCGTTAGGGTGGCACACCATTCATCACCCGGATTGACAGTGTTCACTTGCAACGGCTGGTGGATCCTGGCTGGAGACATCCGGTTCCCATCAATGACTGCAACACGGAAGGCGTCCCGGTCGTCTGTGTCACTGGCCTGGATATTGTCTGGGCATGACTCGTAGTAAGGAGGCTGAATGGTTTGCATGTCCCTGCGAGGTTGTCAGAATTGGGGAACATTGACAGGTTGAGCTGCTCGACAGCAGGCAGCATAGTGGCCCATCTTGCCACAGCGGAGGCGTTGCGGTTTCTTGCGGGACATTGCCGTTTTAAATGTGCGGCTCCGCAGTTGCCGCACGTCGTGACGTCATGGCGTTCGTTGCGCCACCGCGCATGCGCAGTTCGGTCTTGCGTCGAGCGCGCCTGTGCATCACGTCCCTCTGTGTCAACGTCGTTTTTGGCGCGCACAAACGCGGGAGGCCTCGAAAAGCGGGCAAAATGGCTGCCCTCGTCCGGGCCGCGGGCCAAGAGGAACTCGATCGCCTGGATCCGTTCGGCCTTGTAGGACACCTGCTTCGCCAAACCGGCCGGGTAGGACCCCTGCCGCGCCGATTCGGCCGCCTGAAATTGGGAGTAGCGGCTAGTCGCGTTTTCATGCAGGACACAGGCTTCGATTGCGGAGGCTAGGGTGAGGCCTTTTATTTTTAACAGCTGCTGGTGAAGGGTGCCCGAGGTGACCCCAAAAACGATCTGGTCCCGAATCATGGAATCGGAGGTGGTGTCGTAACCGCAGGACTGTGCGAGGATACGGAGATGCGTAAGGACGGATTGAAAGGGCTCATTCTTTCCAGGCGCTGCTGGAAGAGATACCTCTCAAAACTCTCGTTGACCTCGACTTTGAAGTGTTGGTCGAGTTTGAGAAGGATCGTCTTGTACTTGGTCTTGTCCACACCTTCCGCGAACATCAGGGAGTTGTAGACATGGATGGCGTGTTGACCTGCCGTGGAGAGGAGGATGGCGATCTTTCTGGTGTCCGAAGCACTCTCCTTTTCGTTGGCTTCCAGGAAGAGCTGGAAGCGCTGTTTGAACAGCTTCCAATCAACGCCGAGATTTCCAGCGACTTGTAGCGGCTGCGGTGTGCTGACGGTGTCCATGGTGCAGGATGGCAGATTCCGGAGGATCCGTAGGTAGGTCCCTCAGTTACTCCTGGTACTATGATGTGTTGGGTACTCTGCTACACAGACGAACCAACACGGTTGCGAATGGTACAACTCAGTTTTATTGCTAACATTTATTTACATTGGTAAACTGGTTACTGAGGTTCGATCATAACCCTAGAATCTGTGGACCTATTCCTAATACTATCTTGTAGTGGCACTCAGCACATGGTGGATGTCTGAGTGGCTTGCTGTGAGCTCTGTGCCCTGAGCTGTCTCCTGCTGGAATGCACGGGAAGTGTCGTGTTCCCTGTTTTGTACTGTGTATGCTCTTGCCTGTGATTGGCTGTGGTGTTGTGTGTGTGTTGATTGGTCCGTTGATCTGTCCATCAGTATGTATGTGCTATGATGTTTACCTGAATATCATGACAGTAACCTCGATAGATTTTGTTGCGTGAAACTTTCGGGAGTTGCGTAAACCGGAAAATAGCTTGAGCCATACCCGTGTTTGCATCACCGCTTTATTCCCCCTTGTTCCAAATTCCAGGTAGAGACAGAAGTAATTGTAGAGATGGCCATGAAGGCAATGGAACGCCTTATCCATCCACAAGAGCCCAAGGTCGCAGCGACCAACAGATCAGAACAGTGTCCCATTTGGGAGTAAGAGATTAGGAAATACCTAAAGGGAAAGGATGGTCGGAATTTTGAGCGAATGAGGAAACAGGTCCTGGCAGCATAGGATAGACTTGGTGGGACAGCCTGACCGAGATCCACAAGAAAAGTTTGAGTAAGGTTCGTAAGCCGATGGCAAACGTGTCCTGCTTGGCACAATTGCGAGGCACAGAAGAGGTCATGAGGACGCTCCGTAGACAGCTTGAGGAGAAGGAGAGAAGTAGAGAAGGAAACATTAGTGAAAGCGAGAGATTAAATGTGCAACTCCGGGAGCAGCTAGCGGCGAAGGACAAGGAGATGGATGATGTCAAGAGGGCACATCAATCCTGTCTCGCCCACCTTAGAAGCTTCCAGATTTAATATGATAAGGCCTACCAGGACACGCAACGTGCGGTGCTGGTAAGAGAAGAAGCAGAGAACCAGGTAGAACAGTTGAGGAAACAATGCAAGGACTTGAAGGCAGCCCTCCGAGCACTCCACGGATCCACCACGGAACAGAGGCAGAGTTCAGTGGATCATGCCAAGTGCAGGTAGCAAATTGCAAGATTGCAATCACTGCTATCCGTTCAGAATGGGTTCAGAGATACCTTTGGCCCACAGTAAGATCAGGAGAATGGCCCCAATTGGCAGGAGTTCAGTGAAAGAGCCCAACAGTACGTGAATGAGACAGAAAATCCGAATAGAGCCCCCCAGACCCCGAAAAGAAAAGCACCCGCACCACCGACTGCACAGGCAGCACCCAACCCAATGAACCCCATCACTACACAGCGCAGGGTCACCATGGAAGACCAACCCGATTTTGTGTATACAACCCCATTAACCATCACCCACTTAAGAGATGCCCGCAATAAAATTGAGACTTTCCACCCCACATCAGATCCACACCACTTTTTCGAACTAGTTAAGCAACAGACCCTCATGTAAGGTTTAGACGAGCAGGAAGAGGTAAAGCTCATAGTGATGTGCCTTGACCCGTCAGTTAGTTCAGCCCTTCCTGACCCACAAAGTGTAAGAGGAGGTAGCCTCCAAGACATGAAAACAGCCATTTTAGACGCCATTGGCTATAATAGAGGAGATCCGGTAGAAGGACTCAACCGGTATAGACAGAAAAAGGGAGAGCACCCAACAGCATTTGCTGGATGCCTCTGGGTCCACTTTACTGCTGTATTTGGTGAGATAGCCCACGCCAGTTTATCAGCAGACGATACGGCCAAATAGACCTGGACTCTAGTATCCCATGCCACAGAGGCAGGACAGAAGGCATGTGCCAATTACGACCTCTCAGACCCGGCACACAATGAAGTGTGGGTACTGATGCGATTATCCAGAGCTTGGGAACAGTCCCTCCACAGAAAGACAGAGCAGGAGAGAGTAGACGCCAACATGAATCCAGTAAGGTCACACCAAGACCACACATGGGAGATTACGCCTGAGAATGCAATGCCCCCCTGAAACAGCAACAGAATCAACACACAAACGCCTCTCCTAGAAGCAATGCCAGAACCATCCACAGTGTTAGCGCTCGAGCAGATCATTTGACCACAAATGGCACCGATTGACAGTGTTCAGGCTCCCCAACTTGGGTCTGCGATCCCCTTTTGGATAAGTCCGGAAGACCGGTAGTTGCAGGCACAGTCCGGGGACACCCCGTAGAGTTCCTTTGGGACACAGGAGGGTCCAGAACCACGTTAAACTCCTCCGTGATGTACCAGATAGTTATATGGCCCACTATGGACACCATTACCCTTAGTGGCTTTACAGGTCACCTTCAGCAGGGACACATCACTGCCCCTGTGGACGGACAGATTGGCAATATTAAAACAAAACACTCGGTCGTTTTAGTAGATTTATCCCAGGCAGCAGAACACATCCTGGGCATAGATTTCATGAGTGCACACAAACTTTCGTTCGACCCCGTTAATAGATGTGTATGGAAAATGGCTAGAGCAGCACGCGCCCCCGCCACGCTCACAGTAGGAGACTATGCACACAGAATTTGCTCAGTGGGAGAGTACTGGTTTGATCCACAAACCATTACCACAGACAAAACGGTTCGAGAAGTCTTGAAAAGACATAAAGCATCGTTTGCCTAGCACAAGCACGACTGCGGCAAAATCCCAGGAGTGGTTAACATTACTGGTCCCGATCCTAAGCCCCAGAAACAATACGGCTTTCCCCAGCAAGCCAAGGGAGAGATAGCCAAGGTAATCCAAAGTTTATTGAACCAAGGAGTAATTCGACCCTTGGCATCGACGAACAATGCCCCGATTTGGCCAGTAAGGAAACCAGGTGGTTCATGGCGACTGACCATCGATTATAGGGAATTGAACAAAGTGACCCCATTAGCAGCCGCCACCGTTTCCACGAGTCCCAAGACCATGTTAAAATAGGGACTCCAGTCGAAAATTTTCACGGTAATGGACATCAGCAATGTCTTTTGGTCCATACCACTGGACAAAACGTGCCAGCACAAATTTGCGTTCACTTTCCAGGGACAGCAGTACATGTTGACGTGCCTTCCTCAAGGCTTCCACAACTCCCCCTCCATCTTTCACAGACAATTGCCGAACGGCTTATCTAAATTTTCCCGCCCTGAATGCCTTGTTCAATATGTGGACGACTTGCTCCTACAGACTGACACCAAGGAAGAGCCCATTTCGCTTCTTTAGGAATTATTAGGACTACTCAGAAAAATTGGATGCAAAATTAACCCCAAGAAAGCCCAAATCGTCCAGGAAAAAGTCACATATTTAGGTACGGTCATCACGCATGGTAAGCGTGAAATAGAACATAAACGCATAGACTCGATTGTAAAATTGCCCTTGCCCCAAAACGTTACAGCACTCCGGTCATTTTTAGGACTGGCTGTTATTGTAGAAACCACATAGACGGTTTCGCACAAACGCAGCCCGACTTTTCGAGCTCCTTAAGAAACAGGCCCCATGGAAATGGCTCCCATAGCATACGGTTGCCGTGGATGCGTTGAAATGCGCCCTGAGCACAGCCCCCGCTTTGCAAGCCCCAGATCCACGCTCCCCATATGCGATAGAGGTAGTGACCACCGACCGAACTCTTTCGGCCGTACTCCTGCAGGAAAGGCACGATTGTTTAGGACCCGTAGCCTATGGCTCACGAGTTTTAGATCCAGTAGAGCAGGGATTTTCAGCCTGCGAAAGGCACCTGCTAGCAGTTTTTTGGGCGGTACAGTGCTTCGCGTGCATAACCGGATTCAACCCAGTAACCATTCTGACCGAGCACACCCCGACACAGTTTTTATTAGACGGCAGACTAAAAGATGGCACAGTAAACCAAATTCGAGCAGCGCGATGGACCCTACTCCTACAAGGACGGGACATTACCGTAAAGCGGACAAAATCGCACACGTTTCTGGCCGACAATTTACACTATGCAGGAACCCCACATGAGTGCGAGATCATAGCACCCAAGCCCAGCACAGGCCCCTTTGTTCCTAAGTCGGTACCGAAAAAGACAGGCATCCGACCACAGACCACCCAGCCCACAGACAAAGCTTTGAGAATTTATGTAGATGGCTCCTCCACAGTCCTTGATGGGAAAAGAATCACAGGATGTGGGATTTATGTAGAGTACGCGCAGGGATGCGCTTTAGAAGAGATCGCTTTAAAGTTGGACATTTAGATTCGCAGGCAGCCGAGTTAGCAGCGATTGCTTACGTTGTCCAGCACCCAGATTCGTTCCCGACCCCAGCAGACATATATTCAGACAGTTTGTACGTCTGCAACGGCCTGACAGAATACCTACCCCTGTGGGAATCTAGAGGATTTATTTCCACCGATGGAAAACCTCTACCCTCAGCCCCATTACTCAAGCACATCCGCCAGACAGCTAAAGGCAGAACATACGGAATAGTTAAAGTTAGAAGTCACCATTGTTCCTCCCCACCTGGTAACGTGAAAGCTGACGCCCTAGCGAAGGCAGGCTCACGACATGGCCACTTTTGGCAACCCCCCGAGAGTGCCCCAATACACGCAGTTCAGGTCTCACAGACCAACATTCAAGACTTAGCCCAAGCACAGAAGGAAGACGAGACATTAAAGGAAATTGTAAAAGGAAGCTTCCTAGCTCCCTACGAAAAGTTGAAAAATTCTTTAACGATCCATGAGGGAATCATTTTAAAAGATGGCATTTATGTAGTCCCCACCCAGGATAGGAACAAAATCATTTGTAAATTCCAGGATGGACATGGACACCAAGGGGTAGAATCCCACCCTTGCCCACCTCAGACCTCTCTGCTGGTGACCTGATTTAAAAACCGACGTATCCCATTACGTTGAGAATTGCTTGATTTGTGCACAGAACAACCCGGACAGATATGCGAACACACCCACCCTGTAAATGGCCGGTGGACAAACTTGCAGTTAGACTATATTGGTCCCCTTCCCCCCTGCAGAAATGGATACAAATATGTGTTAGTTGCCATCGACACATTTACGAAATGGGTTGAAGCTTTCCCCTCGAGAACAAATACGGCCAAGGCCACAGCAAAGATCCTAACCGAGCAAATTTTCACCAGATGGGGACTCCCCCGTAGTATTGAGTCAGACCAAGGTTCGCACTTCACAGGCAGGGTCATGAAAAACGTCATGACAATTTTTGGCATAAAGCAAAAGTTTCACATTGCCCATCACCCGCAGTCCAGCGGCATTGTGGAACGCATGAAGCGGACACGAAAGGCCACACTTAGAAACATGGTGCAGCAGCACAACACAACATGGGACACAGTGCTCCCATTCGCACTGATGTTTATTAGAAACATGGTGTCGGGTTCGACAGTTACGCCCCCCATACCCTCATGACCGGACGACCCATAAAGCTTACCAAGTATTTATTTGGACTTGATTTGGCCAGCCCCGCAGTCACTGCCCTGACCCATGAGAAAGCGGTCCAAAACATGTTAGAGAATATTAAAGCAGCACAGCTCGCTGCAACTGGTGGACTAGGCGCTAAACAAAAGCAGAGTAAGGCCTGCTTTGATGAGACTGTACACCCGACAGAGTATGCAGTCGGACAGCAAGTCATGATCTCTCTCTCCAACTCCAGCTCATTCCTTGCTCCTAAATTTGCAGGACCCTATTCAATCTCGGACAAAGTAAGCCCCTCAGTTTATAAATTCACATATCCAAATGGAAAGTCAGGATGGTTCCATGTAAACCAGCTGAAGGTTTATGGAACGGAGTGCAGCCACTCGCATTACCTCTCTGAGTCTGACTCCCACCATGGTAACCCCTTTGAGACCCTTTTTGGAATGGAACCTTGAGGTGTCCAGATGATGAGAGAAAGGAACCGATTGAGATTTACGGTGTCCTAGTCCCTGATGGAACCTGCCAGCTTTTTTTCTTTAGTTTGTTTTTAAATGTTGTACGTTCTCTCTTGTCCGATTATGTGTGTCAGCTTCACGAATAATTTCTTGATACAGTAATAGCTACTCTTCTGACGCCACATGGTAGTTAAGGAAACAAGTTTGTTGGAACCCATATACCCTCAAATTCTTACCGCTCTTGGAAGGTCACTCAGGCAGTGGAGTAACGGCACTGATCCCCGCCCTGCTTGAGGATCCCCTATACATTTGGTCAGCCAAGCTCGGGTAGTGAAGCAACGGCACTGGTCACTGCCCTACCCGGGGATTCCAACCATTCTTGCCTTGCCGCGGATCATTCGGAGAATTGTTTTTGAAATTCTTTTGTTGTTCTTTTCACATCTGTGGTTTAAAGAAAGCACTTTTGCCACAACTGTTGCCTCTTTCCGGCGACACCTTTGGTTGCTATCCCCCCACCTGCTATTTACATGTTCGAATCATTTGCTTGAAAAATGAGTTTGCAGAGGACGGAACAAGTGTCCGCCCACTCAGCCCATCAAACACAGGCTGCGAGAGTGCTCGCACTGTGACAGAATTTTTTTTCCGGATATCTTGTCTCCCAAATGGTTGTTTTAAAAAAAAATGAGGGAATCACGTCTGGTGATGATTCTAATGTAGAATTGACGATAAGGAGAAACAGACAAACGAGATATTAAGCAACAAGATAATAACAGATATTATGCTTGTACCCCCAGGAAGATACAAAGATACTTAAAGAAGGAGAAAAGCACGGACAAGATGAAGACGAACCTGATGATCTGCATCATGATCGTCGCTGGAACAATACAGTTGCGTGCGTTACCCACCTCTACCTCCCTCACCACACAGGCCCCGAACACGACTACCCAACACAACACCCCTAGCCCGGACACTACACCACACATAGACGCAGCCACTAATACCCCCACATGGTATGAGAATCTCATTAAATGGTACTCCCTGTCATACACAGTAGAAGCCTTCCTAGTGATAGCCATATTGTGCAGTGTCATCCAGACAATCAGATTGCGGAAATGGAGGAGAGCCTCCCGCCCTCCAGTATACACCTTTAGAGCTCCTTTCCTTGGACTCCAGCAAACCCCACACTCTTTCTGAATTCTCTTGAATAAATTCCGCGGTTGTTGTTTCTTTAATCAAGTTACTTCTTTGTATACAGACATTTGATAAGTAGGAATGTGAAGCTGCTATTGGTTATTTGTATTGTAAGAAAAGTTCTTTGATTGTTAAATAGCAGCATGAGTGTAGTCTTGTAGTCTAGTTAGAGACAATTAGAGGTTCCCCTTTTTGTGGAAGGAGACTGTTTTGAATGTTAAATGCCCCCTCAGGAATTTTTAGAATATGTGTTGTGATAAGGAAATTTAGGTAAATATTTTGACCCATAGGACAGAGTAGGGTAGAACCTGTCCTTGATTGAGGGTGCCCGGCATGTCAAAGAACAAGAGAAGATCCAGCAGTGTGATCCTTCACGCTTCGCGTTGAGGATTAAGAGGACGGAGTTTAGCCATCTGGGATGGCCACTTACAACCAGGAACAGAGAAACTCGCAAAGCCTAGCAGGTAAAATGGACAAAGCAAGATTCAGGCAGGCTCAGAGCCTGAAATGTATATTTGCAAGTGAGGAATCCAGACAGTATTGAAACTCCGACCAATTAGTATTTTGATGGACCGATTAGCATTTGATGGCCCATCTCCACCAAGACAAAGGACTGGTACTTGAGCGACCGGTGCAGTCCCAGACATTTTGGCGCCACTCCCTGTACCAGGGAAGCGTAAACAACGGGGTCAGTGACCGCTTGGGACACGTCCAGCCATCCAGACACCCGCCCATTTATTGGTTTGAAATCCAACATAGTGATCAGGGATCACCCAATTAGTGGGGTCCAAGCTGAAGGTCCGCCCAAAAGAGCGCGAAAACCCCCAAGCATAAGAAGAGAGTCCACCATGTGTGCGTCCCCTTTTGGACCTGGCACCCCGGCAACACCCATCTCCAATCGCAGCACCACCAGAAGCAAGTCCAAGTTCAATGCTCGCTACCAGACGGATGAGCCTAGCTGAGCAGCAGTTACTTCTCCAGACTTGATAGATCCAGAATCGAACAACGGCCACTGTTCCTCTGACCTAAGCCGGGTGCCTGATGTTAAGTACAGGTTGTCTTAGTTGATAGGTGTATGCTGCATGATCAATTGTGTGTGTAAATAAAGTCCCCTTGACCTTGAACTAACTAACTGGTGTTTGGCTCTTTGATCGATAGCCGGTTGAACCTTGTGGTGGTATCATTTGATAGCTGGCGACTCTGAGCATTAGAATATAGATAGCAAAAGAAAGGAGGGCAACCTCACTGATTGGTTACAGCAGAGCCACAGAAAAGACAACACTGGGCAGCATCAGTGCCACCCAAAGTTTGATCGGGTCCCTCCAGGTCCAGGCCCTCCATCGACCGCCCGGGCAAGGGCACCTCAGCCTACAGCATGGGGAAGACAGCAGGCTGCCTCAACCTCTGATGTGCATCCTGGGAATGCACCGAGACATAGTGGTAGGTTTCACAAGACTATGACGTTCTCAGGGCACAGAGTGAGCACAGGTGAAGATAGGCACCGGTAGCTAGGGTTTAAATGATGTGTCATTAGCACAAATCACTAAAATAAAATCACCAAAATAAAAGCAGAGTGAACGGTAAGACACAATGGCACGCACAGTAACAGACCTCCAGGAACAAATAGAATAGAATATCTACAGTGTAGAAGCAGGCCTTTCGGCCCATCAAGACTTCACTGACGCTTGGAAAGAGCACCCCACCTAAGCCCATGCCCCACCCTATCCCCATAATCCAGTAACCCCACCTAACCCTTTGGACACTAAGGGGCAATGTACCATGGCCAATCCACCTCACCTGCACATTTTAGACTGTGGGAGGAAAGCAGAGCACCCGGAGGAAACCTGTCATGATATTCAAACACACACATCATGATAGACAGACCAACAGACAAATCAGCACACATAACACGACAGCCAATCACAGACAAGGACAGTATAAGAGAAGAAACACGACACCTGGGGGCCAGTAGATCTGGAGACCAGGACAAGGACAGGACCTGATTAACAACACACTCAGAGAGTCACCACGTGTTGAGTACCAGGACAGATCTATAAATAACAAGTTGAAATAAAACAGCGTTGTACCAAACACAAGCGTGTTGGTTCATCTGTACCTCAGAACACCCAACACCACATGATACCAGTGAGTGGATCGATACCCGCCGCCATACCTCAGCGTACAGAGACAACCAGCAATACCCAGGCAAGATGTACGAGCTCCCGGTTCCGCACCCGCTCCAGTGCCACGGCGATCTCCGCGAAAACTGGCAGCGATTCCGGCAAGCGTTTGAATTCTTCCTGGTGGCAGCCGAACTCAAAGACCTGGCCGATGATGAAAAAACAGAGTTTCTCCTCCCCATCGCCGGTGCAGGAGCAGAAGAAATCTTTTAAAAATTCAAGTTCTCCAAGGGGCAAAACAGGTACGATTTCCAGGCAGTCCTGGACAAATTCGCCAAATACTGTGAGTAAAACACACTCCAATCAGAAAAGCGGCAGTACTCACCTCGAGGCCGGGATCCCGGAGGCCGAATTCCCAGAGGCCGAAATCCAGGACCTGAGAGAGATTTGGGTCGAGGTCGGCGGCCATCTTGCTAAAGGTATTACACTAGCGCAGTTGCGCGAGAAGTGCGCAGAACCGGAAGTTTCGTCTGCGCATGCGCGAGACGCCGTGCATGCGCAATCAAGAAAACGGCCATCGGTAAAGGAACAGCGATCTGCGCATGCGCAATCGCTTCCTACGTGCTACGTCACGCGCGTCATGACGTCAGAGGCCCCAGACCGCACCAATTTAAAGGGGAAATGTCCTAAATCCAATTTAAAGGGGAAACGTCCCAAATAAAAAAAACAAAAATCTTTTAAAGCTGTAAAACAACCTTCCTTCACCCGGAATGACAGCACAATGCCTCAAATTGAACTAGGAAATTAATTTAACCTCCGAAGAACCCTGCAACAAGCAGTTACCTACGCACAAACCGATGATTCCGACCTCGAATACTTCGATACCGATCTTTACATTTTTTCTGGACCTCGCGAGCCCAATGGCAGCTCCGTGATCCTATACGACTATGACTCGGATGAACCTTTCATGTTGAACATTGGCGACACCCACATTGAATCCGACGCAGATGCAGATTCACTTTTCGGATCTGAGGATCTTCAACCCAGCAGATATGACGTCCCAACTCAGTGCAGGATGATGCTGCAGCCTGAAATTAAGAGACAGAGAGCGGTACAAGCCCACAGAGAGCGGCCTGCTGCCACACAGAGCATGGTCCACGTCCCGCTCAGCGTTCCCGACTCTATGAAAGAAGACATGCAAGACTCCACACCCCAGTCCTTGCATGCACAAGAAGTGATTCCAGTATCACAAGACTCCACTGCAAGCTCATGGACAGACTCCACAATGGCAGAAACGCATGACTCCGATGCGCAGTCCTTGCAGGAACAAGACCATGAGGGTCTAGCAACCTCCTCTGACCAACTAGCGGCAAACGATGCAAGTCTGCCATGCTCACGTAAACAGCAAGAAGGCTATAACAGTCTACCACGCTCCACTGCACAGCAGGACGACCATGACGGTCTCTCATGCTACAATGAAGGGCACAGCGCTGATGACTGTTCAAGCCCAAATGAAGACAAGCCAAAGGAATCGCCTCTTCCAACCCCGAAGAAAAAAGGATTATGCGCTGACCGTCAGGATCATCATAGCCGAAGATATATTAATAATGCTGCACAGTCACAGAAGGATGCTGAGGATTTGCTAAAGAAATTACTTGTATGTCTAACTTGCAAGGAGCAGACTGAGAATTGCCATTGTTTTAGTACGGATCGAAAAAATGGACAAGACATTGATCCTCATTTAATGGAAATAAGACAACCTGAATCATATCTACAGCAGGGACAACTGTCTCCCTTCAACACAAAACCGCAAAGTCCCAACTTCAGAGACCAGCAGTTAGTCAGTAATGACTCTTCAAACCCTGAGGGGAATATTCATCGCATTGAACCTATGCACACTCCACTGATAAATGAGCAGAACATTGGAGCAAGAATCCTGAGGACACCAACATCGAGTAGCCAGGCAAAGCACTTAAAACCCGCAGCAGTTTCAAGTGAACCAATTGTGCTTTCCAGTGATGGTGAACATACAGATAAGGTCGACCCGGTTATCCATTGTACCACATTAACTCCAGAGAGTAAGCATTTATGTCTGGGGAGTAGAATGTGGGCAATTGAGAACAGTAAAAGAGAGACTGTGACTATGCCAGTCCCAGCAAAATCAGACCCAGAGTCTATGAAGGCATGTACATTAGAAAAAGATACATATGAAGTAACTGAGAAGAAAATTGAAACGGACTGTTCTTTGGAAACTAGTACAATGCCGAAAGAAACATTGGATCCAACATTTGATGCCCTACATATGGGAGAAATTGAGGGAAATGAACAAGGTTCTGCAATGTCTGGGGGAAGATTTAAAATTCCAAAAAAGAAAAGCCCAAATGAAGGACAACGGCAAGACAATGACAGTCCACCGACATGGTCTGCACCACCAGATGAAAACTCTGACAATTTACCCAACCCTAGTGAACAGCAAGCAGCTACTGAGGATCTATCCACGGTATGTGAAACGAGTGACGACAGCATCCCACTTCCCATGCAAAAGGTGCAAAGTGACAGACCTCAGCTAGTGCATACAGAGGCACTCGATGATCATGGTGAGACCACTGGTAACTACGGTGACACCACACTACTTCCACCCTCAATTGCTCGAACCTCTCCACTAGTCAATGCATTCCTGCATGTTCCGACTCCAGAAGTGCAGCTTCAAGAAACCTCAGCTGACTCCAGTGAACCTGCTAATACTCCGGACGGGGAGCATCAACAAAAAACAGACCAGGCTCCAGATGGGGAGCAACCAAACGCCGACTCTGATTCACGTAAGCCAGACTTTACTCCAGACAGGCAGTGTCGCAACCTCAGTGATGGCACGCTCAGGGTGACAGCAGATGCCACAACGACAGGAGATGGATCACGTGACAATCACACTGGGTCAGCAATAACAAGCAGCAGCGACAGTCCAAGAGGAATACACCAATTTACACCACAGCTATGTCCACACATTTGTTCCACGCCGACAGTGCGGCCAATGACAGCTCATGCTGGACAGACCCAGTATTCAAGCCTGCAGCAGCCAGCAGTCTATGCAGCATATTCTCAAACAGGCCAGCACTGCGGATTGCCCACTATTGGAATCAAGACCGAAGAAGGACTACCGCCAGCGCAATCTGCACTACAGACTGGATGCCTTAGTCACTGCCCAGGATTTGCTGCACCACAGCCTGGCCAGATAGCGTTTTCCTATCAGATGCAAGGTTCTAGTTTCACACAATCAGCAGACGTTGATGCGAGCAGCAATTCTGTCTCCAAAGCGACATGCTTCAACTCTTCTCAGCAGAATCACCCTTCCAGCACAGCATGTGGCCAGAACCAGCATGCACAGTCTCATCCGACTTCAACATTTGGCACATTCATCACCTTGAATGATATTATTGATGGTACCTCTTCAATGTCAACGACCCATCAGCTACAAGATGCCATCTGACGGCACCACCACAAACATAAAAAGAAAAAGACTCCACCTCGTTCCTGGTACACATGACGGATGGATCGGTGCGTAGGCGCAATCGGCGAGCCTTTCGCCAACTTCCACGCTCGCACGGAACCACACACAGACGCCGCGTCTTCCAATGGCTCCTGATAGTGACTTCGTGGAGCCATATACCATGCCACTTCTGTCGCCACCCGTGGCCAGGCTCGCACCTCAGCCGGTGGTTCTCGACCCACCCTTGAGGCGGTCAACCTGAATTTGTTGCACACCTACTAGATTGGACTTATGAGACTGTTCACACGTCAAAGTTGAAACACTATTGTATTGTAACATGTTACTGTTTTATCATTCCAGACCTCGTTTGGCCGGACCACACTTCAAAGTTTTTTCTTCTTGTTTTGTTATGGTACAACCTCGTTAGCATGACACACCCGACATCGCCCCATGTATATAGTTACGCCACATGTACCTGCTGTAAATATCACGCACACACTTTTAGCTGCACTCAGTACACATTCATATTTATAACCACGTAGGCACATAATCTTGTAAAAAAAAGGGGGGATGTCATGATATTCAAACACACACATCATGATAGACAGACCAACAGACAAATCAGCACACATAACACGACAGCCAATCACAGACAAGGACAGAGACAGTATAAGAGAAGAAACACGACACCTGGTGGCCAGTAGATCTGGAGACCAGGACAAGGACAGGACCTGATTAACAACACACTCAGAGAGTCACCACGTGCTGAGTACCAGGACAGATCTGTAAATAACAAGTTGAAATAAAACTGCGTTGTACCAAATACAACCGTGTTGGTTCATCTGTACCTCAGAACACCCAACACCACAAAACCCACGCAGACACAGGAAGGAAGTGTAAACTCCACACAGTCACCGTGTGGAACTGTGGCATTATTATACCGGTACTCCACATTGGTTTTAGGCCTCTAGACTGGCATCATCAGCCATGTCCCTCATGAGCTTTCCTGGCAGCCTGGGTGGTCCTCCAAGACCCCTGGATTCTGTGATTGCCTCAGGACGAAGCTGTCATGCATGCTCCCAGGGAATCGTGCACAGACTTGCAGAGTGCTCATGCGGCCATCGTACCCGAGCTGAACATTCAGGGAGTGAAACCCTTTCCAATTGAGACCGGGACTTTCTGATTCCACAGTGCTCTCAACGCCACATGAATTCCATCGATGGCTCACTGGATTTGTAGGTGCCCGGCGATAGCAGCAAAAACCTGCAGCCCCCCTCATCCCGATGGGCCTTGTCGAGTTTGAAATTGCCATCATCCGAGGCCCGAGCAAACAGATCATCCGTAATCTCATGGATGAATTTGTGGGAAGGTGACTGAGATATTGCACATAGCTCTGCCCTTGAAATAACGGATGGCATAAAGGTTCAGGGCTGCAGTTAACCTGACGACCACAGGGAGCTGGTGCCCTCCTTCTCCACGTGACGCGAGGCTTTCTAGTATGTGGAACAGGTGCTGCATTGTCTCCTTGTTGAGGCGGAATATCCTGCAGCACATGATGCCTGGCAGCTCCGTGAAGGATACTTTTGGCCTCCTTCTGCTATGCTTTGGAGCCCCCTCTTTGGCCTGCTGGGTGGCTGGCCCTTGAGGCCACCCTGCATCATCCCTGTATTGGGCATCTTGTATTCGCTGGAGTCTGTCCTCTTCCAGCGCTATAATGACTATAATGATCAATTCCACAGACTCCATCTCGACACACATCGGAACTGTGGGGAGGATGGGAGAAAGAGAAAGACAGGCAGGTTGGTGTCCCATCCCATTCCCTCAAATCCTTCGACATCCCTTGTCTTCCTGGTGCTGGAATTTGTCAAACCTTCACCTTCTCTGGCAGCCAGCGCTCACTCAAATGTCTGAAGCCCATCCAACATCATCGTTTGACCAGCTACGGTCACTGCCCTCGCCCCTCCAGAGTCGCCTGTGAGTTTGCATTCTGGGCATTCCCTCACTTTACATCACAGCTTTTGGGTCTCCGGCAAATGGGTACAATGACCACCTTCTCTCTCAGCGTCCATCCGGCCAGCCCCTTAGGCTGCTTCAGTCTCCTCACTCCCTTCCCCCCCACATCATGAGCCCCATTCCCCCAGTTGGCCCACACCCCCAGGCCATTGGCAAATTCTTCCTGTTAACTTGTTCTCACCTTTCTGGCACACACACAAGACTGCAGATTCATTAGCGGCAATTGAAAGAGATTTTTGAGCACCAGAAGCATTCCTCTAGAATCTCTCAGAGCAGTCTGCAGCAGTGCACACGCAAAGGTCTTTTCATTCGCTCTGGGCTGTGAAGGGGTTTAAAAACAGACACACAGCAGGCTTCATGGTAACCCCGACCCCCATAGCCGGGATGACCTCTGACCTGATCCCTACAATCCAACGTAATCTCCCCCTAATCTCCAGGATTCTTGAACGCACCCCACCCCCCTGCAGCTGGCCTGCGGGTACTTTCCTCTTGTTAACCGAGGTACCAAGTGGAGAGGGGTACTCACCACCTTCCTCCCTCGCACCTGACCCTGTTTATAAAAAGCAGCAGTAATTTCCTCCCCCACATGACATCATGTTGGTGGGCGGGTAGATTCAACAAAGCCTGAGGATTTGACTTTAACCTCACGAATGACATTCAAATGCATTCAAATCAGGTTCTCGTCCTTTCTGGGCGTAATCCTGATTGTGTCATGGGGGGACCCTGAAATCTGGGAAATCCGCAAGTGTTAGCCACCAAAACGGCATTTGTGACTGTGGTGAAAATGTCACCCTCCATGTCTTACTTGAATGTACCAGGATAAGATGCATTTTACCTCAGGTAAAGGCCCTGTATTTACAGAGCTCAGGGAATATTCACCAGATTATCATAGTTACTCTGTGAGGATCCTGCAGTGCATATCATCAGGCCAGGATACTCAATGGGCAGTCAGACCTGCAATTCACAATGGCAATATTAGTGAATGAAGCTTCAACGCCTTTATTAACTGTTTGTTGTCCGCACTGTTAGCAGGTTGGAAATTGAATTGCAATATTGAATGAAACAATGTTTTATTAACTGCCTGCTAGCTAATAGCACCTGGGCCTTACCTCCCTCTCATGAAACCATGTCGGCCTGCCTATATGTGTGTGTGAACCACACAGCTGAACTTTGGTCCGGTCATTTCATGCAAATATGGGCCATGTAATTTCCTTCCTCTTCAAATATGAGATAGTGGATGCATCAACAGATACAGTTCTATCGATAGAGAGCTTAAAAATAAACATTTGCCAGGATTTCTTGAGATTCCTTGAATTGCATCGCAAAAGCCCAATACCCACGGAATACCAAATGAAGACACCTTATGAAAATTGGAAAACCTGATATTCGTCTTCCATTTTTGTCTCGTTCTGCTGCTGCGAAGCATCTTAAGACATTTTACTGCTTCAAATGCAAGTCATTGCCACATTGGGTGGCACGGTAGCACAGTGGTTAGCACTGTTGCTTCACAGCGCCAGGGACCCGGGTTCGATTCCCGGCTTGGCTCACTATTTGTGCGGAGTCTGGACTTTCTCCCTGTGTCTGCGTGGGTTTCCTCCGGGTGCTCCGGTTTCCTCCCACATTCTGAATACTCCCTCAGTGTACCCGAACAGGCGCCGGAATGTGGCAACTCGGAGATTTTCACAGTAACTTAATTGCAGTGTTAATATAAGACTTGTGACACTAATAAAGATTATTATCATTAATGCCAAAAACACAGCTTTATAATAAGACTGATAGATTTAATATATATCCAATTGTGAACAGCCAGCTAATGTAGCCTAATTGCATACCTTGGCTGAATTGGTGTTTTTCAATGACTTGCATTAATCAGTAATCATTATGTTAACCCCTGCGTCTACATATCTGGTGTGACAATAGCATGACATTCCAAAATTTCCTTTATCTTCCAAAGTGTAGTTTTTCATTCTGTAATGTTCGAGTGCCTCATGCAGAATCTGAGGTGATGAGAAGAACCGTGTTGCTGCTTTTTAATTTCAAAAATTACCCTGAGGTACCCCTCTTTATGCCTGAAAATTCATTGTCGGATTAAATAATGGGTCCACCATCCATTAATAAACTGTGATGTGGAGATGCCGGCGTTGGACTGGGGTGAGCACAGTACAAAGCCTTACAACACCAGGTTAAAGTCCAACAGGTTTGTTTCGATGTCACTAGCTTTCAGGGCGCTGCTCCTTCCTCAGGTGAATGAAGAGGTATGTACATTAATACGTACATTACGTACATTAATAAACTGTTAGCTTCGTTACCACCAGCTTTATTTCTGTCTGAATTTAAATTGGCTCGTACCCAGAGCAGTGCATTCTAAACTTGTCACAACACATATGTTTTGATGTCTGCAGTACAAAGGCACCACACCAAAACTATTGCTAAAGGCTTGTACATTCACCTTTCTACAAGAACAAGTTAAACTGGATTTTGATTTCAACATTTGTTGGTTGGTCCCTGCCACATTTTGCATGTATTTGTTCTCCAAAGTTAGACTGTAAAATGTGAAGAGTAAGTTAGGAATGCAACACTGCTGTTCCAGACACTTGTTTAACTAGAACACAGATCAGAGAATCAGAGAATCCACAGAACACCGACAATGCAGAAGGAGGCTGTAATATCCTGCACAGGCTTACGGGATGGGAACGATTAAGTTCCCCATCGTTCTCGCGGAGTACGAGCTCCCCTACTGAGCGGTGGGGAAACTCCATTTCATCTTGCGAAATAGGTCAGCCAGTGAGGCTGAATTGGACATTCTGAATTCTCCCGAGTACATAAGTGTCTCAGTAAAGGCATCCGGATTTACCCAAAGTATATATACCGTAATTGCAAATAAATCAAAGTTCTTTATTTCATTTGGTGTGAACTCCCAGTGTCCTAATTAAAGAGGCCATTTGGAAATGGTTGAATGACAATAGCACCGACCCTCTGAAAAAGCACTCCACCCAGGCCCACCCCCCTGCCCTATCCCCGTAACCCTAACTACATTCTGGGCACTATGGGGCAACTTAGCATCGCCAATCCACCTAACCTGCACTTCTTTGGACTGTGGGAGGAAACTGGAGTACCCAAAGGAAACTCACGCAGACACGGAGAGAAAGTGCAAATCCCACATAGACAGTCACTCAAGGACGGAATCGAACTCAGGTCCCTGGCGTTGTGAGGCAGTAGTGCTAACCACTGTTCCACCATGCCGCCATGGAGATCAAGGTCAATGATTTGTGGCATTCAAAACTTTCCAGCAATCTGTTATTTTGGTAAAACCAGATATGTTCCAGAGCAGACTTACTGAACCTCAAGGCCCAGGTATATTCCACTCTAAGAGGAAGGCAGTGGTATAGTGTCACTCGTCTAGCAATCCAGAGACCCAGGTTAATGCACCAGGAACTTGGGTTCAGATCCCACCATGGCATGTGATGGGGTGAAATTTGGATTCAATAAAAATCTGGAGAAAACAGTCTAATGGCGATCATGAAACCATTATGATAAAATCTGGCCTACATGTGACTCCAGATCCACTGTAGTGTGGTTGACTTTTGCATGGTCGTGCAAGCTACTCAGTTGCACAAAATTGCTAATAATTTTTAAAAACAAGAATGAAACCGGCATTGATACAGTGCGCCTGTAGAACCAGAATGGAAGAGCCAACAGGAACATACGGTAGGGTTGAAATGAACAACTGGCAGTATACACAGAATCGCAAAGCTACTACTGCTCTCCCTGAAGGGCCACCCCCCCAGACCTGCACCCGGATCAGGGATTTTATACTGAGTAGTAAGGGCAAATCAGTTAGAAAATCCCGCCCTACAACAAAACGTTCCAGCCATGTCTGGTGGATTTGTGCCAAAATTGGGAGAGTTGTCGCACAAACTAGTCAAGCATCAGCCTGATATAGTCGTACTCACGGAATCATTCCTTGCAGGCAATGTAACCAGTCACCACCATCGACATCCCTGTCCCACCACAGGACAGAACCGGCCGCACAGTGGTGTACAGTTGGGAGGGAGTGGCCCTGGGAGTCTTCAGCATCGACTTGACCCCATGAAGTCTCATGGCATCAGGTTAAATATGAGGAAGGAAATCTCCTGCTGATTACCACATACCATCCCAAAGCTGAACACCACTTGGAGGAACCAGTCCAATGGGGGACTTCCGTGTCCATCACCAAGAGTGGCTTGGTAGCACCACCACAGACTGAACTGGCTGAGTGGCAAAGGACATAGCTGTTGGCTGGGTAGGTCAGGGAACCAACAAGAGGGAAAACATACTTGACCTGATTCTCACTAATCTGTCTGCCACAGAAGCATCTTTCCATGACAGTATTGGTAGGGGTGACAACACACAGGACGGAATTTTGCAATTTTTTTGCAGAGTGTGGCAGCTGGTGGGAAAAGGGACATTGATGCTTTCCCTGCCATATTATTGCGACTTTGAAAAAAAAGGCAAAGGGCTGGTCCCACAACATCACTCTGGCTGTGGGGTGGCTCAATCAGAACAAATTAGTCTTTTAAAGACCTGGATGCCATTCTTAAATGTCGCCCGGGTGCACATAGATTAAAATACCCCACCCACGCAACCCTCTCGACTTCCAGCACTGTCTGCTGGCAATGCCTAGGCACTGCCCCTGGCACTGGCCTTTGTATAGCTTAGGCAAGGTTCTTGGCACTGCACCCTGGCACTGCCAGAGCATTCTCCTGGCACTGTGCCTTTTCACTGCCCCCGACATTCTTCCCTGGCACTTCGCTCGGCACTTAACCAAGAAAAGTATAATTGACCCCTTTGCAATTGATACACTCTTACAAAAAAAAATGTTTTGAATTAAAAATGAAAACAATTACAAATTCCACAGACATTTGAAAAAAAAAAGACGTTTCTTTCCTGTACTGCTTCTGGGTCAAATGGCTTCACAGACAATAAAAGTAGACATGAGCAAAAGATGGCCAGTAAGCTTTGGATTCACCAGCGTCGCATTTAGGGGTATCCCAATGATGTGCTGAGGAAACCCTCTCGGATGTTCCAACGTAAGGCCATTGTCCAGAAGTGCTAACTTCCTCTGGGCAATTGTGCTGGACTCGGAGCCATCCGACAGAAGTGATTTAAATTGCTAACTTCAGATAGTTCTGTCAGTTTGACCTTAATAGTTACTCTGAAAGAGTTGGAAGGAAACAAAATCACTTCTAATTCCAGAGTGACTATCTAAATGCCCAGGCCCATATGCGACATCCCCACACACACGACAATCCAACGAATCCCCTCCCCTTCGGCTGAAAGTCACACCCCCCCAAACTCCCCCTGCTTCAGTCCGACCATTCCCCCTTCCCTCCAGTCTGACCTGAACGGAATACCCACACCCCTGCTCCCCCCACCCCCATCTCCCTCCTGGTCCCCCCTGATTGTCTGAACCACTTATCTTTGAAACTTACCTTTTCCCTTTAAATTATTCCTTTAAACTTCTCCTTTATGGCAGCAACTACCAGAAAAAAGAAGCGTTCCTTTCTCCCTGGTGCCCCAGATAAGCCACACCGATGCAACCGGGGGTGCGCTTCGCTGCTCCTGTCTCTCCCAGCCTGAGGGACGAAGGTTGGTCGCCTCAGGGGTTTTGCACTTACAGTGAGGTTAAGTCTATCCAGTGTAGCAATTTGATGGCAATCGCCACTCTGAAGAAGTTACGGGCCGTGCTGTCATGTGGATAGGAAGTGTTAACAGGGGCGAGATTCTCTGACCCCCCAGTGGGTCGGAGAATGGCCGTTGGCCGCCTGAATTCCGCCCCCGCCGAAGTCTCCGAAGGGAGAAAAGTCGGCGGGGCGTCAATGGCGCCGCACACTTCGGAGAATGGCACGGGTGGGCGCAAGGCAATGGATTTTGGGGCTGCCGATATTCTCCCATCCGGATGGGCCGAAGTCCCGCCGACGTGATGACGGGTCACGTCGGCGTAAATCAAACCACCTTTCAATCGGCGTCAACCAGTGCTCAAGGTTCACGCCGACCAGCGTGGAGGTGGGTGATGGCCTGGGGGGTTTGGCCACAGGAGAGGCGATGGCGTGGCCGCAGTCTGAATGTGTGGGGGAGAGGTGTGTGTAGGGTTTTGTGTGTGTGTGTGCGGCGGGGGGGGGGGGGGGGGTGGTTAGAGTGGGCTGGGCTCCGTGGGAGTGCCGGGAGGGGGGGTGAGTGCCGGGGAGGAGAATGGGGTCCGTGCCGGGGAGGGAGATGGGGGAAGGGTCCGTGCCAGGCAGGGGGATGGGTGTGGGGCTCCGTGCCGGGGAGGAGGATGGGGTCCGTGCCGGGGAGGAGGATGGGGTCCGTGCCGGGGAGGAGGATGGGGTCCGTGCCGGGGAGGGGGATGGGGGGGCCCATGCCGGGGAGGAGGATGGGGTCCGTGTCGGGGATGGGGTCCGTGCCGGGGAGGGGGTTGGGGTAAGTGCCGGGGGGGGGGATGGGGTCCGTGCCGGGGAGGGGGATGGGGTCCGTGCCGGGGAGGGGGATGGGGTCCGTGCCGGGGAGGGGGATGGGGTCCGTGCCGGGGAGGAGGATGGGGTCCGTGCCAGGGAGGGACGTGCGGGGGGCAAGTGAGTTGGTCCACCTGGCCAGGTGCCAGCCTCCAACAGTCGGACCCATGCGGTCCATGCCACCTGGCTGGGGGGAGGAGGGGGTATGGGCAATGATGACATGCCATCGTTCCCCCCCCACCCACCCCTCACCCAGGCCGTCATGTTTACCGATCAGCCAGCGATGTTGGCCGCCGTGGCGGCAGCCGCTAATGTCTATGTTGTCCTGGATGAGGAGGAGGAGGAGCGTGCCAGAGAGGCGGCGCAGGCTGCCGCAGAGGGGCAGGCGGCAGCCGCCCAGGCTGGAGGGACACCTGACCGACAGGACGAGGAGGGGGAGGAGGACATCACGGCCCCACAGCAACGGAGGCACCCGAGGGCGCCCCCTGTGTACCGGCCCCGGCAGTCAGACCAGGACCTCACGGACCGAGAATGCAGGAGGAGACTCCGGATGAGCCGGGAAACCGTGGCACACACCTGCCACCTGCTGGCGCACCTGTCACCGCGTGGCACTGGCGGGTGACACCCTCTCCCCGTGTCCGTCAAGGTTACAGTGGCCCTGAACTTTTATGCAACGGGGTCATTCCAGGCACCGAGTGGGGACCTGTCCGGCATATCGCAGACATCGGTGCACCGGTGCATCCGGGCAGTGACAGACGCCCTATATGCCTTGGCGCACCGCTACATCCGCTTCCCTGTGGACCGGGCCAGCCAAGATGCCCGGGCCGTGGGCTTCTCTGCCGTGGCCGGGTTCCCCATGGTCCAGGGCGCGATTGATGGGATGCACGTCGCCGTGCGGCCATCTGCAGATAACAGGGCTGTGTTCACCAATAGGAAGGGGACCTATTCGATGAACATACAGGTGGTCTGCGACCACCGCATGATGATCCTGCATGTCTGCGCCCGTTACCCGGGCAGTGTACAGGACTCATACGTGTTGTCGCGGTCATACATCACCGGCATGTACGAGGGACGCCATCCCCAGCTGAGGGGCTGGTTGCTGGGCGACAGGCGCTACCCATTGCGATCGTGGCTAATGACGCCTATACGGAGGCCACGCAATGAGGCGGAGAACCGCTACAATGATGCCCATGTAGCGACAAGGGGAGTTATAGAGAGGTGCTTTTGCGTGCTGAAGATACGCTTCAGGTGCCTGGACCTCTCTGGGGGCGCCCTCCAGTATCGGTCAGATAGGGTCGGCCGCATCATTGTGGTGTGCTGCATCCTGCACAATATAGCCCAGCAGAGGGGCGATGTGCCGCAGGCAGAGGAGGGCGGAGTGGAGGAGCAGCAGGAAGAGGCGCAGTCCTCCCCAGATGAGGGGGATGGGGGCAATGGTCAGGGCAGACGGGCTAGACACAGGCGGGTGGCTGTCCACCGTTACCGGCTGGGCCAGCGGGCACGGGACAGGCTGATAGCCGCCCGCTTCACTGACTAGATGGGCGTGGGAAACGGGTAGTATGGCCACAGACCGCACACCATGGCAACAGCCGACCACCCACACCCACCACCCATCCACCCACCCAGCACCCTCACCCCCCTCCCCCACCCCGCCACCCTACCCGCATGCGCACCCCCCCCCATTGCCAATCCACCTGCGGCACAACGGCCGGGCTCACACAGTTGCCGGTGGACGCGTGTCTCTTGCAGGCCATGGAGGATGATGACAACCCGCCCTGCGATGAGCTCCTGGCTCCACATCGTTGGACTATGTCTGACCCATGGCCACAATCCCACCATCCACCCGGACCATCCCTGCATGCGGCTGTGCCACTGCAGCGCACGGTCCCGTCCTCTGCCCGGGGGGATGTTGATGGTGGCCCAGGGGGAATGGGGCAAACTCACCTGGGGCTGAGGTAAGACCACCCCTCACACGCACACTTGCGCTCAACGTACATGACACCCTCGCACGCTTTGGACAGAGCACAAAGGCAGCTTCTGTTGGTGTAACATTGACTTTAATAACGAAAGGAGTTCATGCACGTGTCCTAGCCCCTAAAACTCATCTGTGCCCTGCACCCGTGCCAACTTACTCAGTGTCTAATTGTTTGGCCTTACGGACCCTATGACTACGTCTAAGTGGTTCCCCAGACGGTACAGCAGAACTGGAGGTGGACTCCTGTGATTCCTGCCCTCTGACATGGGATCCCTTTGGCGGCCGTTTCCTGGGGCGTCCTGGCCTAGATGGGCCAGGCTGCGGCCCGGGCGACTCGAATGGCGAGCTGCCAGCCTGTCCTGCCCGTTGCCCACCCGATGCACCTGGGACGGAAGGGGGGGAGTCCGAGGTGTCGCGGTGTTCCGGGACCTCCCCTACAGGGGGACCCGGGACGGACCACAGCACCTCCTCCTCCCTCGGGGTGCCAGATGGCCCCCAGGCCTCTACATGGGTGGGGGATGCGAACAGACTGGCCATCCGATGCCCCCCCGACATCTGGCGCTGCCAGTCCTGGAGGCCCGTGCTGGTATCGACAGGGGTCTGCAGGTTGCAGCCATGCAGCTCAGGGGATTGGCAAACCCTGTCTGTGACTGTGCGACACCGGCTCGCACATGGGCAATGGCGGCAATGCCCTCAGCGATGGCCTGCAGAGACTGGGCCATGGACTGCAGAGACTGGGCCATGGCCTGCTGAGACTGGGCCATGGCGTTGAGCGCCTCTGCCATCTGCCGCTGGCGCTGGCTCATGGCCTCCTGTGAGAGGGCAGCCATGTCCTGGGCCACAGACGCCGCCTGCATGGAAAGCCCCAGGCCTCGCAAACCGTTCCCCATGCCTGACACCATCGCACCCATTGCCTCCACCGCGGGCGCCACCCGTGCGGTGTCGGCCTGGGTGGCACGCATGACCGGCACCACTTCCAGCTCCTGGACGCGGGTGGACTCCTCCACCTGCGACTGCAGCCGCCGCAAGCCGGCCGTCACCCTCTTCGCTCGTCTCTGGTTCGGTGGTTGCATCGGATCTATGTGTGGGTGTGGTAACTCCAGGAACCCGGGATCCATCTGGGCGGCAGATGTTCGCTTGGGCTGGGCTGCCCTCCGACCGCCCGGCCCCTCTGCTGCTCCTACCTCCACCTGCTGTACCGGGACGGCTGTGTTGTGCGCACCAGTGAGTGTACCAGACGCCTCATCACTAAAGTGCCCAACAGAGGTGAGCGTCTCTGCGATGGTGGAGGGTGTTGGTGACAGCAGTGGCGTTGTGTCGTGTGCATCGTCCCACTCTGAGTCCATGGCACTTTGGGGTGGGAGTTCGTCTCCGCCCATCCAATCTGTGTCACTGTCCTGTATTTTAGTTTCCTGGGTAGTGGTGTCCTGGGTAGTGGTGTCCTGGGTAGTGGTTTTGTGGCTTGGCTGTGACGGGGGCCTGTGGCTGCCCCTCTCATCGCTGGGTGGCACACGCCTGCGTCGTCGCACCCGCACGAGACGGGGGCGTCGTCTCACTGTTGCTCCAGGTCTCTCCATCTCCAGTGGTCTCCAAGGGACATCGTGCGGGCGTCGCATGCCAGAGGGTCCGGGTCTCTCCATCTCCAGTGGTCTCCGAGGGGCATCCTGCGGGCGTCGCATGCCAGAGGGTCCGGGTCTCTCTGTCCCCCGTGGCCTTCGAGGGGCATCATGCGGGCGGTCTGCATCTGCGGGGATGGGTGCCTCGACGTTTGCCCCTGCGATACACAATGAAGCATGCATGGTTAGTCACGCAGGCAGTGATCAGGTGATATGGAGGAGGGGGATATGGGGGAGGGGGGATATGGTGGAGGGGGGATATGGGGGAGGGGGGATATGGGGACGGGCTGTCGGTAACTCACTTGCTGGTGGGCCCCCGACCTCTGCATCAGCAACCTCCCGGTCCTCAGGTCCGCCAGCCAGTTCCAGAGCCCTTCCCTCATGTTCGGTCAGTGGCCTCTCATCAGCGGGGCCTCCTCCAGTCCTCACATGCTCCCTGGTGTTGTGTGCGCGTTTCTCCTGTGGGGGGGGGGGTGGGGGTGGGGTGGGGGGGGGGGGGTGGCAGGGGTGAAAGACAACAGTGTTAGACAGGTATATGAATGCACGCCATCGGTTGCGCGTGTATTGCAGAGGTTCAGGTTAGGGCTGGATTCACTTGGGGAAATGGGGGAAGGCGGATATGGGGGAGGGGGAGATATAGGGGATATGGGGGAGGGGGGATATGGGGGAGGCGGGATATGGGGGATATGGGGGAGGGGGGATATGGGGGATATGGGGGAGGGGGATGTGGGGGATATGGGGGAGGGGGGATATGGGGGATATGGGGGAGGGGGGATATGGGGGATGGGGGATATGGGGGAGGGGGGATATGGGATATGGGGGAGGGGGGATATGGGGAAGGGGGGATATGGGGGAGGGGGGATATGGGGGATATGGGGAAGGGGGATATGGGGGATATGGATATCGGGTAGGGAGGGGAGGCTCACCCAGCCTGCTCTGACGAGGTCGTTCACCTTCTTGTGGCACTGGGTGCCTGTCCGTGGTGTTAGGGCCACAGCGGTGACGGCCTCTGCCAACTCCCTCCACAGACGCCGGCTGTGGCGTGGGGCAACTCTGCGGCCGTGCCCGGGATACAGGGCCTCCCTCCTCTGCTCCACTGCGTCCAGGAGCGCCTCAATGTCACGAGACTGGAACCTCGGGGCTGAGCGTCGGGCGGCCATCCGGTCGGGTGTTCTGGTCGGGTGGGGGGAGCAGCGCGTCCTTAATGAGCCGTCACGCCGTGCGGCATGAATCACGTGAGCCAGCGCTGCTAGCCCATTCCGGGCCGGAGACTTTGCGACGTTTTGGCGGCGTGATGCAGGTGGGATTTGCGCCGTTTCTGCCGCCGGTCGGTGGACTTTGCGCCGATAACGGAGAATTTCGCCCCAGGTGTGCACTATCACCTTTATGCACCACTTCCCTCAGGATTATTACCCCTCACATTTGTTGAGCTCTTATCAGTAACTTATGGGCAGCATGGTGGCACAGTTGGTAGTACTGTTGCGTCACAGCTCCATGGTCCCAGGTTTGATTCCCGCTTGGGTCTCTATTTATGCTGAGTCTGCACGTTCCCCCTGTGCCTGCGTGGGTTTCCTCCGGGTGCTCCGGTTTCCTCCCACAAGTCCCGAAAGACGTGCTGTTAGGCGAATTGGATATTCTGAATTCTCCCTCAGTGTACTCGAACAGGTGCCGGAATGTGGCGATGAGGGGCTTTTCACAGCAACTTCACTGCAGTTTTAATGTAAGCCTACTTGTGACAATGAAGATTATTATTATTGTGTGATATCCCACAGAGATTTGCAGCCAGCAAAAGACTTCTGAAATGTGGGACCAGTACCAATATCCTCGCAGGGGAGGGTTTAACTCAGTGTGGCAGGGGGATGGGAACCTGAGCGAGGAGACACAAGAGAGGAAACAAAGATAGAAATGAAAGAATGAAAAGTAGAAAGCAAAATTGAAAAAAAAGGCATACGGCATGCTTGTCTTCATCAATCGGGGCATTGAGTATAAAAATTGGCAAGTCATGCTACAGCTATACAGAACCTTAGTTAGGCCACACTTGGAATAGTGCATTCAATTCTGGTCGCCACACAACCAGAAGGATGTGGAGACTTCGGAGAGGGTACAGAAGAGACTTACCAGGATGTTGCCTCGGAGGAGAGATTGGATAAACGGAATGTTTTCACTGGAACAACGGAGGTTGAGGGGCAACCTGATAGGAGTTTACAAAATTATGAGTGGCATGTTCAGAGTAGATGGTCAGAAGCTTTTTCCCAGGGTGGAAAAATCAATTACTAGGGAACATAGTTTTAAGGTGCGAGGGGCAAAAGTTAGAGGAGATTTCTTTTACGCAGAGGGTAGTGAGTGCCTGGAAATCACTGCCGGGGGAGGTGGTGGAAGTAGGTACGATCGTGATGTTTAAGAAGCACATTGACAAATACATGAATATGATGGAAGTGCAGAGGTTTTAGTTTAGACAGGCATCATGAGCGGCATAGGCTTGGAGGGCTGAAGGGCCTGTTTCTGTGCTGTACCGTTCTTTGTTCTTTGGATGGCAGAGGAAACAAGGTCTAGAAACAAATAGGGCCATATACAAAAAAACATGTGTAAAAATATTAAAAAGACAAGTCTAAAGGCACCTTCTTTGAATGCACAGAGTACATGAAAAAAGTTAGAAGAATTAACAACACAAATCTAGGGTGACCAAGGCTGAGAACTGAATATCCAAGACTCCTCTATATTTAGGAAGGACAGACAAAAAGGAAAAGGACTGAGGTGACAGTATTACTTTGGATGAAATCAGTGCAATAGTGAAAGAAGATATTGGCTCAAAGAACTTAAATGTAGAGTGTGTCTGGATGGAACTAAGAAGCAACAAGGGAAGTGAAACATTAGTGGGAGTTGCCAATGAGCCTCCAAACAGAAATGGTAAGTTGGTGGATGGCATTAAACAGGAAATTAGAGGTGTATATAACATGAGTGCATGTAATCATGGGTGACGTTAATCCACATGTAGATTGGGCACACCAAATTAGCAATAAAACTGTGGTGAATGAATTCTTGGAGTACATACAAGATTTATTTTAGGCCAGTATGTCAAGGAGCCAACTGGGGAACACGCTATCTTAGATTTGGTATTATGCAATGAGAAGGGGTTAATTAACGACCTTGTTGTACGGGGTCCTTTCGGGAACAGTGGCCACAACATAATAGAATTCTTCATTTGGATGGAAAGTGAAGGAGCTTGATCTGAAACAAGGGCCCTACATCTAAACAATGGAAACTATGAAAGTGTGAGGTGGGAGTTGGCTAAGATAGATTGGGGAACTTCAATAAAAAGCACAACAGTGGACAGGCAATGCCAATATTTAAGGAATATGTGCATTTCAAAAGTTATACATCCCCTTCTCACACAGAAACACAACAAGAAAAGTGGTTGAACCATGGCTAACAAAATAAATTAAGGGTAATATCAGACATAAAGAGTGTAAAGTCACTAGAAAAAGTAGCAGGCCTGAAGATTGGAAGCAGTTCGGAATTCAGCAAAGGAGGGCCCATAGATTGATTAAGAAGGGGAAATTAAATGTGAGAGTAAACTTGTGAGTAATATAGAAGCCGGTTGTTAAAGTTTCTATAGGTATGTTAAAAAAAGATTGATTAAAACTAAAGGCTTACAGTCTGAAAGGGGAGAATTTATAATGGAGAAAAAGAAAATAGCTGAGCAATTAAACATCTACTTTAGTTCTGTCTTCACAGAGGAAGACACAAATAACTTCCCAGAAATCCTAGGGAACCAACGGTCTAGGAAGAAGGAGGAGTTGACAGAAATTAGTATTGCTAAATAAAGTGCTGCAGAAATTAATGGAATTGACAGCCAATAAATCCCCAGAACCTGATAATCTATAGGAGGAGACCATTGAAATAGTGGATGCATTGGTTATAATCTTCCATATTTTTGTGGAATTCAGGAATAGTCCCGGAGGTTTGGATGGTTGCAAATGTAACCCTGCCATTTGTAAAAAGGGGATAAGGAGCAAACAGGAATTACAGACCAGTTAATCTAACATCAGTCAGAGGGAACATGCTGGAGTCTATTGTACAAGATGTGATAACAGGACACTTACAAGTTATTAATAGGATCAGGCAAAGTCAACATGGATTTATGAAAGGGAAATCATGGGCGTCATTCTCCGACCCCCCCTGCCGGGTCGGAGTATCGCCGGGGGCTGGCGTGAATCCCGCCCCCGCCGGTTGCCGAAGTCCCCGGCTCCGGATATTCGGCGGGGGCGGGAATCGGGCTGCTCCAGTTGGCGGGCCCCCCGGCTGGATTCTCCGGCCCGGATGGGCCGAAGTCCCGCCGATAAATTGCCTGTCCCGCCGGCGTGGATTAAACCACCTTTTGAACGGCGGGACAAGGTGGCGTGGGCGGGCTCCGGGGTCCTGGGGGGGGGGCGCGGGGCGATCTGACTCCGGGGGGTGCCCCCACGGTGGCCTGGCCCGCGATCGGGGTCCACCGATCCGCGGGCGGGCCTGTGCCGTGGGGGCACTCTTTCCCTTCCGCCTCCGCCACGGTCTCCACCATGGCAGAGACGGAAGAGACTCCCTCCACTGCGCATGCGTGGGAAACTGTCAGCGGTCGCTGACGCTCCCGCGCATGCGCCGCTCCGAGATGTCATTTCCGCGCCAGCTGGCGGGGCAACAAAGGCCGTTTCCGCCAGCTGGCGGGGCGGAAATTCCTCCGCCGCCGGCCTAGCCCCTCAAGGTTGGGGCTCGGCCCCCAAAGATGCGGAGCATTCCGCACCTTTGGGGCGGCGCGATGCCCGTCTGATTGGCGCCGTTTTGGACGCCAGTCGGCGGACATCGCGCCATTTCGGGAGAATTGCGCCCCATGTTTGACAAACCTACTGGAGTTTTTTGAGGATGTAATAAGCAGAATGGATAAGGGAGAACCAGCGGATGTGGTGTATTTGGATTTTCAGAAAGTCTTTGATAAAGTCCTATATAAGAGGTTAGTGTGCAAAATTAAAGCACATGAGATTGGGAGTAACATATGGGCATGGATTGAGAATTGGTTATGTTATATTGTTAAATCGCCGGAAAGAGAGGAGTATGGAAGTGTGGAAGTTCCACACACTTGGATTTTCGTAAAAACACAATGCAAGAATGTTTCTGCAGATGTTGCTTCATCGAAGTCTAAGACAGAAAGAGAGAAAAGAAAGCCCATGCAAACACTCTGCTGATGTCACTACAGATCATGTGTCGTACCGCCAGCAGAAATGCACTACTGAAATACATAAAACCACTCCCCCTTTATTTCTTTAGCCCCAACTAACAATTCTAATGTTTAAACAGAAGACACAGTTAACATTAGATGCATTTCTTTGCATCATTATTTCCCATAAGTATTATATATAATTAATTAGAGAGTCTCTCAGGTGGCCGTCTATTTCTCTTGGATTGTATTTGACATTCTGGAACCTTGCTATCGAGTCCTTTGAAGTGTCATTTTCTTCTGTTGGTGGTACTTCCTGTGAAGTTACTTTAGTGTCCTTCTCTATCAGCCTTAAGATTCTTCAGAAACAGAATCTGAATTTGCCTCTGTGTTTGGTCCCTGTCGGAAGTATCACTGCTTAGACTTCCTGATGGAAATACTTCATGTGAAGTTCCAGCGCTTTCACTTTGTGCAGCTAGTAATTGGTCAGGGTGACGTGGCCAATCCCTCTCGTCATCCATCTGTATGGTGTATGATATCGGACCTGTTTTTCCGTCCTCCCTGCAATCTGTGCTTGTTGTTGTTGTTTGACAATCTCGAAGTATCAGGCGGTACCGAAAGGTCAAACTTACTTTTGAAAAGCAACATTGCTGATGAACTTGGTACAATTAGTCATAGAATTTACAGTGCAGAAGAAGGCCATTCAGCCCATCGAGACTGCACTGGCTCTTGGAAAGAGCACCCTACCCAAGGTCAACACCTCCACCCTATCACCACAACCCAGCAACCCCACCCAACACTCAGGGCAATTTTGGACACTAAGGGCAATTTATCACGGCCAATCCACCTAACCTGCACATCTTTGGACTGTGGGAGGAAACCGGAGCACCCGGAGGAAACCCACGCAGACACGGGGAGAATGTGCAGACTCTGCACAGACTGTCATTTGGGACCTTGTCAAGTGCCTTACTAAACTCCATGTAGACTACATCTACTACATTACCCTCATCAATCCTCCTTGTTACTTCCTTGAAGAAATTGAGTAAATTAGTGTGAGATGGCCCCCCCCAACAAAACCATGCTGACCATCCCTGATTAATTCATTCCATTCAATGTCACAGTTCATCCTGAACCAGATAATCTGTTTTGATGATATTGATGGAGATATAAATATTGACCAGAATACTTCCAGAAGTGCAACTTTTATGATGAGCCAAGAGGCCGTCACTTCAAGTCTAAAGGTTATTATGGCCTTCTGATGCATCTGAAAGAAACACCGCCAACAACGCAGCACTCTCTCAGTACTGCAGAGAAGCTCAGATTTTTCTTTGACCAATCGTAAATTGAAATACTTAAAGCCTCAGATTCAATAGAGAAAAAATAAATAAATGAGCACTTGAAAGAGTTCTGCAACAGTTGTCTCAGGTTTGTTACTTTTATTTTCTGCATGCTCCTTTGGAATCAAAGCAAGTAAAGCTACATGGATATAACAGCCGCTTAACCACCATTGCATTTTCACGATGTGGGCAATACATTCTGGAATCATGATTTTAAAATGTGATACTCCCTGCCAGGTTTTGTGACGCTGCAAGTGCTGTTTTGCTTCCGAAATGACATCTATGCCATGTGTGTACGCTGCTTTTGTGAGTCATGCTGGCCTCTATTTTGGCACGGCTATCGGAGGTATGTACAAAGCGCATCCTGGAAAAATATCCACTGGAAGTTTTTGGAGCAGGTAGATTTGACATTATTTAGTTTGTAACGTCGATTTGATACCAATATTGCGATTGTTAATCTAAATTTTGGGGATGGGGGGGTCAGTTTTAGGGGAAATTTAAAAACCCACATTATTGGTGGCGGTAAAAGTACAGGTTAGCGATGTGGCGGATGGTGACCAGAAATTAAAGATGAGGGACAGGACGGGTGAATGCCTTCATGCACCAAGAAATTATAGAAGAGGAGGGAAAGCTAACAGTGGTACAAATTTAAAAGCTTTGTATCTAATTGCACAAAGCATTCGGGACTAACTTAATGAGTTAACGCCACAAATAGAAACAAAAGGGCATGATTTGGTGACGATTACTGAAACATGGTTATGGGGAGACGAGGGCCGGGATTCTCCGAGCCTCTGCACCGCAATCGCGCCCATTTTCTCGCTGGCATGGGGACCGAGTCCCATTATCAGAGAATTCCGCCCCAGGTCTGGGAGTTGAATATCCAAGGGTATGCAATATTCCAGGAAAAGGAGGTACCATAGCACTGCTGGTGAGGAAAGGGATCAGAGCTGTAATGAGAAATGACATAAGCACTGGAGATCAAGATGTGCAATAAGTCTGGGTAGAAATAAGAAATGGCAAAGGGAAAAGTCCTTGGTGAGAGTAATCTATAGGTTCCCCAAACAATAGTTCAGCAGTGGAGCACACAATACACCAGGAAATACTGGGCTTGTAAGAAAGGTACAGCTACAATCGTGTGTGATTTAAATAAGCACATAGACTGGCAGAATCAAATTGGCAAGGGTAGCCTGGAGGCAGAGTTCATTGAATATATTGGAGTGAATCTCCTTGGAGTGAAGAAGTTTTTAAGGAGCTTTGATAAGATGTTCAAAATCATTAAGGGGCTTGTCAGAGCTGATAGAGAGAAACTGTTCCTGTTCATATAAGGACCGAGAACGAGAGGGCACAATTTGAAGTGATTTGCAAAAGAAGCGAATTTAATGCAAGAATTTTTTTCTCACTCAATGAGTTGTTCAGGCCTGGAATATACTGTCTGGAAATGTGGTGGAAGCAGGTTCAATTGAGGCATCCAAGAAGGCAATAGATGACTATTTGACGAGGAACAATGTGCAGGGTTATGGGGAAAAGGCAGGGGAACGGCACTAAATCATAATGCTCATTCGGGGGTCCAACGCAGAGAGCCTCCTTCTGCACTGTAACATTTCTCTGCTTCTGTCAAACGGAAATAATGAACGGGAAGTGTAAAACAGGTGACCAATTTTTTTCTCACCTGTTTTATATTATCATACAAAGTCAAAGGGTCTCAATTCCCTCAATACTTCCCATCGATCCGGCAAGGTGCCCCGGACCATGCGGAAGTCCCAAGACATGCATATGTGTGCTAAAAACACGCTGCATTCAAACCTCCAATGCGGGATTTTTAACTGCATAGCTGATTACGTTGCACTGAAGGCCTTCCAGTTAAATTAATGCAACAGCACAAACTTAATTTAGATGTCCTGAGGGGACACGGAAACCATTTACATGGTTTTCTCCATGTGCTTTCCTTCTTGGTCTAAAAGCAGTGAAGAGAAACAGCAGACATTGTGAAGAGATTCTTTAGGGGGGTGATTTTTTCTTCTATCATGTGTAATAGGTGTTCAAAAGTAAATGTAATGCGCAAAAAGTTTAAGAACGTTGGAAATGTTCACGTTTTACAACTTTGCCTTGCAATTCTGGTCTTTCTTCCCATAAAAGGTGCTCTCAACTGCATATATGGTGGGTTTATCGCATATAAAAGTGCCTGTAATAAGCTTAATCTAAAGTCATTTTGTAAAATATGTGTTTACGATGTACTTTAATGCAGTATAATGTATTCCAGTCTTAAGAGTTTATTTAATGCAACGTAGATCCTGAGAAGCCTCTTAAATAGTAAATTTGATATATATGAAAAGGAGTTTGGCATTTACTTTTACAAGCTTATTGTGTAACTCGACTATTTTAAATGCTTTAGGGAAGTGCAACGCTTAAAAGGACACACAGTAATCGCCTTGTAAGCTGATGTGAACTATCTCTCAGACAGGTACTCCAGATTCCAGTGCATATTGCAAACTTAATGTGGAGTCATGTTTGAACTGTGACACATAAAAATTTCTGCTCTAATATTGGAACTATGTATGTTGAGGGCTCCACATGGGTGCAGGTACCATGAGTGCAGAGGTAGACAATGGGCAGGATTTTCCGAGTCTCGGCGCCAAAATTGCGCTCGGCGCGGGGGCGGAGAATGGGGCACCAGACCCGCCTTCCTGTGATTCTCCGCGGACAGGAGAATCGCCACCACTTGCGTGCGCGCAGTCAACGCCGCGCCGGTCAGGGACCATTGAAAGAGGTCCCTGCGGCAATCTTCCGCCGGGAACTGGCCGAGTTCCCGCCGGCGTGGTTCTCTCATTCATCATTGGCAGGGCCTGCAGGACGGCCAGAGTTCCGATTGGCAGCCACCGATCAGTGGGCTTGCGCGATCTGGGGTGGGGCCTATATTGTTGGGACCAACCCGCTGTGTTGGTCCGCCATGTTGCGCAGGACCGCCATGCGCATGCCCACGTCCGGAACTGCAGGGTCCCATATCGGCAGCCAGAGCTGTGTGGAGCATTCTGAGGCCCTGCTGGCCCCCTTCAAAATGGAGAATCATTCTGGACTTTCTCCAGCAAAGCCCAGAGTGATTCGCCCCCGTTTTCTCGCGGGCGTGGGGACAGAGCCCCATTGACAGAGAATTCCACCCAATATGTCCACTTGCTAAGCAAGAAGATCAACTACCCACCCCAGAGAGTGTACAGGCAAAGGATGTCCTATGAAATGATATCAGGGTGTGTCAGGAGACTACAGCAAGGTGGAATGCCTCTGTGAAATGCCGAAGGAAGACCTCACATCATTCTTGAAATATCACATGCCTTAACAATGGAGATGCAACTTACGACAGCGCTGAAGTTCTTTGCATCTGGGTCTTTTCAACATAGCATTAGTGACATTTATAACATTTAACAGAATGCGGTGCGAGGGCCTGCATTTACCAGGTCAGTGAGGCAATCTTTCACAAGGTTTCAGAGTTCATTATTTTGACAAAACCCCTATGAGGATGAAGGAAAGGTCCCTCACATTCCACAAGACTGCTGGTTTCCCCAAAGTGACTAGGGCTGTGAATGAAACACAGATTCCATCGAAGGTGCCAGGAGATTGAGGCTGTTTTATGCATCAGCAGAAAGGGTTCCCATTCTTTAATGGGATGATGATGTGTGATACACAAATGAGGGGCCCCAATGTAAATGCAAACAACCAAGGAAATGCCCATGAGTCACTTATCCTTGTGAATTCAATGTTTCACTGGACCATGACAATATCACCAGGCATTTCAGGATAGCGAATGGGGGATAAGTGATACCACTGAGAAAATGGGGCTGGATTCTCTGCCCCACCGCCCCACATTTCTCTTTTACCCCACTGGCGAGATGCTCCATTATGCCGGCTAGTCAATGGGGTTTCCCATTGTGTGGCTGCCCGACGCCGTCGGGAAACCCCCGGGCTGACGGCAAAATGGAGCATCCCGCCGACAGAGAACCATTTTGAAGGACCAACAATGAAGCACAGGAGCGCTTCAACTGTGCACATGTAGCAACATGTCAAGTGATGGAGCGGACAACTGGACTTTTAAAGTCACATTTCCATTGCCTGGACGGGTCAGGGGGCACTTTACAGTCCCGATCTGTATTAGTCTCGAAGGTTGCAGTAGTGTGTTATGCATTGCACAACTTTACCCTCCAGCAAGGACTGAACATTCACCCTGAGGCTGACTTGGGGTCAGAAATGCAGGAGTCAGAAGAGCACAATGTGGAGCCAGGACCAAGCGTGACTTACTGAGCACGTGAGGAGGCCCAAGCTCCAGCTATTGGTTGACCAGCTAGAGATTGCCTGGTCGCTACTACTTTTGGACATTGTCAGTCACGCTGCGTCTGAAAAGCAGTGTGCCATGATGCAGCATGGCTGATAAAAGCCAGGAGACCCCGTTCCCGGGACCTACCCGCTCCCAACGCCTTGCGCGATCTAGCGAGACGTTATGATGTAAATCTTGCCCATTGTTGGTCGGATCACTTTTTAGTATATCTGCATATTAGATAGGGAAACAGCTAGCAATAAATAAGGAACAGAAAGCAATGAAAATACAAATAGAATATCCAGCATGAAAAAGTATGCTGAATGAAGTAAAGGAGGCAGCATTGGAGAGAGAGGGGGACATATTAAAAATCCCACTAAATTGTCATAAAGACCCCATTAATGCTCTCTAGGGAAGGAAATCTACTGTCCTTACCCTGTCTGATCTACACATGACTCCAGAAGTACAACAACATGGTTGACTCTTAAATGCCCACTTAAATTACTTGGCAAGCCACTCAGTTCAAGGGTAATTAGAGATGGACAATAAATGCTGGCCCAGTCAGCAACATCCACACCCCATGAAGAAATAACAAAAAGGCCTCCACCTTCTCAAGCACCAATAAATTTAGCATTAACACAAAATCTTAACCAGCACCACCTCCCATATCTGATTTCATACCCTCTGGATAGGACTCTCCCTCCTCTGCTGCAGCAAAATACTGTATTGCTGTGATGTACTTGCCTCTGTTACATCCAACCTCTTTGAGGTATCTCCTATCAACATTGGCTTTGAATGCAACCATTTCATCTCTGAGAGCCAAATAAAACAATTACTTTTCGTAACAAATTGACGGTCACCTTGATGGTGTGGGCATTCAACTTTTTTTTAACATCACCTTTGATTGACCACACAGCTGCTACACCATTGTTTGTCATGGGGTCGGAGAGACCTATTAACCTTTAGGCCTGTTCCTCCTGTTCTGTTAGGTCCTTAATGTACGGCAGCTCCCCTCCAGTCGGTCAGCATTCCTGGCCATTATAGGCCAGCTTTGTCGAAAGAAAGAAATGTAATTTTCTTTAAATACCTGGTTGTCCTGCCCTGTGACACATTTTACGGCTTCTGGAGACAGCTGAAAACTTGTAGCCTGGGGAACTTTTCGTTCCACTTTAACACCTGTGACAAACTTAGAGCCATCTCCAAGGCAACTGTGTTTTACCACACCTCAGAAACTTAGCACTGCCTGATCAAGATATTTTCTTAAACTTATTCAGAGCCGTCTCCAAGGCAAATGCATTTTGTGACACATCAGGTTCACACTGAAGCTTTCTGTTTTGTTGAATCACGATTGCCTAAAACTAGTTCAGAAACTATCTCCAAGGAAACTGAATTTTTGACACCTCAGAAACCGAGTACAGAAAGCAACATCTCTGACCTTCCTTAATTTTTAAAGTCACAAACACTGCCGCAACCTTGCACAGTGATTAGCACTGCCACCTCACATTGCCAGAGACCCGGGTTGAATTTCGGCCTTGGGTGACTGTCTGTGTGGAGTTTGTATGTTCTCCCAGTGTCTGTATGGGTTTCCACTGGGTGCTCCGGGCTCTTCCACAGCCCAAAGATGTTCAGGCTAAGTAGAACGACCATGATCAATGCGTATTGTTGCAGGGATACAGCAGGGGAGTGGGCCTAGGTAGAACACTCTTTCGGAGGGTCAGTGCAGGTCCGATGGGTCAAATGTCCTCTTTCTGCACTGTAGTGATTCTGGATGGGGGCCGGTTTAGCTCACTTCGCTAGATAGCTGGTTAATGATGCAGACCAAGGCCCACAGCATGGGTTCAATCTCCGAACTGGCTGAAGTTATTCATGAAGGCCCCGTATTCTCAATCTTGTCCCTCGCCAGATGTGTGGACATCCTCAGGTTAAATCACCACCAGTCAGCTCTCCCACTCAAAGGGGAAAACAGCCTGTGGTCATTTCGGACTATGGCGACTTTAACGTTAGGGATTCTATGGATTCCTGCTTCCAAACCATGATCTGAAGTTTCCGTGGAGAAATTGATTTTCCCAGGATTGCTGTGCCTTTCGTCCCCCTATTTAACAGAATATTCAATTCCTCAACTGAGTAATGTTGACTTATTTTCTTCATCACGATCTACATGCGAAAATATGAATACTTGTAACCCCCAAACTTAAATTAATTTAATAAAATTAAAGATTTCAAATAAATAAGATAAATTAAGTTTAATTATATTTAATCATTAAAAAAGAAAACAAATACACTTAGAATGAATCTATAACAGCAGCATGAACTGTTTCAAATAAATAATAGAATACGTTTTCAAAAAGTTAATAAATATCTTTAAAATTATGGAGAATCCTTAGGTCTTCATCAAGGTACACTGTCAACAACTGTGCTCAGGAGGCTTTCTCAGACCCGGTTGAATCACAGGGGTGAGTTTCACTTTACTGGGGCCTGCAAGGGCTCATCGTTCAATGCAGGCCCAAAACAGCTCTGACGATCGGAAGGGTGGGAGTAAATTTGCAGGGCAGCTAAGAATTTATTTATTTATTCGAATTGTGTTGGGCCATCTCTTTCCAACACCAGTCGGAAGTTATGGTCCTAATTTATACCACCACCCTGCCAATATTTCCTATTTCCTGTTGATAACAATTCTGCATGAAAGCGTGTAACTACCACAAAAGTGAGTGACATTTTACAGTGGGTATGTTCTGCTCATGTCAGCACTAATTTTCATCAGGGGACCTTTGCTATATTACACTTTGTGGTAATATGTCGCTATTCTTTGCCTTTTGATCCAGAATAGTCTGATGAGTTGATGATAAAGAAACCACCAATCTTTAGGTTGAGTCAAAACGAATTTATTGAATAACGATTATTAATTAAATAAAGTTCTGCCACACGACTGAGCCATAACTATCAATAAAGTAAGGTTGAATCTGTGAAACAGTAATCTATAATCTAGTATTAACTAATGATGACCTCGTGTCAACTCTCTCTCTAATCTAAACTACTCCTTGTGCCGTGATCAGTCCTTCTCCTTTGGTAACTATCCAGCATTTCCTGATATCTGATATTTATACTGGGAATAATTAACCCTTCACTGGCGTACCTATATACATATCGTTACAACCTTAACACAGAAAACAACTAATATTGCTGTGAAAGTAGTGATATTACTTGGGCACATCCGCTCTTTGAAAACATCCACGTGATAACTTGAACTTTTTAAAATGTATGTCTGGAATCAATTGATGGAATGTTGAAGAAAGTAGTGGCACAGATAGGCATCATTTAATCATAGAAATGTGCAGAATCACAGACTGAGGCCTTCAGATAGGGAATATGTCACTCCCAGACTCGTGGTAAAAACAATCCCACAGTCCCACTCTTCCCCATAGCCTTATATCACCCTACACATCAAATGTTTATCCAGGTTTCTTTTAAAAGATGCAGTGACCTCTGCCTCACTTCCCCCTCCCTGTGATAAAATGTTCCTTTCTCCAAAGAACTTCCCTATAGATAAATGCATATTAATCTGGCTCTTTCACCTCTTGCTGACAATTGTAACTTGGTGACCAAATCAGCACTAATTCACCCCACTATTAACAACCTACCGACTTAAGTTGCTTTAATCATTCACAAAAAAAGGCTTCCAAAAAGATAAAAGGATTTTAAAAAGTTTTTTTAATCCACTATTTATGACAAATTAAGGTGTAATTGTCTTGAACACAGCTTAATATTGAAAACCTTGTTCTTGTGGAGTTCCTACCCCAGGTATAAACATATTGCATGACTGCAGGATATATACTAGAATGGCTTTATAGTTTCAGGAGCTCAAGTGATCCAATTCTAATGTAATTCCTATAAAGTAAGCGGGGTAGTTTTCAGTAGAATGAATTTCATAAAGTTCAATATAATTCAAACTAAAAATGGCAAAACCTTAATAGTTATTGAAATTGTCAAAACATCTGGAAACAATGTAATAAACATCTGTGAAGTATGGGATTGGTTTGAAATAACCGGTAGGGCGGAAATAGATTAGTATTTGTGACTGAGACCACTACTTAAATTTATGAAGACATAAACCTCACATTTTCGCAATTGTTGAATCTTCACGTGGTAAGCTCTATGGACAAAGATCAAAGAAAATGCTTGGAAAATGTTTACATGATTAAGCATTGTTTTATTAAAATAATTTGCTTTGTAAGTGCAATCTTTGGATAATGTTAAATTGCATTACGATGCAATATCAGTGAATAGATCAAGGATCGCCAGCGCAGCTTAGTGTAGTGTTCTAAAATATTGATCAAGTTTATTCAACGTACGTAAAGAAAGCAGTATGGTAGCATAGTGGTTAGCACAATTGCTTCACAGCTCCAGAGTCCCAGTTTGGATTCCCGGCTTGGGTCACTGTCTGTGTGGAGTCTGCACGTTATCCCCGTGTGTGCGTGGGTTTCCTCCGGGTGCTCCAGTTTCCTCCCACAGTCCAAAGGTGTGCAATTTAGATGGATTGGCGATGATAAATTACCCTTAGTGTCCAAAAAAGGTGAAGTGGGATTGCTGGGTTAAGTGGGGTGCTCTTTGCTAATGGCTGGTGCAGACTCGATGGACCAAATGGCCTCCGTCGGCACTGTAAATTCTATGATCTATTCTATGATAAATACTGAGATGAAATACGTAAACGGGAATGAAGGCTGAAACAGTATTTTCCAGAATGTGAATTCCATGTCAAATTTGCATACATATTTGTTGCCATTGCACGACCTTGTGTTGGAAGGGATCTTGAATCCGGAAAACTCCTACAATATTATGTCACCAACTCTCCAGCCTACAGTGTCTGCCAGCACAACTGTTCACAGGGAGAATGGAATGACCCATTTAGTACAAAGTAATTTGTTTATTTTGAAACAACTATTTATTACAAATGCCCAATCCCACAGCATTTGGAGCAAAACAAAAAAAATCATGTCATTTTCGACAGTTGGCTGTGGGATCACTGAGCTCTCTCTGCAATGTAATATCTCGCTCGGGACCTACGGGGTGGGAACCATAATCTTCACTGTGTCCTTGCGGAGTATGAGCTCCCCTGTATTGATGGAGGTCTCTATTATCCCTTGTATAAAAGGTCGGGCAGTAAGACTGACCAGAACCAGTACCCGGCAGGGATCTATATATCGTGTGGAAACAAAACTTTGTTTGTCTATTTTACTGGGTGTAGACTCCCCCTGTCCTTCTTACATGGAGGTTGCTTCCATTTCTTTGCTTGATTTTGACTGCACGACATCTTTGTAGAGATTCTATGGCTCCCCAAATTGACGCCTATTTTTGTCTGGTACTCCTGTCATGTAGGCGGCACTACGTAAAGAAAGCAGCACAGTAGCACAGTGGTTAGGACTGTTGCTTCACATCGCCAGGGACCTGGGTTTGATTCCCGGCTTTGATTCCCGGCTTGTGTCACTGTCTGTGCGGAGTCTGCATGTCCTCCCCGTGTCTGCGTGGGCTTCCTCCGGGTGCTCCGGTTTCTTCCCACAAGGCGTGAAAAGTGTGCAGTTTCAGTGGATTGAACATTCTGAATTCTCCCTCTGTTTACCCGAAAAGGCACCGGACTTTGGCGACCAGGGGATTTGCACATGAACTTCAGTGCAATATTAATGTAAGTCTACTTGTGACACTAACGAAGATTATATTATATTATGTTCTTGTACATTTTTCTACTTACAGAAGCGCAGTGCATGCCAGTCATTTGATGCCCGTGTCTGTATTTCAAATTTAGGCGAACAAATTATATGCTACAATTAATATCAGTGACATTTAACTTGCTGATATCTAAATTATCAAAAAAAAAAAATTTCCCCAAGGTTTTGTCAAGAAATGTGTTTTTGGATTATTGGTAAACATGTAGAAGAATCATTTCCAGGGTGTTATTTTATTGCTACACAGGTACAAAGTCAAGAAAGCGCCCTTCCCCTGTGCACAACGCTGTGCAGTGCAAACCCAGTAGGTAACACGGTATTTGCATACAAGTGCTTCCCTACCATTGGCAAGTAGCTGATCAACTGCAACGAAAGGGGCTAGTTTAGCAGAGTGGGCTCGACAGCTGGCTTGTAATGCAGAACAAGGCCAGCAGCGCACGTTCAATATCCATGCTGGCCTCCCCGAACAGGCGCCAGAATGTGGCGACCAGGGGCTTTTCACAATAACTTCATTGAAGCCTACGTGTGACAATAAGCGATTATTATATTATTATTATACGCCACACCTGATTATCTTTTCCACAGACATCAAAAGAATGAGAAATCGAGCAAGATCTATAGACCGCAGGTCAATTTGCAACCTCAGATTTCTGCCTTTATCCAACGTGAATGTTACCCTCAGCCAGGGATGAATCATCTGACACTGCTTAGTTTCTTTCAACTTTCCCCTTTGCTGTTCCCACTTACAATGGGAATGTATATATATATATATGACTTGCCGAAGCGTAAAGTCAGTGTGGTAGTGCAGCCCCTTTAAGGAGGCAGCACATGTGACTGGCTCAGGGCCAATTGCGTGGGAGAGCAGAAAACCTGGGCAATGGGGAGTTTGCACAGGGCCCTGGGAGCAGGACCCCAGGCAGTGTGGGCCTCGGAGCTGAAGTGTTGAGACCTGTTTGATAGTGTACTGCGCCTATTACTTTACTACTTTTGCCTTTCATCAATAACCCCCTTTGTTCACGACTGGAAGTCTCCAGCATATGTTTCGAGCCACCACATTGGTGATGAGGTAAAGATTTCAATGGCAGCTGACAGACGTCATGAATTGAGGGGGATGAATGGAGCAGGTGAGAAAGTAGAGAAGCTCCAGCAAGGGGTGGAACAAATGCTGGCCTTGCTATTGATATTCACATCCCATGAACTAATAAAAAAGTATATCAATTAATTGATCAGCTCTCCTATAAAGTCTGTTTGTCTTTAGATGAATACACAAATGCTCTACCCTGCCTCATGTAACGTTGATGCCCTGTATCTACCTTGACATAATTACCTGCTGATCCCCATCTTCCTCCTCGAAAATGGCATGAACTTGTCTGCCCTGAGGAAATTGCATAGCTGCACCTGAGGTGAGGGATGGTGTCAAAATTTCTTGGCCTCAAACACCCAGAGGCAATCAACAGCAAGACTGACTGCCCTTGAAATCGTGATAGCATTTGGCTGATTGCGGCACCGAAGAGTCCGAGTAAAACATGAGATTGAATGCAAAGAAAGCTTCAAAAAGTTGATCCTTGCTGCAGTAATTATTATTTGGAGTTCCATCAAAATTCAGGCATCAAATCTTCCTTCCGACTGCCTGGCACGGCTGATGCTAACAGCAGCTGTGCATGTCTGGAATTGCTGTGCAAAGGTATTGCTGAGGAAGATGAACTATGATCTTATTGCATGGCCGAGCACGTTTAAAGGGTCAAATGACTTGCTCCTTCTCCTATTTCTTATGTTCTTTTATTTCTCACTCAAACTGCAATGCATTGTGGTGCAAAAGCTAGGGGAGACAGTGGCGTATTGGTATTGCCATTGGACGAATAGTCCAGAGACCCCGAATCAGGTAGATAAATTTCAGTCAGGCATGGGAATCAAAGGTTATTGGGGAATGTAGACCTTGAAACTGAAGCAGATCAGCCTTGATCTTAACAAATGGTGGTGCAGGCTCGAGGGGCTGAATGGCCTAACTCTGCTCCCATTACATATGGTTTGAGTGTTCATCGGGAGACATTGGCACAGTGGTATTGTCACTGGACTAGTAATCCAGAGACCCTGGGTAATGCTTCGGCCCCAAGTTCATTCCCCACAATGGCAGATGGTGAAATTTGAATTTAATAAAAATCTGGAATAGGGCAGCACGGTAGCATTGTGGATAGCACAATTGCTTCACAGCTCCAGGGTCCCAGGTTCGATTCCGGCTTGGGTAACTGTCTGTGCGGAGACTGCACGTCCTCCCCGTGTCTGCGTGGGTTTCCTCCGGGTGCTCCGGTTTCCTCCCACAGTCCAAAGATGTGCAGGTGAGGTGGATTGGCCGTGATAAATTACCCTTAGTGTCCAAAATTGCCCTTAGTGTTGGGTGGGGTTGCTGGGTTGTGGGGGTAGGGTGGAGGTGTTGACCTTGGGTAGGGTGCTCTTTCCAAGAGCCGGTGCAGACTCGATAGGCTGAATGGCCTCCTTCAGCACTGTAAATTCTATGATAATCTATGAAAAGTCTAAAGGTGACCGTGAAACCATTTGTTGATTGTCATAAAATGCACATGGTTCACTAATGTCCTTTCAGGAAGGAAATATGTCATCCTTGGCTGGTCCTTACCTACATGTGACTCCAGATCCTTGGTTGATGGATTGGCAATGATGCTGGCCCACATTAAATGAACACATTTTTAAAAAAACATTTAGGGTTGCCACACTGCTGGGACATATTATTGTACATTGTTATTAGATAGTTGCAGATTCCAGTAGGCAAACAAGTGCATGCTCAATAAAGCAGGAATTTGTCTGAAGCAGTGATATGAAGGAAGCTAACATAATTTGGACATGGGATGCAAACAGGAGGGGAGTTTTGTAAAATAAGAGGTAATGCAAGGCACAAAAGCTAGACAAAGTGCACAAGGAAGACTCAGAATGAAGTGATTGGATAATACCAGAACATGGGCTGGCCTCTATGGGACAGGCAGTGAGGACAGCGGAGAATAGAAATCAGTGAAGAAAGATTAGTCACAGTACGGTGAACCTTCAGGATAAGAATGGCTGAAAGAAGAAGTGGACTCAATTGGCAGATCGCAGAAAGAGCAAAAAGCAAGTAAAAATCGGGAGTAATCTATTTTTGTGGTGGTAAACCGATGGTATCAGCTTCTTGATTCAGAGGAAAAAGACTTTTCATTAATTTAATTTTTTTTTAATGCAGGAGACAGGGTGAAATTTCAGAGCTGCAACATGGATATTAGAATAGTACTCAGAGGTGAACATTGGGAGAGATTCAAAGCATTTTGGTCTTGCTGTATACCTCAAAAATACCCAGGAAAACTTGCTGAATCCTAAAGGAATGCATCAAGAGCCTGCCTGGATGAGATATAAGCCCACAATCCTCTGGTCTGACAGGGGAGAATGCTACCCAGAACCAAGGATAACACTGTGGAAGTGGCATATCAATTAAAAATTATAATGCATGCTTTCACATTCTCTAAGCAGTTTTCTGATTGTGATGGCTCGAGGCATACGCTGGAGACTTCCAAAATTGAACAAAGGGGTTTATTGACGAAAGGCAAAGGCTTGTAACAGTTACAAGCACAGAACACAGTATAACAGGTCATAGCATTTCACTTTGGGTCCACACTGCCTGCGACCTTGTTCCCAGAGCCCTGCACAAACTCTCTATGGGCCGGGGTTTGCAGAGTCACCTGTTTGAACTGCAGATGTATTGGTGCATAGTCTGTTCGGAAATGAGTTCCAGGATTTTGACTCAATGACTGTGAAGGAACAGCAATAAAGGTCTAAGACATGGTAACCGCAGTGTTCCCCCGCCCCCCCCCCCCCCCCCCCCCCCCGCCCAGGGTGGTGAGGGCAAGGGATTCAGTGATGGAAATGCCATTTTGTGTTCAGAAAAGAGAGTTCGATTCTCTCTTGTTGGAGATTGACACTGCCTGGCATTGTGTGGTACAAATGTTGTTCAGGCTTTGTTGTATACAGAAAAGGACTGCTTCAGTATCTGAACAGTTGCAAATGGTACTGAACATTGATATTGTTATCGAGTATCGCCACTTCTGACCATCTGATGGAGGGAAGGCCATTGACGAATGGCGGCACGCTAGCATGGTGGTTAGCACTGTTGCTTCACAGCTCTAGGGTCCCAGGTTCATTACCCGACTTGGATCACTGGCTGTGCAGTGTCTGCACATTCTCCCCATGTCTACGTGGGTTTCTTTCAGGTACTCCAGTTTCCTCCCACAGTCCAAAGATGTGCAGGTTAGTTTGGTTGGCCATGCTAAATTGCCCTTAATGTCCAAAAAGGACAGGTGGGGTTACTGGATTACAGAGATGGGGTTGAGGTGTGGGCTTAAGTAGGGCGCTCTTTCCAAGAGCCGGTGCAGACTCGATGGGCCGATTGGCCTCCTTCTGCACTGTAAATTCTATGAAGCATCTGATGACGTTTGGGCCCAGGACGCTACATCCCGCTTCAATTTCCTGGGATTGAGCTCATTGGTCTTCAACAACCACGATTATCTTTCTTTGTGCTAGGTATGAATCCAACTAGTGGACAGTTTTATCCCTGATTTATTTTTTTTAATTGGTCTCAGGCTCCTTGTTGCTACACTCATCCATGTGCTACCATGGTGCCAAGGGCAGTCACTCTCCCCTCCACCTCTTGAATTCAACCCTTGTTGTCCATGTTTGGATCGAGGCTGCAGCAAGATCTGAAGCTGAGGGGTCATGGCAGAACCCAAACTGAGCAGCACTGAGCAGGTTTTTGTGATCATGCCCCATCACTTTGCTGATGATCAGGAGTGGATGATGAGTAATTAATGGGCCAGACTGGATTTGTCAAGTTTTTGTGGACTGGACATGCCTGAGCAATTTTCCACATTGTCGGGTGGAACCAGTGTTGTAGCTGTGCACTGGAACAGCTTAGCCCGGGGCACAGCTAGTTCTGGAGCACAAGCTTTCAGTACTACAGCCAAGGTGTTGTCAGGGCCCATAGCCTTTGCTGTACCCAAAGCCTTTAGCCATTTGTAGACATCACGTGGAGTGAATCAAATTGCCTGAAAACTGGCATCTAGGATGGTGGGGATCTCAGGAGAATGCTGGGATGGATCATCCGCTCGGTACTTTTGCCTGAAGATGGTTCCAGGTGCTTCAGCATTGTTTTTTTAAAATTTGGAATTGATCCAGCTAATTACCACAACAATCTGGCTACTCTTGTTATGGAAATAGACCAGAAAGTGACAAAAGTAAAATTGCTTTCCTGGGAAGAGTTGATTTCAATCATTTAAGGAAAATCAGCACAGGTTAATGTGGAAAGCAATTGCAGGATAAAGCAGTGGGCGAGACCTTCTGGCTCTTCGCACCTGCGGGATCTTCTGTTCCCGCCAACGGTGCAACCCTCCACGGGTTTCCTAGTGGCGGAGGTGGATCCAATGGGAAATCCCATTGACAGAGGTGGGGCCGGAAGTTCCTGCCACTGGCCAATGGCAGGCCTCCTCCCACCACCGAGAAACACGCCGCGGGGAAAACAGAGAATCTCGCCTGGTAACAGTGCAATGTGGTTAAGACATAGGTCAGGGGACATGAGACATATTCCTTTGACAGGGAGAGATACAGCATTCACATGTGGCTACAGGAATGATGCAGGAGGGAGGGTTTCAGTTACTTGGATAATTGGAGCACATTCTGGGGAAGGTGGGACCTGTACAAACAGGATGGGTTACACCTGAACCAGAGGGGCACCAATATCCTGGGAGGAAAATTTGCTACAGCTCTTCGGGGGGGCGGGGGGGGGGGGGGTTCAAACTAATTTGGCAGGGGGTGGGAAACTGATTTGCAGTCCAGGAGATAGCATTGCTGGAGTTCAGGAAGTTGAGGGTAGTGCAGTACTGAGGAAGGTACCAGGGTTACAAGTCCTGCAGGCATGAAGGTGGTTTGAAGTGTGTCTACTTCAATGCGAGGAGCATCAGGAATAATGTTGGTGAGCTTGAAGCATGGATTGGTACCTGGGACTACGATGTTGTGGCCATTATGGAGACGTGGATAGAACAGGGGCAGGAATGGTTGTTGGAGGTTCCGGAGTTTAGATGTTTCGGTAAGCTTAGGGAAGGTGGTAAAAGAGGTGGAGGAGTAGCATTGTTAATCAAGGATCGTATAATGGCTGCAGAAAGGCAGTTTGAGGATGATCTGTCTACTGAGGTAGTGTGGGCTGAAGTTAGAAATAAGAAAGGAGCGGTCACTTTGTTAGGAGTTTTCTATAGGCCCCCAAACAGTAACAGAGATGTGGAGGAAAAGATTGCACGCAGATTTTGGATAGGTGCGGTAGTCACAGGGTAGTTGTCATGGGTGACTTTAACTTTCCAAATATTGATTGGAACCACTATAATTTCAATAGTTTGGATGGGGCATTTTTATCCAGTGTGTGCAGGAGGGTTTCCTCACACAATATGTGGACAGACCGACAAGAGGCGGGGCCACATTGGATTTGGTACTGGGGAATGAACCGGGCCAAGTGTTAGATTTGGTTGTGGGAGAGCATTTTGGAGATAGTGACCACAATTCGGTGACTTTCACTATAGCAATGGCGAGGTAGAGGAACATACGGCAGGCAAGGTTTATAACTGGGCGAAGGGTAATTACGATGCGATTCATCAAGAATTGGGGAGCATAAGATGGAAACAGGAACTGTCAGGGATAGGCACTGTCAGAGATGTGGAGCTTGTTCAAGGAGCAAATACTGAATGTCCTTGATATGTATGTCCCTGTCAGGCAGGGAGGAAATGGTCGAGTGACAGAACCATGGTTTACAAAAGAGGTTGAATGTCTTGTCAAGAGGAAGAAGGGGGCTTATGTAAGGATGAGATAGCTAGGAAGGAGCTCAAGAAAGGACGTAGGAGAGCTAGAAGGGGACATGAGAAGTCCTTGGCGGGTAGGATCAAGGAAAACCCCATGGCTTTTTACACTGATGTGAGGCATAAAAGAATGACCAAGATGAAGTTAGGGCCGGTTAAGGACAGTAGTGGGAACGTGTGCATGGAGTCTGAAGATATAGGAGAGGCCCTAAATGAATACTTTTCTTCAGTGTTCACAAACGAAAGAGGCCATGTTGTTGAGGAGGATAGTGTGATACAGGCTGGTAGGCTGGAGGAGGTAGATATTCAGAAGGAAGATGTGTTAGAAATTTTGAGAAGCCTGAGGATAGATAAGTCCCCTGGGCCTGATGGGATATATCCTAGGATTCTTTGGGAGGCGAGGGATGAGATTGCAGGACCTTTGGCTTTGATCTTTATGTCCTCACTGTCTCCAGGAAAAGTGCCAGAAGACTGGAGAGAGGCAAATGTTGTCCCCTTGTTCAAGAAAGGGAATAGCTATAACCCTGGAATTATAGGCCAGTTAGTCTCACTTTGGTCACAGGTAAGTTATTGGAAAGGGTCCTGAGGGATAGGATTTATGATCATTGGGAAAGATACAGCTTAAACCAGGACAGTCAGCACAGATTTGTGAGGAGTAAGTCTTGCCTCACTAGTTTGATTGTATTCTTTGAGGAGGTAACTAAGTGCATAGATGAAGGTAGAGCAGTTGATGTCGTATACATGGATTTTAGTAAGGCGTTTGATAAGTTTCCCCATGGTCGGCTCATGCAGAAAGTAAGGAGGCATGGCATAGAGGGAAATTTGGCCGATTGGATCAGTAACTAGCTATCACATAGAAGACATAGGGTGGTGGTAGATGGTAAATTTTCATCCTGGAGCCCAGTCACCAGCGGTGTACCACAGGGATCAGTGCTGGGTCCTCTGCTATTTGTGATTTTTATCAATGACTTGGATGATGGAGTTGAAGGTTGGGTTAGTAAATTTGCTGATGACATCAAGATTAGTGGAGTAGTGGATAATGTGGAGGGCTGTTGTAGGCTGCAAAGAGACATTGCTAGGATGCGGAGCTGGGCTGAAATGTGGCAGATGGAGTTTAAACCTGATAAGTGTGAAGTGATTCATTTTGGTAGGACAAATTTGAATGCGGATTATAGGGTCGTCGGCAGGGTTCTGAAGAATGTGGAGGAGCAGAGAGATCTCGGAGTTCATGTCCATAGATCTCTGAAAGTTTCCACCCAAGTGGATAGAGCCGTGAAGAAAGCCTATATAGTGTGTTAGCATTTATTAACAGGGGGATTGAGTTTAAGAGCCATAAGGTTATGCTGCAACTGTATAAGACCTTGGTTAGACCACATTTAGAGTATTATGTGCAGTTCTGGTCACCTCAGTATAGGAAGGATGTGGAAGCATTGGAAAGGGTGCAAGGAGATTTACAGGATGCTGCCTGGATTGGAGGGTAGGTCTTATGAGGAATGGTTGAGGGAGCTTGGGCTTTTCTCATTGGAGCGAAGGAGGATGAGAGGTCACTTATTGAGGTGTATAAGATAATGAAAGGGGTAGATAGAGTGGATGTTCAGTGACTTTTTCCTCGGGTGGATGGAGCTGTTACAAGGGGGCATGACTATAAGGTTCATGGTGGAAGATGTAGGAGGGATGTCAGAGGCAGGTTCTTTACTCAGAGACTGGTTGGGGGCATGGAACGCACTCCCAGCTATGGTAGTGGAGTTGGACACTTTAGGAACTTTCAAGCGGTTATTGGATCGGCATACGGAGAACACTAGAATGATTGGGAGTAGGTTGATTTGATCATATTTTCAGACTAGTTTGGCACAAAATTGTGGGCCGAAGGGCCTGTACTGTGCTGTACAGTTCTATGTTTAAAGCTAATGTACCTTGAATAACAAAGGACAAAAAGGGAAGTTGAACAGAAAATGATTGTTTGCAATAAATGTCAGGAGCAAGGTTCAGTGAATAACCAGGATGGAATTGAAAAAGTTAACATGGGAGGCAATTGAAAGGTTACAAGAAAACATTGGCAGGAAACATTAAACTGACCTCTAAAACAGCTTCTTCCCCGCTGTTACCAGACTCCTAAATGACCCTCTTATGGACTGTCCTAATTAATACGACACTCCTGTAGGCTTCATCCAATACTGGTGTCTATGTATTTACATTGTGTACCTAGAGTTGCCCTATTATTTGTTTTCTTTTTCTTTTCTTTTCATGTACTTCATGATCTGCCTGAGCTGCTCACAGAAAAATACTTTTCACTGTACCTCGGTACACGTGACAATAAACAAATCCAATCAAATCCAATCCAATGAAGTTACTGTGAAAAGCCCCTCATCACCATACTTCGGCGCCTGTCCGGGTACACGGAAGGAGAATTCAGAAGGTCCAAATTACCTAACAGCAAGTCTTTCAAAACTTGTGGGAAAACCGGAGCATCCCAGAGGAAATCCGTGCAGACTTCACACAAACAGTGACCCAAGCCGGGAATGGAACCTGGGACCCTGGCGCTGTGAAGCAACAGTGCTAACTACTGTGCTACTGTGCCATCCTATGTCCCTCTATAACGCAAGAACAATTCAGGAAGTAATGGCACATCATTGAAGAATAAAGAAATACGTTAAATATTGAAACTATAGAAAAAGGGACACACAAAAAGAACAAAGAAAACAAAAGAGGGAATGACAAAAGGGAATATGAAAAGCTTAAGAAGGAAGTCAAAATACAATTAGGGTGGTAAAGATAAATTGCAAAATTAAATTATCATGCAACATTAAAAGAAACAGTAAAGTATTTGTGCAGACACAAAAGAAAAGTTCCGGATATGACAGCGGCACTAAAGCATAAGTTACGATAAACTCAGAGACAATGACAGAAATATTAAATAATTACTTTGTCTCAGTATTTTCCAAGTTATCTAACATGATGGACATGACATTAGTAGAAGAGGTCAAAAAATATATTAAGACATTCGGATAGAAAGGGGGGAGATAATTAACAAACTAATCAAATTTAGAGAGGACGAAACACCGGTCAGGATGGATTACCTCTGAACAGATGAAAAGAAGTTAGGGAACAGATTGCAGAGACACTATTATACATTTGTAAAATTTAATTAGAAAACACAATGGTTCCAGAGGCCTGGTTGGCATCAAATGTGGTTCCTGTATTTGTAAAGGGAAAGAGGACAATTCTAGGGAAGCATTGACCAATCAACTAAATGTTGGTGATGGAAAAGATAATGCAGTTGAAGAAACATTTTGGAATAGAAATAATAAAAAATAGCACAGGTTTCAAAAGGGAAGGTCATCCTTGTCCACATCATTACATTATTTGACGTCAAAGCTGAAAGGGTATGCAAGACTAATGCAATTAATGGAATAGATGTTTAGGTTTTCAAAAGACCTTTGATATGCTACTGCGTACTCGACTCATGACCAAGATGATAACAGGGGACACAAAGCTGGCCAGTTACAAAGTAGAGAGCAGTGGTTAAAGGAAGTTCCTCCGACTGGTAAAAAGGTGGCAAGGGGTGTTCCACAAGGATCGGTGCTGGAACAAACTTTATTCACCATTTGCATAAATGATTCAGATTTAGAAATCAGAAGCACTATTTAAAAATTTTCGGACAACACCAAATTGGGGTATAGAGTTAAGATAGGGAAGGGCTGTGGCAAACACAGGAAGCCGTTAATAAATTTACAGAATGGGCACGCAATTGGCAAATGAGCTTCAATATGTATGTGCGTCATAATAGGTGAAGTTGCCATAGCCCCAGATGACCATAGGCTGCCCTCCCCGTTGAGGGAGGCATAATGGCAAGGTTGAGAAGGCAGGGCCTTCATGAATAACCTCAGCTGGTGCAGGAATTGAACCTGTGCTGCTGTCCATGCTACGCATCACAAACCAGCTGTCTAGCCAAGTGAGCGAAACCAGCCCCCATTTTCACCATGGTGAAAAGAATAAGGAGGTTGAATACTACTTGAAAATCGTGTCTAAATGGGGTGGAGGAGCAGTGGGATCTTTGAACACAGATACACGAATCACTGAAAGTGATGATACAGGTTATGCACCTGAAAAGAATATGATTGGACTTTGTTTCCAGAGGAAGAGAATTGAAGCGCAGAAACCTTATGCTGACCGGTATAGATCCTTGTTTCGACCACACTTGAAATAAAGTGACGAGTTCTAGTCTAAATGTTATGAAAAAGATATAGGGAATATCGAGGAGAGGGTACATAGAATATTACTGGCATAATATCAGACCTGAGAGGTTATACCTATGAGGAAAGTTTACAGAGCCATTGAGCCATAGATTTCCTACAGTGCAGAAGGAGACCATCGGCCCATCGAGTCTGCACTGAACTTCCGAAAGAGCACCCTACCTAGGTCCACTCCACCACCTTATCCCCTAATGCCATAACCCCATCTAACCTGCATATCTTTGGACACTAAGGTGCAATTTAGTGTGGCGAATCCACCTATCCTGCTTATATACTTGGCTATACTTGGCCTGGCTCTTTTTTTCTAGAAAATAAAAACATTGAGGGTGACCTGATGGAATTCTTATAATTATGAAACCATTAGAAAGGATAGACATAAAGAAAATTTGTGGCCAGGAGTACAACCAAGAGCACTAAATATAACATATTCTCTAATAAATCTAATAAGATATTCAGGAGAACAATTTGTTACTGCAATGAATGTAAGAAATTGTATTTTATTTTGTGGTAGTGTTATTGAAACCTCGATTAAGATGCTTACAGACAGTATGTCAGCCAAAGATGTGATTAAGGGGTCATTTAAGTGAGATAATCATTGCTTTTGCAGGTGAAATGTTCTGCTCATGGAACACGTTTTACATTTAAAGGACAACTGGGGTGTAGATAATATATGAGGGGTATTGCGTTTGATCCTGGCTAAACAGTTCATGGGACATCTTGTGGGGGGAGATTGAAGGTACCTTATGCTTTGGATTCAGATGATGGAATTGAAGGGAGGAGCCATGTCTGTCTGAAAAGTTAGTTCTTCCTAGGATTTTAGTCTGAACATATGCTTTTTAGTTTTGTTCCTGAAAGGTTCTCTCTCCAAACATTCTGCACAGAGGAACGCAAGTAGAAACCTGATTGTTAAACGTATTCATGATTGGTATTTAGACGATGTTGGTTTGCTTAAATGGAATGCAGAGGCAGGTTTAGGAAATATTTAGAGATTCAACTTTTTCTCAAGAACTGTTGTAACTGTTAACTATAAGGCTATTTCTCAATTGTTAATGTGGATAATTCTTTGTTTAAATTAAAGTTTATTTTCACATAAAAGATACCCATGGGTCAGTCCTGTGGTGCAGTTACATTGGCTCACCATTTTAGAAATTGCAAATAGTTGGGTTATCATTCGGGATTCCAAGAGAGTGGTTGGAATGTTGAACCTGCCACCACATTCTTCAGTTGTGGCACCAAGAACCTTTGCATTTAAGGGAATGCTAGATAAGAACACTAAGAAGATAGGGCTAAATGAAAGAGAGTAGGAGAGTAGGAGAAAGACACATGGGCAACATTAACTTAGTAAGAAGTCTTACAATCCTAGGTGTTATTGGGCAGGCTTAGAAACTCCAAAGTGTATTGTGAAGTTCACCTGACCTACAACCTTTATGTTGAATTTGGCTAGGGTGAGCACAAGAGCCTTCCCTTCAGGTGTGATTCAATAGTCTTCCGAGACACTTTAATTAAAACAAGCTTTATCCTAAGAAGTTAGTTAACATATATATATAGATATATATAAACACACAGCAAGAATTTTTATCAATTACAAACATAAAGACACCCCACAGCTACAATAATCTATGTATAACACTTAATGAATTCCCCCTTAACTGTTCCAATTCAAAAACAAAATCCAATAAACCAAAACCTCTTTTCAAGGTTGTGGTCCTGCACTTTGCATTCTCACTTGAATAAGACAGGCTTTCTCTGAGATTCTGACCCCATCTCACGAGCAGGTTTAAACCCTTACAGAAAGCAAACTATATATTTTAAGTCACCAAAGCATGTAGCTATAATCAATGTTTGTTTTTTACTGAAACATCTCTTTAAAATGAAAACATAGAAAGACAGGAAAAAAACACTTATTTTTCCAGTAGGCCACTTGTACCCTCATGTGTGCTCTGGCATTCAATAAGATTATGATCTGATTATACCCTCCCAGCAACCACTTTCATCCCCTTGCTTTTCAACAATTTGTCGACATATGGCAGAAAAATACACAAAGACTCTGCTTCCACTGCTTTTTGAGAACGAGAGTTCTAAAGACTCACTACCATCTGAGAAAAAAAATCCCCCTCATCTCTCTCTCAACACCTTATTTTTAAACAATGACCCCTAGTTCTAGATTCACCCACAAGATGAAATATCCTTTCCACAGCCACCCTGTCAATACCCCTTAGGATTTTAAAGGTTTCAATCAAGTCTTCCAATTATTCTTTTATACTCCAGTGGATACAAGCCTAGCCTGCCAACCTTTCCACATGAGAGAACATGCCCATTCCTGGTATGAGTCGGATAAACCTTCTCTGAGCTGCTTTTAGAGGATTTACATCCTTCCTTACATAAGGTGACCAATACTGTAAAATGTACTCCAGTGTCCTGTGCAGCTGAAGCATAACCTCCCTACTTTTCTTTTCAATTCCCCTCACAATAAATTTTGGCTTTCTATTAGATTTCCTGACCCTTTGCCCCGATATCATTTGTATAATTTGTAAAAAGGTGAGGCACCAGCACTGATTCCCATGCTAACCTTTCATGATGCGGGCACCAAGACACCCAGATCCCTCTGCATTTCAGAGTTCTGCAATCTCATGCCATTTAGATAAAATGCTTATTTTTTATTCTTCCTGCCAAAATGGACAATTTCATATTTTGGCACATTACACTCTATTTACCCGATCGTTGCCCACTCACATAATCCATATCTACCTTTACAGTCCCCTTATGTCCTCATTAAACTTATTTTCCGACCTATATTTGTGTCATCAACAAATTTAGCAACCCTACCTTCAGTCCCTTCATCTAGATCATTTGTATAATTTGTAAAAAGTTGAGGCTCAAGCACTGATTCCCATGACACACCATTCGTTACATCCTGCCAACCAGAAAAATACCCATTTTTGCCCACCCTATTTCTTGTTAGCGAGCCAATCATCTATCCATGCCAATATGGATACACCATCAGCATTTATCTTCTACAATAACCTTTGATGTGGCACTTTATGAAATGCCTTCTGGAAATCTAAGTACTGTACATCCATCAGTTCCCCTTAAATCTACAACACACGTGACTCCTTCAAAGAACTCCAATAAATTGGTTAGATGTGATTTCCCTTTCACAAAACCATGTTAACTCAGCTTGATTGCCTTGAGATTTTCTAAGTGCCCTGCCATAATATCTTTAAGAATAGCTTCTAAGATTCTCCCGATAACACATGTTAGGCTAACTGACCTGTCTTTCTGTCTCCCTCCATTTTTGAATATAGGAGTACATTTGCTAATTTCCAATCTAATGGAACCTTCCCCGAATCTAGGGCATTTTCCAAAATTGAAACCAATGCATCAACAATCTCCGGAGATGAAGTCCACCAGGAGCTGGGGATTTGCCATTGCAGAATTTCAACTATTTGCTCAGTGCTACTTCCCTACTGACTGTAATTTTCTTGAGTTCCTCCCTTTCGATTCCTGATTTACAGCTATTTCTGCGATGTTACTTGTATTCTCCATAGTGAAGACCAATGCAAAATATCTGTTCAATTCATCTATCATCTCCTTATTTTCCATTATTAATTTCCCAGTCTCACTTTGTTAACTATTTTCTTCTTTAAATATGTATAGAAACGTAGAATTGTAGAATATCTACAGTAAAGAATAGGACCATTTGCCCCATCGAGTCTGTACCCACCTCTGACAGAGCACCCTACCTATTTTTACTCTGTTTTTATATTTCCAGCTAGCTTTCTATCATGCTTTAATTGTTCCCTCCTTATTAATCTTTTAGTCTTTCTTTACTGTTGCTTATATTCTGTTCCATCTTCTGACCTTACACCTGGCTTTGCAAAATTATATGTTTTTTTCTTTAAGTTTGATGCTACCTTTAATGTTTTTAGTTAACCATGGATGGTGGATCCACCCTTTGGAATTGCTCTTTCCTTTTGGAATATGTCTATACTGAGTATTCTGAACTATCCCTTTAAATGTCCGACACTGCCTATCCCTTAACCTCATTTGCCAGTTCCCGTTAGCTAGATTAGCTTTCATTCCCTCATAATTGCTCTTATTTAAGTTTAAAATACGAGTCTTGGAATCACTCTTTTCTCCCTCAACTGAATCTAAAATTCAGTCATATTATGATCACTGCTCTCCTGGGGTTTCTTCACTCACAGGTAATTAGCCCTGTCCCATTGCCCAATGCCAGCTCAAATATCGCCTACTTTCTGATTGACACCAGAACATGCTGTCTAAGAAACTATTCTGAAAACATTCAATGAATTCTTCACTGACAGTAACTTTGGCCCTTTGATTTTCCCAATCTTTAAGCAGCTTAAAATGCCCACGATACTCATTATATCTTTCTGACAAGCTCCCATTATTTCGACCTTTATACTCTGCCCTAGCATTTGGTAACTGTTAGGAGGCCTGTACACCACTCCCACAAGTGACTACCTGCCTTTATCATTTCTGATCACTACCCAAACCGTTTCCACATCTTGATTTCCTTAACACAGGCCATTCCTCTCCAACAAATTAATGCTATCATTGGTTAAAAGAGTCACCCCTCCATATTTTCCCAGATTCCTGTCTTTTCCAAATGTTTTGCACCTTTCAATATTCAGGTTCCAAGGCACTTCCACAGGAGCATTAAAAATTTGAGATTGGGCAACTTCGGAGATATTAATGGTGGAATAAGAGCTAGAGAGGTGGATAGGTTTATGGAGGAAATTCCAGAGCTTATGACCTTGGTAGCTAAAGGCATGGCCACCAACATTTGAGTCATTAAAATTGGGGATCCGCAAGAGGCAAGAATTGGCCTTTAATTTCTTCACCTCTGAATTTCAGGCACAGGCACTCGGGAAGAGACTGCAATGTTACAGAAATGGTGCAGATCTGTGGTCGGAAAATCATCTTTGGCCAAGGTTGCAAACAGTTAGAGTCAGCCTCAAACAGTGGCCTAAGGGAGGATTGGAGTCAGTGGCAAGTTGGATTTCCCGACGGCATGGGAGTGCCCACAATGGGAAACCCCATTGGCCAGCTAGCGGGACGGAGAATCCGGCCCTTGGTATTTGGGTAGGCAATAGTGAATGAGGAGCAGCACATGAGAGAAGAGAATGATGGAACAAATCCTTGGAGGAGAAGATGTCAGAAGAGTAGAGGGAATAGACCAAGATGATTTGAACCATATGACCATTTGAGATTTCTTGGGCAGGGCAAAAGATGGAAGACGTAGCCAGGTGGAGGGACTTCGTACAGAGGGAATGTGTCAACATGCTTCAGTCAGGTTTCCATCTAGGCCATGATGTTAATGCAATCATCCACAATATGCTAATGGACATAATAAGCCTTGGTCACAAGCTAAAGGGTGCTCTGGAGGAAGTTGCACATGAGACAATGATGGCTGATCCAGTGGCAGATCCACAGAGTCAGAATTGAGTTAGAAAGGGGCTGGAAGAATTAACTCCCAGTGGGCATGCTGGGTGGACGTTTGGCAAGGGAATGAGATGGGACAGTTGGGACTGTGGAGCAGCACATGGAGACAGCAGCAAGTCAACCTTGATGGGCCCTTTGGAAGATGCAAAAAGAGGGACAAAGGAAATGTGTTGGCTTATCTAAGAAGGAGTCAAGCCTGAGGTGGTCTAGAGGAGTCAAAAGGTCGAGGAATTTTAAAGGGTGGAGAAAGGAATTTTGGAGGCGAGGTTACCAGTGGGAAGAAAATAAAGGTAGCATGATGACAGAAAAATGAATCTTAGAGGGAAAAGGAAAAAAAAGGAAAAAGGAGGGAGAAAATATGGAAGTAGAAATGGCGTGCCAGAATCCAGTTCAGCAGAGTATGAGCAAATGGATATAAGGAATAATCAGGTTAGAGAGGTCTGGTTATGTATCATGATGAGAATGAACCTTGCTAGTAAATGGAGAATAGGGAGGAAATGTTTGACATCAGTACAGATTTAAAGTCAGAAATTCTATTGTCGGGTAAAGTTCACTCAGATATGATAGTCAATATGAAGCTTTGATGAGATGATGCCCATATTTGGAGAAAGCTGTGGCATGTGAGTGAGTCCTGGTTGAAAGATAAAGGCCACGATTCAACACACAAAAGGTAAAGTCCATTTTGGGCATATTTGGCAGGGTGCTTCGGGTTGACTACGTTGGCCAACCTGTATTCAACGGCACCTAGTTCCAAATATGAGCCCCAACGTGAATCTTGTAGTTGCTGGCTCCCTCACCATCTGATTCACCTGACTCAAACCTCAGCTGCTTGCCGCTGACAAGGACGAGCTGCTTTTAAGTGCTCCATCACCACTCACGCCCAGTCAACACTCAAGCATGCAGTGCACAAATCTGCTCCTCTCTTTGACGATGCCAACCTGACCAGGCTTCTCGATGCCGTCGATGAGAGGCGGGGCACCATGTTCCGCTGAGGGGTCGGAGAACCATGCACATGAGGTGCTGCCTCCAGGCTGTGTTGGCATTGCTGCCTTCTACAGCATCTGCCCGCCTCAGGAATCACAAGCACAGCGAGGCCAGCCTCCATGGGATCGACAACTCTGGAAGGAATTGGAGAAGGAAACAGACTGGCAATCAGTTAGGGATTCCATCCAGGGACCCTCAAATTCTATACGTCGCCTCCATCCTTGCCATGACTGTCTCACCTTCTCTCAGAGTGCCATACAGTGAGCCAGTTGTGCTGGAAAGCCGTGCTCTGCAAACATCAGGAGCCCTTATACCCTAGACCCCAGACTTCTGTCAGCAACATTAGGTTGTGCCCAACTACCCTCTATTAATTCTTTGCCTGCAAGAGAATCCAAAATGGTGAAGCCCTGCTCTTTAGTGTTTGATTGTTGGCAGTTCAGCTGCCTCTATGGTGCTGGTGCTCTAGGGGTACAGGCACCCTGTTCAGGCATCAAAGCTTGCTGAACATACAGTGCACTAATCATCTTCTGGGACATGGAACAGACAGTAAGAGTGGGCAAGCTCTCTGCTCAGGAATATTGCACTAGACAATGGCAAACCACTGCAGTACTTTGCCAAACAAAATCATGGACCAGCCCAAGTGACATGCATGGTCGCCAAGGTCTCTTCAGTGCAAATTAAGCACAGCTTATTGTTACGTTCTGGTGTTTGGCCCGATGAAATTAGTGTACTAGAGAACGTCTAGTTCGTGACTAGTTAAATGTTTATTGTTAAACAATAACGTGGGTCATGTGGTTGTTCTCTACTGCCACCTGCTGATTGGAGGTCGTATCTATTAGTATTTACATGGTTGCTTATGCATATCATCACACTTATCATTTGACCAGCTTTTCTATGTTTCATAGTTAATGTCAAACTGGATAGTTTTGTATTATGCAATCTAGCACTTGGGTTGCGGCTGACAAAACTCATTTCACGTAGGGCTTTTAAAGCTTGCAAACAGGGGAGACTTTCTTCCAATCATCCTGGACTTGATTCGAGATTAGGCTATGGGCTGAAAGGCTTTTGTCGAACCCAGTGCTGATTCTCTCTGAATATTTTAGCATAATAGAGCATAAACTCAATTATACCCAGATTGTTTGTCCTTCTGCTCCACTCCAGTCTCTGCTCCAATCTAACTTACCAATGGCTCATTGCTTATTTCACCTTCAAATGAATAGTGGGGGTCACTTTTAATTCAGAACAACAACTGACAAAGCTTTGTGCTGACAGCACAAGTGGGAGGGTGAATGGAACTGAAAGGAAATAATATAAGAGCAAGGAGGAAAGCACTCACTTTAGAAAGAAATATTATCAAAAATTGCCCTGACAGCTGTTACAAGTACTACAAAATCGTTAATTCTTACAGTCTGAAATGTTTACCTTAAATATATATATATTTTTAATTAACATGCATCTTATTCCATTTCAAATATGAACAGTGAACAGCAATTCAAATGTTTTAAGTTTCTATTGTACAATAATTTAATAAACCTGCTGAAATGGAAGTTTTATGCTGTTAGACACGTACCATCAGATTTTAAAAGTGATCAATTCAATAATTGAATCAGGTTATATTTGGCTTTTTAGATATTACTTGCTGTGCTTGTCAGTGGGGTAGGAGCTGCTCCTCTTACCAGCAACAGTCGAGGAGCAGGTTAAACATGGCTTCGACCCCTCATTTGGCTTCCCTCTCATCTTGTTTTGAGTGCCAGGTTGCCTGAGAAATATACGGAGCCAAAGTTAAAGTCCAAGCCCCACTCCCCGAACCACCTACTCCAAACCCAAGTCATTAATATTGCAGTAACTGATCGGTTAACATAGTTAAATTGACAACCCACCATTCCCAAGTGGGTCACTTGCTTACAACCTATGGGGCCACGGAAGTTGGAGCAAATATCCGATATGTTCATATGTTTCCAGGATTTCTTCCTCCCCATTCGCACCTGAACCCATTTGCCCAACCTCAGTCAAAGTTGTCCCCTCCCCACCCCGACTTTGTAACTTTGTTCAATTTATTTTTTTCAAACCTAACACTGAATTCAATCATTTTATAATAAATGTGGATGTAGGAATTTATAACGGAAGGTGACAAAGGAGTGCCAACAAGATACAAGAGTTCATGGACCGGGGGTTTGTGCTGATGTAAGATTTCTTTTTAATGTAGAATATATACACTTTAAATTCAAATTGCCATTTTGTGTCTTTACTTTCAATTTCATGCCCCATTTAACCTTTCTCTGATTCTACAGTTTTGCACCGTATGGTTTCTCCATGATTTTGGAATACTGTGTGTTGTGGGAAAAATCAACCACTTCAAGAGTCAGACTTGCTGTGTTCAAATAAGTGCAGTTTTATTGTTACACAAAGCTTCGGGAGACAGCACATGTACCCCGCGGTACAGTAGCCAGCCTTTCTCCTGGTTTGAATGGCAGTCATTCATTTTATACTTTGGGTTCACAATGAGCCCAGATACAAAACAATTATCACCTTGTTATCTGTAAACATTTTATAGATTGTACATCGCTATTTGTAAGCGTTTTGCCATTTACACATGGCCACAGTCAAAGAGGTTTTACAGGCTCCAGGCAGCAGCAGGAAAGTAGTATCGATTGTCCCTTTGTTTTACGAAATGTCCCAAGACGTTCGTATTAGCATATCATTATGTACACCTTGGCTGAAGTCAGCTTTAATCATGTGGTGTCCCGCATTTATGTATTTCTTAATCTTCTTGTCTGGCTCCATTTGTTCTGGATCTGTTCCTATCTGTCCTACAGGCACCCCGCTGGACTCCAGGCATCAGTTATGTCTGCTTTATTCTCTGTGTCTCCATCTTGTGTGTCAGGCAGCCATCTTCTGTGCCAAGTGCCCTTCTGAACCATTTCCCACTTCAATCCCTCCTTTTGGTCCGGGTTGTTGTCGCCCCAACAGCCCCGTAGACCAACACCACGGTACCTCTCATAGGTATAGGTCCACAACTTCCCGTCTTTCTACGCATCTCCTTGAGTCTTCGGGGTATATCGTGGTTTCGTTTAGGGTGACACTGGCTCCTGACACAACCTTTGTTACGGTACTACAGCAGATTTTTAGACACCCAAAGCTAAGGCAGCACACCAGTGTGACCGATATGAACATGACCAGTCCGTGTATTAAATGGGGTCCCCAGATATTTCCCACTAGCCACTCTAGCCAGCTACTTCCTTTTGTGGGTCCCTGTCTGAAGTTATCCAGTTGTTCCCTGATATTGTGAATGGCCGCTGTAATATTATAGGATTTGTCTATGACATGGGTTATACATGTATCTCCTATGATTGTACACACTCCCCCTTGTTGGGCTAACTGGTAGTCTACTGCATACCGTGCATATAATCTGAGTTCAACCATTTCTTGGTTGACAGCCTCTAGTGCTTTTGAGGTACTGTTTCCCAAGATTGTTAATCCACAAACAATTACATTTCTGTTCCTAGAACTAATCACTCCTGCTGCTCCCTCAGAGATAGAGTCCCGAGGAACCCGTACCCCAGGGTTGATCCTAATGTGCCCGGGGTTTCCCAATCAGCCTTGCTGAATTTCTTGCTGATAGCCTGGGTCACTATTCTTCTCCGAATATGTCCCTTCTGAGGGCATGGTACGGTGAGTGGTCCTATGGTTCCCACTGCAAAATGGCCTGGGAGATGTAGTGTTTCTGTCGCATACGTTCCATTGAAGAGGAAGACGTATCCCTCCTTTGCCCGGTAGCATGTAGTGTGCTGTTTATGAGTCTGCCTGTATTCCCAATTTTTCGGTTCCCCTGACTCCCCGTTGGATTCCAACACCTGGTAAGTATCAAATGGGTATGTCCATGTGGCTGAGCTTACGTAAGTACCATTGCCCTGCCCACACATGATCTGTCTTCCTGCGGTTATGATCAGACATTTTAGTTCATTGCAGGTGCAAGTAACCTGTCCTTTATTAACCCGACAATGCTGGCGGATGCACTGCGTCTGTATGCAGGAATTATTTGTGGGGACCTGGGCATAGGCACATCCCCATCCCTGCCCTGTGAAACAAAGCAAATAGCTTGCTGTATCTTGACCAGCTTTCCCCCCCTCCTTTTGGAGCTCCCCGCCCCCAGAGTCGGTGGGATTTACAAGTTTCACACATCTCCCCTGTATCCCCTTTATATGCTTTCTGATTTCTCACTTACAGGGTGCACCTGATGTATCAACTATATATAAATTGCTCGGGATCCACCCAGGGGTGGCTACAAATAGGGCTTCTACCGACTGTGCTAATGGGTAGCATACAGTTCGATTCCCGTGTAAGTTTATGTGGGCTTTGTAAAATAGATTATCCTCTCGCCCAGTCAAATTTACAGTCGCGACAACGCAAAGTATCATAATCACACCGGTGGTTCCACACATTTTTACAACGAGCAAGTATCAATTCCAGCACTATAGTTTATAATCTGTCTGTATGCTTGGTTGCAGAACTGTTCTACACTTTCCGAATACACTGGTCGTTCGCTCGCGGTCTCCGCCTGTGTTTGGGGGAAAGCAATCGGATTAGTTCATTCATGTTCAGGTTTATTCAATTTAAGCTGGGTCCAGTGTTTCCATGTTCCCTTCCCTCTGAATGTTAATACAGGCACAGGTGTCTCCACGAATTATGACTTCATATGGCCCATTCCATTTTGGGGCAAATCCTGGCTTAACAGGTAGTGTTTTTATTAGGACGCGACTCCCCGCTGCTGGGACATCAGGGAATATTTCAAGCTCCCTTTGTGTGTCTTTTTGTTCCTGATTGTCTTTTACGAATTTGCGCATCGCTTTTAGCTGGGTGCTCAGTTCCGAAACATATCTCCTGATTCTGTCTTTTAGCGGACCTACATCGGTCCCACCTGTTATGATGCTTTCTGGTAATTGCATCGCCCGTCCTGTCATTAGCCCCTAAGGGGTTAATCCGGTTGTCCGGTTTGTGGTAGCTCTTAGCCTCATTAGTATAGTGGGCAACACCTCTGTCCACATTTTTCCCAATGTTTGCATGGCTTTAGCTAATGTATTCTTAAGTGTTCTATTCATACGTTCCACCATCCCAGAACTCTGTGGATGATAGGGGATATGGAATTTTTGTTTTATCCCCATCAGCTTACATACTGTTTTCATCGCTTTCCCAGTGAAGTGTGTCCCCTACTGTAAAGGCAAATTTGTCCTGGGATTCTGGATCCAATGGTAGGGACCAGAATCCATTGGCTATGTCCAATACTGTGAATATTTTATGTTCCTGTCACAGTCTGTTCAGGATTGTCAAGGGGTTTGCTGCAATGGGGTGCAATTTGGGCGTGACTTTATTAAGTCCGGTATAGTCTATCGTGAGCCTATAGCTCCCATCAGGCTTGATTACTGGCCAGGTTGGGGAGTTAGTGGTGCTTGTGGTCTCCCTTAGGATTCCCCTCTCCCTAACCCTTTGACTATTTCTGCTACGGCCTTTTCTGCCTCTGGCTCAATTGGATATGTCGGTGGGGCTTATGCTCTGGTCCTGGTACCCTTATTGGGTCCGTTTTAGTCAGTCCAGTATCTAATTTTGTCTCCGCCCACACTCTGGGTTGGAAGCACAGATGTCTCCGAACCCCCCTGTCTCTAGTTCCCAATTTCTGGCGGTGACTGTGATTTGTAAGTTTCCCGATTTTAGTTTTCCGACCGTCCTGTCTTGGCCAAATCAATTCTCCCTTTCCACAATCTATTAAAACTTTATATTCCTTCATTAAATAATTTCCCATTATTGTACCCTCGTTAGTTTGGCATACATTGAATCTCATGGGTATATACAAATTATTTATTTTTGCTAACGTGGTTTCGCTCAGGTAGGCGGGTGTTTTGTTCCCTCCTATCCCTGTTAGGTGAATCATTTTGTTTGTATGGGATAAGGGTAGGTTGGTAACAGATATGGATGCTCCTGTGTCCACTAGCATCTCACATTGTCTGCCCCCTACTAGTGCAGACACATAAATTCTTCCCTCCTTTTTACCCTTGTGAGTGGGGGCTGCAGACAGTCAGCCCTGCTGACCTCGGAGGTTCCGTGATTCCTCCGGTTCTGTGGTGGTCCTGGATCGGGTCGGGGGTCTCCCATGCTTTTCCCAACACACTGCCTCTGAGTGTCCATACTTATTACAGTGGCTGCAATGCTTCCCACTGTCTCCTGGTCTGTCTCCTTTCTGTGGGGCCCTGCAGTCCCTCGCATCGTGCCCTTGCCGGCCACAATTGTGGCAGGTCAGTTTTGGCTTGGCCCAGTTCCCGTTACTGGGGGTTGCTACTCTTTCTGGTCTTGCTCTGACCTGGGATGTCTCCTCTACCTGTACACCACTAGCTCACTCTACCAACTCGTCGTAATCCTGGGACATAATCACTCCCATTTTTAGGATAGTCTGGTGGGCACTAGAGAGTCTATCTTTAAAAACTTGGATGAATGCCCGATCGCCACGGCATGGGTCCCTTGCCCTGAGCACTCTTGGTACATGTGGAACAATCGTTCCCCGTATTCAAAAGCTCCTTCCCCTTTCTGCTGTCTTGTGGTAGTGATCTTGCTCCAGTTAGTGGGAGCGTTCCCTAACACTCTTTGGATTTCCGTTTTAAATTGGGCGAAGGGGTCCTGCTGTGCATCTATCTCTGCTGTTAAAGCGACGGCATGTGTCCGCCGTCCCCCGTTATAATCCTGGGCTGCAGGAGTGGCGGGTCAGCCAGCTCCCTGCCTCCACTTATCTGCTGGACAGGCTGCCCTGACCAGCTGGTGTACATCTCTTAGGTGTAACTGGTGTCCTACCCAGGTTGTGTCTAATTCTTCCCAGAATTTGGTGTTTGCGCTTCTAGGTTGTAATTTGCCCAGAGAAGCCATTATCTGCTGTCTCTCACCTGGGGTAAAGGGTTTATTATTCGCTTTTGGCTGCGCATCTGTTCCCCCTCGGGTTACTGGCGCTAAATTGTATTCTAACGCACCCCACCCTGCCGGAGGGGTGGTTGGCCCCTGCTGTGTGGGCTCGTAGGGGGTAGGGGATCAGTTTCCCCCCTCCCTTGTTGTTCTCTCAACACGTGGTTGTGTTTGTCCAGTTCCCTTACTCTAGATTCTAATTTCCTGATCTTCTCTTTGTCTTCCTTCCACTTTTCAGTAGATGTGCCTACTTGTTCAATTAGTCCTGCTAACTAATGTACGAACATTATCCCTATCTTTTTAGTCTTTGTCTATCCAACCCCTCTGTTGTTCTAAGGTCTGGGATGTGTCGCAGCAGTCCTTCTTCATCTTTTTTATCAACACTTGTCTGTCTGTCATATATGTCTCGATAAGAGAACCTGCGGGTCCCCTTTTTATATAATTGCCTGCCATCTCGCAGACTTCAATACCCCCGGTTACTATAAGTAAAGTTTGAACTCTACTGAGGGAACTTCACTACCCCCCAGCCACTATTACTATTCCAGCACCGCGCTATCGCTACCGTCTCTCAGGGTTTGACTTATACTCACGGTGTCCACTATTACCACCTCGGCAACGTGCTTCTCCACCGGAGTTCGGCTCTTGGTCAGAGTTGATCAGCTCCTTTTCCGCACCGCTAATAAGACATTGGACAGCCCAGTACCCAACTTATGCTCTACTTTCATACAAGAACTCTGCGTTTGTTCACCACTACAGAGTTCGGGGTTAGCCGATTTCTGCCACTTGTGCTTCACAATCCTTAGTGCGCTTGGTGCCTCAATACCCACTTCAAATCCTGACCTTCGCGTGGGAGATTCCTCCTCTTGACAGCCAGTCTAAGGCTGGGCGTTTGGGGCAGCACTACCTTGTCCATTTGTTGATCAGCACAAGCCACAAATCCTTAATACTATCAGCAGTTTGTACCAAATCTGATCTATTATCATGTCACTATACAGTCAAGACTTATATCACTCTGCTTATCACTATAGGTACCTTATTTTAAACTGCACCTTTTGACCTGTCTGACTCCTGCAGATTCGAAACGATCTTTACCCCGGCTTTCCGATCGAGGCCTTCAATCGGAAATCACCAGAAGTAAGACCCTGCCAGACTACGCCAATATGTTGTGGGAAAAATCAACCACTTCAAGAGTCAGACTTGCTGTGTTCAAATAAGTGCAGTTTTATTGTTACACAAAGCTTCGGACAAAGTGCACGTACCCCACGGTACAGTAGCCAGCCTTTCTCCCGGTTTGAATGGCAGTCATTCATTTCATACTTTGGGTTCACAATGAGCCCAGATACAAAACAATTATCACCTTGTTATCTTTAAACATTTTATAGATTGTACATCGCTATTTGTAAGCGTTTTGCCATTTACACATGGCCACAGTCAAAGAGGTTTTGCAGGTTACAGGCAGCAGCAGGAAAGTAGTATCGATTGTCCCTTTGTTTTAGGAAATGGCCCAAGACATTCGTATTTGCATGTCATTGTGTACACCTTGGCTGAAGTCAGCTTTATTCAAGTGGTGTCCCGCATTTATGTATTTCTTAATCTTCCTGTCTGGCTCCCGTTGTCCTGGATCTGTTCCTATCTGTCCCACTGGCACCCCGCTGGACTCCAGGCATCGGTTATGTCTGCTTTATTCTCTGTGTCTCCATCTTGTGTGTCAGGCAGCCATCTTCTGTGCCAAGTGCCTTTCTGAACCATTTCCCACTTCACTGTGCACCATAATTGGACTCAGCACCCTCATCCTTTGGAGGGGCAATTAAAGCTTTTGATCATTTGCTTGAACTTCGCGATGTGGGTTGTATAACATATCAATAGAAAACCCACCCATTCTTGCAAATCCTGTTGCCACTCACTGTCCAAAATTACCAGATAATAATCTTTTAATAATAATATTCTTTATTATTGTCACAATTAGGCTTACATTAATATTGCAATGAAGTTACTGTGAAAATCCCCAAGTCGCCACATTCCGGCACCTGTTCTGGTACACTGAGTGAGAATTCAGAATGTCCAATTCACCTAACAAGAACGTCTTTCTGGACTTGTGGGAGGAAAGCAGAGCACCCGGAAAAAACCCACGCAGACAAGGGGAGAACGTGCAGACTCAGCACAGACAGTTACCCGAGCTGGGAATCGGACCTGGGACCCTGGTGCTGTGAAGCAACAGTGCTAACCACTGTGCTACCGTGGCCACCCTAACCACAGTGCTACCTTGCCCCCCATTAGTGTCACAAGTAGACTTACATTAACACTGCAATTGTAGAAAGGTGAATTGGATAAGGCAGCCGAGAGGTGCTGGTCAGTGGGGAACTATACCCAGCAAGGTTCGGAGGTTTGAGGAAAATAGGCCACAATATGGAGGAGATGAATATGAAAAGCAAACTTTTAGGGGAGTTCATTTTCAGATCAAGACACTGCTTGACCATTTTTCTGTTGCAAAAATTTTTCATTCTATTCTGGGACTGACCAATAAAAGGAATAAGTTAACCTGAGGATGCTGAGGGAAATAAGAGTGGAAATGGTGGAGGTACTGACCATAATCCTAAAATCCTCCTTATTACTGGTGGCTGACGATTGGGCAATTGAAAATATTACACTTTTGTTCAAAAAAATGGCATAAGAATAAATTCAGCGACTACAGGCCAGTTCACTTAACCTCAATGGTGGGTGACATTTAGAAATGATAACCCAGGATAAAATGAATAGTCGCTTGGGCAAGTGTGGATTAATGAAGGAAAGCCAGCATTGATTTATTTAAGGCTGATCGTGTTTAACTCCATTATGTTCTTTTGATGAGATAACAGAGAGGGCTGATGAGGGTAATGCGGTTCAAGTGATGTACATGGACTTCTAAACGCACTTGGAAAAGTGCCACACAATAGATTTGTGACAAAGTTGAAGCCCATGGAATAAGAGGGACAGTGCACAAGGTTTGTATCGAGGCCATAAAGCTAGTTGGAATTGGTAGCGTGGGAACTTTTAAGAAGTGCTTAGATTACCTTTAATTTTGAGAGGCAGTTAATTAGCCACCCATCGGCAATTTACAGACACAGAAATATGTTCCTCAAAGTTCTTAAATTCGATGACATTTATTAAGAACTTGTTTATGTAAGAGGCCATTAGACAATAGAAGCTTGTTTGAATTCATCTAGAATGCTCTTAAAGGTTAAGATAAATGCAGTTAATATATTTAAGAATTTATACTGGAGTTCTAAATATAATTTTATTTAATAAATATTTGTTTGTATATCTAAATTGGTTATTAAGGCGGATTAAAAAATTGTATGTTATCTAAAGTAGAATTGGCATGTTATAACTACCTTTTAAAAAATACATTTAGTGTACCCAATTCATTTTTTCCAATTAAGGGGCAATTTAGCATGGCCAATCAACCTATCCTCGCACATCTTTGGTTTGTGGGGGCGAAACCCTTGCAAATACGGGGAGAATGTGATGTTATAACTACCATATATGCTATAATCAATCCTCATTTGTAAAATGTAATCGATATTTGGTTTTCACAAAAAATTTTGATTAAGCGAGTATAAGAGAATTTTAGTCTCATACTTGTGTCCTCATGAGCTTACAGATATGTCAATATCCGAGAATTCTAAGTTAGGATTCTAAATGCTAATATTGGTAAACTACATAGGAGTTTATTCTGCTACAATATACCTTTAAACATATTCGATCCTATGATAATTTTGCTTGGTTGGAAATACCTGGGAGAAAGGGCAATTAATTTCAGGATTCAGTCCATAGGTGGTAAAGTTGGACTAAGTTCCTTCAATGATTGGGAATTTAGTTGAGGTTTGAACCTAAAAAGAAATTCAAAGGATTGGGTTTACCTTGCTGAGAGGTGAAGATAGCGGAACCATTAACATAGAATGGATACATAGGCTCTGGAAATATTTACAAGAATGGTTCTAGGAGTAAGGAACTTCAGTTACTTCAATGTGGGCGGCACAGTAGCACAGTGGTTTGCACAGTTGCTTCACAGCTCCAGGATCCCAGGTTCGATTCTCGGCTTGGGTCACTGTTTGGGCGGAGTCTGCACGTTCTCCCCGTGTCTGCGTGGGTTTCCTCCCACAGTCCAAAGATTTTTATTTTTTAAAATCTTTTTTTCTGGGGTTTTTGAACAAAGTATTGTACACAGAATGAAAAAAAAAAATATATATACATAGAAGAGAAGAAAACTAAACTAATAAAAAGAACTGGTAGGATATTGTGCACTAGTTCAACAAAAGCAACTCTGTACAGTTAGCAATATTTTTTACATATATGTAGGCACCTGTTTGTGGGGGGGGGGGGGGGGGGGGGGGGGAGGGGGGGGAAACTGGGGAGGTACATACACATTTGGGTGCCGGAGAAACAATTACATTAGTTATGTCCACTACAGAGAGGGCAATATGAGCATGGATCTGGTGTTGGTGTTGCTACTTGCTTCTCCCGGACGGTTTTCGCTGCCGTTGTCGTCTCGCATTCACCTCCGCTTCGGCCGTTCATCCCTTCTTTCACCCGTGCTTCCCTTGCTCTCCGTTCTTGTGTTTGCCAAGTTTGTTATCATGTGCTCGCCTTCCGGCTATCATTCCCCTGCCTCCCCCCCTCCCCCCTCGTCTCTCTGGTTCCCCTCTATTGTTCCCTGTCTCCTCCCTCTTCACTCTTCCCCCCCCCCCCCCCCCCCCCACCAACCCCCCTCCCCTTCTCCTGTGGTTCGCCTTTCTTTTCTCTTAGTTTTAGTTGCCCCCCGTGGCCCCCCCACCCCCACTCCATCCCTCCCTCTCACACCTTGGCTACTTTCTCCTGATTCTTTGCTATTTGGCTATTCTTCCGTTTGTTTGTTTGTTAGCCACAAACAGGTCCCGGAACAGTTGAGTGAATGGCTCCTACATTCTGTGGAAGCCGTCATCTGACCTTCAGATGGCGAATTTCATTTTCTCCATTTGGAGAGATTCTGAGAGGTCGGACAGCCAGTCTGCAGCTTTGGGTGGTGCTGCTGATCGCCAGCCGAACAGGATTCTACGGCGGGTGATCAGGGAGGCAAAGGCAAGGGCGTCCGCCCTCCTCCCCAGGAATAGGTCTGGCTGGTCTGATATCCCGAAGACCGCAACTCTATTTTATTATAAGGTTAACTATATTAACATACTTGAACTGTGGGTAAATGCAATACCAGCTTTTACTGTTGACCCTTGCCTAGTCCTAACCAGGTGATGCACTCAGCACATGGTGAATGTCTGTGTTGCAGGCTGTGAGCTCTGTGCTCTGAGCTGGCTGCTACTAGAATGAGCGGGAACTGTCCTGTCCCCTGTCTTTATAGTGCGTGTGCTCTCACTGGTGATTGGCTGCGGTGTTGTGGATGCTGATTGGTCCCCCTGCATGTCTATCAGTGTATGTGTGTGTGTCTGCACCATAATATACTGGTGTATATTATCACATCCCCCCTTTTATATAAAGAACATGTGCCTGCGTGACAATGAATATCATGTAGTGAATGTACCTGACTATGTGTGTGCGTGTTATTTACATGACAATGTACATGAGGCTAATCTATTTACACGGGAAGGTGCCTGGTGCAGAGAAATAGGGTGTCACACCAACAACGAAATGAACAGCAGATACAAACTACTGGAACGATGAAACAGGGTAACAGAAGAGATCAAAGAGTCCAACATCTTTAAACTCATAAGTCAAGTCTCTGAGGTGGGCGACGAATTCTGGTTGACCGCCTCAAGGGTGGGTCATGAGCCACCGGCTGAGGAATGTGCTGGGCCACGGCAGAGTGAGGAGGATGCAGAGTATTCGGAATCTCCACATAGCCCAGGTTGGGGACAACAGGAGGGCGTGGTACCGGTGGAGGATCACGTAGCGAGCGTGGAACGAGACGAAGGGCACACCGATTGCGGCGGCGAATGGAACCATCTGGCAGACGAACAAGGAATGAGCGGGGAGCCACCTGCCGAAGAGTCACAGCAGTTGCAGACCAGCCACCCTCCGGAAGATGGATGTGGACGTTGTCAGCCGACGCCAGAGCAGGGAGATCAGTTGACCGAGCGTCATGCGCCACCTTGTGTTGTGCACGAGACTGTTGCATCCGCTGAAGGACCGGAACGTGGTTGAGGTCTGGGACGTGAATGGACGGCACCGTGGTCCTGAGGGTGCGAGCCATGAGCAGCTGGGCTGGCGACAGGCCAGTGGAGAGTGGGGCCGAACGATCGGCCAGCAAGGCGAGGTAGAAGTCGGATCCTGCATCGGCAGCCTCGCAGAGGAGCCGTTTGACGATGTGGACGCCCTTTTCCGCTTTGTCATTGGATTGGGGGTGCAGGGGACTGGATGTCACATGCACAAAGTTGGACCTGCTGGCAAAGTTGGACCATTCCTGGCTCGTGAAGCAGGGGCCATTGTCTGACATCACAGTGAGTGGGATGCCATGACGAGCATAGGTCTCGTTGCAGGCATGGATGACCGCCGATGATATGATGTCATGCAGGCGTACGACCTCCGGGTAGTTCGAAAAATAGTCTACAATCAGAACATAGTCCCTGCCGAGCGCATGGAACAGGTCAACGCCTGGAGGATCACGTAGCGAGCGTGGAACGAGACGAAGGGCACACAGTTTGCGGCGGCGAATGGAACCATCTGGCAGACGAACAAGGAATGAGCGGGGAGCCACCTGCCGAAGACCAAGGGGATATGACCAACTCATGGGGCTGTAGGGTCTCACGTGGTTGGGCCGGCTGGAACCGCTGACAGGTGAGGCAGTTGAACACTGTGTTGGCGATGTCCTCATTGATGCCGGGCCAGTACACAGCCTCTCGGGCCCTCCGTCGGCACTTCTCCACGCCAAGATGGCCCTCGTTTAGCTATTCCAAAACGAGCTGGCGCATGCTGTGCGGGATCACGATGCGATCCAGCTTCAGGAGGACACCGTCGACTACTGCCAGATCGTCTCTGATATTGCAGAACTGCGGGCATTGGCCCTTGAGCCACCCGTCCGTCATGTGGCGCATGACACGCTGTAGTAGGGGGTCAGCCGTAGTATCGCGGCGAATGTGGATAAGGCGTTCATCCGTGGCCAGCAGATTGGAGGCTGTGAAGGCCACAGGGGCTTCAACCTGGCAGACGAGCTCCTCTGGGTCACACGGGATGTTGACTGCCCTGACAGAGCATCGGCTATGATCAGGTCCTTGCCCGGGGTGCATAGGAGCTGGAAATCGTACCACTGGAGTTTAAGCAGAATGCGCTGAAGGTGAGGGGTCATATCATTCAGGTCTTTTTGTACAATGTTGACCAGCGGGCGATGGTCGGTCTCGACAGTGAATTGGGGGAGGCCATACACATAATCATGAAATTTGTCGGCGCCAGTCAACAGGCCCAGGCACTCCTTTTCGATCAGCGCGTAGCGCTGTTCCGTGGGGGTCATGGCACGTGACGCGTATGCAACGGGGGCCCATGATGAGGCCTCATTGCGTTGCAGGAGCACCGCCCCAACGCCGGATAGGCTGGCATCCGTTGAAATTTTTGTTTCCTTTGCGGGATCAAAAAATGCCAATACCGGGGCCTTGGTAAGCTTGGTCTTAAGCTGCTCCCATTCGCGCTCGTGGGCGGGAAGCCATTGGAACTGTGTCATCTTCCTGACCAGGTTCCGGAGAGCTGTGGTATGGGAGGCGACGTTGGGGATGAACTTCCCCAGGAAGTTGACTATGCCCAAAAATCGGAGGGCCGCCTTCTTATCCGCTGGCTTCTGCATGGCCGTGATGGCTGCCACCTTGTCCGCATTCGGCCGCACACCCAACCGGGAGATGTGGTCCCCTAGGAACTTAAGTTCCGTCGGGCCGAAGGAACATTTGGCTTTGTTGAGGTGAACGCCTTGGTCCCGTATTCGTTTGAAAACGCGCTGGAGGCGACTGATATGCTCCTGCGGGGTGGTGGACCAAATGATGATGTCGTCAACATAGACGCGCACACCCTCAATGCCCTCCATCATTTGCTCCATGATTCGGTGGAATACTTCTGATGCAGATATAATCCCAAACGGCATCCTGTTGTAGCATTATCTGCCAAACGGGGTATTAAAGGAACACAGCATTCTGCTGGACCTGTCTAGTTGAATTTGCCAGAATCCTTTTGAGGCGTCAAGTTTGGTGAAGGTGTTGGCCCGAGCCATCTCGCACGTGGTCTCCTCGCGCTTGGGGATAGGGTAATGCTCCCTCGTTGTGTTGCGATTCAGATCCTTTGGGTCAATGCAGATCCGGAGAACGCTGGAAGGCTTCTTTACGCACATCATGGAACTGACCCAGTCGGTTGGTTCCGTCAATCTGGAGAGCACTCCTTCATCCTGTAGGTCCTGCAGCTGCTGCTTGAGGCAGTCCTTGAGGGATGCTGGGACTCTGCGAGGTGCATGAACCAGAGGCTGGCGCCTTGTTTGAGCAGGATATTGTAAGTGTATGGAAGCGTGCCCATGCCTTCGAAAACGTCGCGGTGCTGGTCAATGATGGCATTGAGTTGCGCCCTGAAGTCCACATCCTGGAAGGCAGACGTGTCCTCTGGAGAGAGAGAGTGTACTCGTTGAACGAGGTCTAGGAGTTTGCACGCCTGTGCGCCTAGCAGAGAGTCCTTAGAGAAGCCCACGATCTCGAAGGGAAGGATGGCTTTTCGCGAGTTGTGCGTCACTTCAAGTTGTCATGAACCGGTAGCAGGAATGACGTTGCCATTGTAGTCCACTAGTTAGCAGGTCAACGGAAGAATGGTTGATTTAACCCCAAGGGTCTGAAAGTCTGACCACGCCAGGAGATTAGCGGAAGCACCAGTGTCCAGGCGGAATCGTATCTGGGATCGGTTGACCGTCAGGGTGGCACACCACTCGTCGTCTGGATCAATGCTGTGCACCGACAGCGGCTGGTGGTTTTGATTCGGGGACAGCTTGTTCTTTGTTATAACAGCGACTCGAAAAGGCTCCCTCGGGTCCTCGGTGTCACTGATCTACGGGAAGTCGGAATCGGACTCGGTGAATGTGGGGTGAATTGCCCGAACGTTCCTGCGAGGCTGGCTGAAGCGATATGAATTGGAAGGCTGAGCTGTTCGACAGCAGGCAGCATAGTGGCCAAGTCTTCCACATCGAATGCATTGTCGAGATTTTGCAGGACATTGCCGCTTTAAATGGGCGGAGCCACAGTTGCCGCACATTGTGACGTCAGTATGCTCGTTGCGCCACCGCGGATGCATGGTGCGGTCCTGCGTGGTGCGCGCCTGTACATCACGTTCCTCCACGTCACCGTCCCCTCGTTTGGCGCGTATAAGCGCGGGAGGCAGTGAAAAGCACGCGAAATGGCCGCCCTCATCCAGGCTGCAGCCTTGGAGGTGTTCAATTGTTGTGACCCATTCTGCCTCGTGGGGAACTTGCCGCGCCGTTTCAGCCGCCTGTATGTGGGAGTACCGGCCGGTGGCATTTTCATGCAGGACACAGTTCTCGATGGCAGTTGCTAGGGTGAGTTGGTTAAATGAGGAGCTGCTGACGCAGGGGGTCCGACAGAACACCAAATACGATCTGGTCGTGTATCATGGAGTCGGATGTGGGCCCGTAGCCGCAGGAATGTGCAAGGATGCGGAGGTGTGTTAAAAAGAATTGGAAAGGCTCATCCTTACCCTGCAAGCGCTGCTGGAACAAGTATCTTTCGAAGCTTTCATTGACCTCTATGCTGAAGTGGGTATCGAATTTGAGGAGAACCGTCTTGTACTTTGTCTTGTCCTCGTCGTCTGCGAATGTGAGGGAGTTGAAGATGTGGATGGCATGTTGCCCGGCCGTGGAGAGGAGCAGAGCAATCTTCCTGGTGTCCGAGGCGTTCTCCCTGTCCGTGGCTTCGAGGAAGAGCTGTTTAGAAATCTTCCAATTGACCCCGAGATTGCCGGCGCTGCGGAGCGGCGGCGGCGGGTTGATGTTCTACATAGTTCAGGATGCCGGAATGCTGATTAGTTGCAGGTGGGTCTCAGAGGTGCTAGTATGCAACCACTCCTTGTACCATGATGTGTTGGGTGTTCTGGATCACAAACAGGTCACCAACACTGGAAGTGGTGCAACTCTATTTTAAAAGGTTAACTGTATTAACATACTTGAACTGTGGGTAAATGCAATACCAGCTTTTACTGTTGACCCTTGCCTAGTCCTAACCAGGTGATGCACTCAGCACATGGTGAATGTCTGTGTTGCAGGCTGTGAGCTCTGTGCTCCGAGCTGGCTGCTACTAGAATGAGCGGGAACTCTCCTGTCCCCTGTCTTTATAGTGCGTGTGCTCTCACTGGTGATTGGCTGTGGTGTTGTGTATGTTGATTGGTCCCACTGCATGTCCATAAGTGTGTGTGTGTGTGCCTGCACCATAATATACTGGTGTATATTATGACAGGTACGTCCTTGTCTCCTTGCATAGGAAGTTTTTGAGTTGTAGGTACCTTAGCTTGTTCCTCCTGACTAGCTGGAATTTCTCCATCAGTTCGTTCAGTGTTGCAATCCTGCCGTCCGTGTATAGGTCCCTGACTGTCAGTGTCCTTCTGTCCTGTCCCCACTTTTTGAAGGTGGCGTCAGTCAGCGCTGGTGTGAACCTATGGTTGTTGCAGATTTGTCCTACATTTTGGTCAGGCCAAATTGCTGCTGTAGTTGGTTCCAGGACTGGAGGGTGGCTATCACCTCCGGGCTGCTGGAGTGGTTTTTGTGTGGAGATGGGAGTGCCGCTGTGGCGAGGGCCCGGAGGGAGGTCCCCTTGCGGGACGTACGAACCATAAGAGATACAATAAAGATGCTTTTCTGTGTAAAAGAGGTGTATTCAGAAAAAGGATGATATGGCAGCACGGTGGTGCAATGGTTAGCACAGCTGCCTCACGGCACCGAGGTCCCAGGTTAAATCCTGGCTCTGGCTCACTGTCTGTGTGGAGTTTGCACATTCTCCCCGTGTTTGCGTGGGTTTCGCCTCAGAACCCAAAAGATGTGCAGGGTAGGTGGATTGGCCATGCTAAATTGCCCCTCAATTGAAAAAAATGAATTGGGTAATTTAAATTTATTTAAAAAACAGAAACAGGATGATATATTGGACGTAAAAGTCGAGATTTTCAGCCAAGGTGAAGCCCTCTGAGCAAATTGTGGCCATCCAATCTGTAATACGTTAATTGTACAAACATTTGGGCTGATCTTCACGTTCAGAAAATATCAGTGTTTGGAAGCTCACCAATTGTTGGACGGGAAATCACATGCTGCTGCAGGATTTTAAGTTCTGGTGGAAAACGTATACAGGGTTGATGGACCAGCCCACAGCTTGGTGCAGGTCTTTCGCGTGGCCAGTAACATTCTTTCAGGAGGAAGTGAATCAGATGACGTTATCCTTCTTTAACACAGTGCAGCATAGACCGACAAAGGACATAGCTCAGGGAAAATAAGAGGTGTAAATGTCTGTCCCTCCACCCCATTCACATGGACGTAGTGCTGGGAAAATATCGAATACTTTAGTCAGAGCTTCCAACTTTACCTTCAATGTCTGCTGTATGCTTTACGTGTACAATTGCTCCTTCTCGCACTGTCTTGAAATACAGAAAGAAGTCTGACAACACCAGGTTAAAGTCCAACATGTTTGTTTCAAACACTAGCTTTCGGAGCACTGCTCCTTCCTCAGGTGCTCCGAAAGCTAGTGTTTGAAAGTAAGACTTCTTACTGTGCTCAACCCAGTCCAACGCCGGCATCTCCACATCCTGTCTTGAAATACTTTCAAGCTTTCCCTAAATACCCATGTTATACTGGGGATGCTCTCTACATTTCCAGCCTTTATTTGGAAATGTTTCTTCAGTCCACTCATTGGTGTATCAGCCTAAATATTCCTTTCATTTATTAATACAACTATTCGAGTACGGGAACAGGGATGGGTTACACAGGGCCTTGCTCACGCCACACCTGCAGTATTTATAATCTATTTTTTAAACTTAAAAGTGTCCAATTACTTTCTTTTTCAATTAAGGAGCAATTCAGCATGGCCAATCCACCTAGGCTGCACACCTTTGGGTTGTGTGGATGAGACCCACAGACATGGGGAGAATGTGCAAACTCCACACGGACGGGGACCCAAGGCTGGGATTGAACCTGGGACCTCGGCACCGTGAGGCAGCAGTACTAAGCACTGTGCCGCTGTGCCGCCCTCACACCTGCAATATTGTGTGCAGTTTTGGTTTCCTTATCTGAGGAAGGATGTTCTTACTCCAGCGGGTGTAAAGTAAAGTTTACCAGGCTGACTCCTGGGATGGCGGGACTGACGTATGAGGAGAGATTGAATCGGTTAGGATTGTATTTGCTGGAGATCAGGAGAATGAGGAGGGATCCCATAGAAACATTTTTTTTTTAAATTTAAAGTATCCAATTAATTTTTTTCCAATTAGGGGGCAATTTAACGTAGCTAATCCACCTACGCTGCAGATCTTTGGATTGTGGGGTTGAGACCCACGCAGACATGGGGAGAATGTGTAAACTTCACACGGAGATCGACCCGGGGCTGGGATCGAACCCAGGTTTTCGGCGCCGTGAGGCAGCAGTGCTAACACTGCAACACCGTGCCACCTCATCTCAAAGAAAATTATAACATTCTAACAGGACTAGACAGAATAGATGCAGGAAGGATGTTCCCGTTGGTGGGGAGTGTCCAGAACCAGGGTTCACAGTCTGAGGATACGGGGTAGACCACTTCGGACAGAGATGAGGAGAAATTTATTCACCCAGAGAGTGGGTGGCCTGTGAAATTTGTTACCACAGGAAGTAGTTGAGGCCAACACATTGCATGTTTTCAAGATGCAGTTAGATATAGCACTTAATGTGAACGGGATCAAAGGATATGGGGGGAAAGTGGGATTAGGCTATTGAGTTGGGTAGTCAGCCGTGATCATAATGAATCCTGCTCCTATATTCTATGAAGTGGAGATGCCGGCATTGGACTGGGGTGAGCACAGTACGAAGTCTTTCAACACCAGGTTAAAGTCCAACAGGTTTGTTTCAATGTCACTAGCTTTCGGAGCGCTGCTCCTTCCTCAGGAGCAGCGCTCCGAAAGCTAGTGACATCGAAACAAACCTGTTGGACTTTAACCTGGTGTTGTAAGACTTCATCCTATATTCTATGTCTCTGTAGACCATCATATTGTTTAGGTATTGTAGGCTAACATTTGTCCATTAATGCGTAACACGTTAACAATTGAGACTTTTCATTTCTTTTAATCTCCTTGGAGGATAAGATAGTCCTTGTCAATGTTGAGAAAGTATATAACATCCTTAGAATCAGGCATCTAAACCTCAATTGCAGAAGGCGTTTGATACATCAAATGGTCCTTCGTCACTCTTGATTTTTCTTGTGTTTTCGAACACACTGCACTGGCTTTTTCTGGTGTTTTATTTTACCACAACTGCCATGAAACTAGAAAAATAATTTAAGATTAATAAATAGTTAATTTACCAATTCAAGAATTTGATGCCCAGCTAAGCAATGTGTTTCATTATAAAATAAAATGAAAGACTGCCATTGCAGTATCTGTGGAGAATGAAAAATGGGGTTAATCGTTTAAATCCATGATAGATCTGAAACAGTAATCCCATGTTCCTTTCTCGATGCATGCTGCCTGTTCTGCTTTGTAGGGAGCTTATGCTTCAATCAGACAGGACATTAGAGTACCGTGTACAGTATTGGCAGCCTTGAGTGAGATTCTCCGTACCTTCACGGCAGCGGAGAATTCCGGTCTATTTCAGAAAAGATGTAAATACGTTGGAAGCAGTTCAGAGAATGTTTCCTGGACTAATACCTGGAATGGGCGAACTGTCTTATAGGCACAGGCTGGACAGATGTGACTTGTATCTGCTGAATTTTAGAAGTGTAACTGGCCGGTATTCTCCCTTGCCAGTCTGTCCCGTTACCGCTGCTGGTGAGGATGGAGAATTTGGCGCTCAGCCAAATCTCTCATTCACTGCAGCGGGATCGTAGAAACCCGCTGCCATGAACTTACATAGAATCCCACCTATAAAGCCCTGAGAAGACTTGACAGGTTGGATGTGGAGTGGATGTTTCCTCTTCTGGTAGAACCTAGAACTGCATGGAGCAGGGGTGGTGTAGGTCTCATGTTTCAAAATAAGGGGTCAAATTGCAAAGCACAGAACTGGATCATGAATCTTGTATAAGAAATGAAGGGTTTCCATCTGGAGCATGACATTGTCATGTCTTTTCGGATGACGATGAACATGCTGCATTTAACCATAATTTCTGGTTTGGTTTTAACGTAAGGATCTAAGTTAGCGCATTCAAGGAATAGAAGTGCAGGCTTATTGGGTGGAGAAGTGTCTGGGTACCAGCCATGCATTTTTCTTTTTAAAGCATCAAAAATGAATTATCTACTGAACATCTGCACAGTATCTTTGGACTTTTAATTGCTCCATATCATGCTCGCTGTGTGATTAAATATTTTTGTGAGTGATGGTAAGTAATGAAGGAGTATTCTATAACAAATAAGCTTTTGAATATTTGCATGTTGTCCTTCATTAAACATCATAACTAAGATTTTCAGCAAAATGTTTCGACTTTGCTCACCACTCCTATGCTACTTGCTGCTTAATAATCTAATTCCATTCAATGTGAGATGGAACAGCAAAACAGTAAACCCTCATTATGGAGATATATTTGGGATCAAGATTTCAAGAATAATTGTGTTGTTGTGAATTCAAGTCTCATTCCTGAAGCCTGAGAGCAAAGTCTAGGCAGACATTTTGGTCCATTATTGAGGGAGTGCTACATTATTGGAGGTGTTGTCCTTCAGGTGAGATGATAAACTGAGGCCCCATCAGATCTCAGGTTGGACATGAAGAGTGAGATTTTCCAGGCTCTGCACTGCTTGTTTCATAGTGGCAAAAGGTGGCCTGTCACTGGCTGGTGGCAGAATCTTCTGCTCCCACCGTTGTCAATGAGGTTTCCTGCTGAATACACCTCCTGATGGCGGGAATCCCATGGCGGTGGTGGAACTGGATGGGTGTGAATGGCCAGGTCTAAATATCCCACAGCACGAATCAAAGAAGGTCTTTCAAGAGTCCTCCCCCTGTCCTGATGAACACAAACATCCAGAAACAGATTAATAATAATAATAATAATAATCTTTATTAGTGTCACAGGTAGGCTTACACTAACACTGCAATGAAGTTACTGCGGAAATCCCCGAGTCTCCACATTCTGGTGCCTGCTCGGGTACACGAAGGGAGAGTTCAGAATGTCCAATTCACCTAACAGCACATCTTTCGCCACTTTGTGGGAGGAAACCGGAGCACCTAGAGGAAACCCACGCAGGCACGGGGAGAACGTTGCTGTGTTGATTATTAAATACGTAATATGTATTTTTCTTTTATGTATTTTCTTTTATTTCCTTTTCTTCTCATGTACTTTCTGATCTGTTGAGCAGCTCGCAGAAAAATACTTTTCACTGTACCTCGGTACACGTGACAATAAACAAATCCAATCCAATCCAACATTGTTATGATTAAATCACCACTAAATTAGGCCTGCAAGACACACACGTCTCAAAATTAAGTTGAGTAAATTTATATTGCTACAGTGGTGTCTGTGGTCACCCACTCTCTGTTTAAAATAATAACAATAATGTCTGATTGTTGGAAGAGATTCACCAAGTGATTGCAAGTCAAGGGAGTAGGAAAAATGTGACACGTTATTTTGCTTGTTACATATTTGTGATACAATGGATGTGTAATTTGAGGTTCGAACTTAAAACATCACAAATACCTTTATGGTTAGGTTACGTATGCCCTGTGCGTATTTTAATTTGTGCATTACTGAAACCAAGCGCATGGTATTTGCATATCCTAACATGTCTGAGACACACATCTTCAAATAAATGATATAGATGAAAGTAAGGTCATGTCTTGCACTAACCCTTTGCCTGTCACTGATTTTCTTTCGGCTTATTTCTGTTCAACCTTTCAAAAATAAATTGGCGATGTCGAACTTCACCTCAACCTGGTGAGAATGGAGCTAAATGATGCAATGTTCATGAACTCAAGCAACTGGTGTGGTTAGAGCAGATAGTACAGGATTGTTCAGCGGTGAAATGCGTGTGTGTCAAGCATTCAAAGCAATGACTTTTTAGGAGCTGGCCTCAGAATCCCTTCTCAGCAACTGAAAGACGTTGCTGGAGCTCAGCATCCATATAAAAGGAATGTTTGTCCCATTTACTGAAGTTGGTTCCGATTCCTTAAAGGGGAATCAAGTTGCTGGCTGCATCAGAGGAGCACATATCGTTCCAACAATTTTGTTGTGTGCTTCACTCAGCCTTTGTATTCCTGTGTTCTATGTATTCATTTTTTTTCACGAGCTGGACTGCATTTTCTACCAATGAGTTTTTGTCGAGGGGTCTGTAATTGAGTTTTGTCTGAGTGGGACCAGTTGGATGTAGTGCTGGTCTCCATTCAGCGTCAAGGCAGACATTCAGCACAGATCTGCCTTGATATGTGAGAGGATTAGAGCATGATGGATCTACTCCGTAGAGAGCCATTTCCAAGGAACAGCTGGAGAAAAGGAACACTTGCCTCAGTCAGTACCAAAGAGGTCCCGGACTTCGATTATTTCGAGCAAGCCCATGACCATGCACCTTGCATGATTGTGATTAGGGCACAGGGGGAAAAAAAAATTAACATGTTTACATAACAGTGAAACAGGTGTGTTTGTGGAGTCAGAAAGTAGCTGAATATTTGCTCCAGTGCTTTGTATTCGCCTTTGGTGATGTGCCCAGGCACACAGTGAAGTGCTGTTGCGTGAGCAACAGGAGATTGTGGACGATTCTGCCATGATTGTTGCACAGGGCAAATTCCCTTGCCCCTGGATAACCCATATGATTCCACAGTGCCTCAAGAATGAAAATGCACTCTGCCATGGATGGAACAATAAACAAAGGTCAAAGAAAACCAAATCCACTGTGAACACAAAAATATTTATGGTCCTTCGTAGGCAAGAGATTCCACGTAAAGGATTTTCGTCATAAAAAATCATACTGATAAAGCAGGTTGGTTTTGTTTTCTCTATGTACAGAAACTTGCCAACAGAGATATGGATTAATATGAAAATATGTATTTTGAATTCTTTGGTAATTTTGACAAACTTGAAGAAATTGTTATTCAGAACATTTTTTGTTTAAATTCTGCAAAATGACTAAAACCTTTCGGAAAATACCAAAGAGGCAATTTTCAATATTTCACTACAATCTTGGCATCATGATGGTAAGTATCAAGCTCATTTATTATCTATGCCATCAATACCATGCATTTCTGAATTTGAAAATCCCAAGTAATTATTTGAAACAATTAGTGTTCAGTGCAATCTCACGTCCACACTGCAGCATAATGGCACTAATCCATTAATAATAAAGAGACATCCTGAAGCTGAATAAACCAGTGGGGTTCCCATTAATCCTCTCGAAGGATTGGCTTCAGCGAGACTCGGCAATTCTCAGACCAATCATTTATATAGCAGTCCAGAGCATTGTCCATTGCTTGGAATGATAAAGGATAGTCAAGCTAAGATAATCTATCAGCTTTCTGTACAATAAAGATCTAACCACAGGCTAATCTGCAAGAACCGGGGTATAACTTAATTGGAAGGCTTAAGTTAGTTACAATTGTCAGACTGCGTTGCGAAAGCTGATCCGAAAGGAACTTCCATTTCTGACTAGCGAGAAGACCACGCTGGGCATGAGTTTGCTGTCACAAATTTCACAGAATTTATTCAGTTACTCACTATCAGTACTAACATGGATCACTCAATAAAGGCGGTGGCAGCATTCATTTCACTATGGAATTACTAGCTTGCGGCTTCCAGCTGACTGGTGCTGTGTTGACCATAGTTTCTCTTCTTGCTTCCCTCTGCTGCTTGACATGCTGCTAAAAAGTGGAGCTTATTAACCCTTTCTAGATACAGCCCCCATGCGTTATAAGTGGTGTTCCTGAACTCTGATGGGTTCAGAAAATGCATAAGCAGTCCATTATTGGTTTAGGTGGTGCGTCATTAGTGTCTGCTCGGTCTTATGATGGCGAGAATCACTTTACTGATGTCCCTTCCGGTTCTCTCCTGACTGGTTTCTTAAAATGTCAGTCACTTGTGGGAGCATCTTTCTCATTATTTTATTAAGTTTCTAGCTTTCAACCAAAATAATGATGCACCACAAGGTAATTTGTGCATCTGTTTATTTGAGATAAGAGGATACATGGGGCACGACTCTCCGCTCCCACGACTAAGTGCCCACGCCGTCGTGAACGCCGTCGAGGTTCACGACGGCGCGAAACGGCCCCGATCTCGACCGATTCAGGGCCCGAAAATGGGCTAGGATCGGGGCTGCGCGAAACTCAGGGGGCGTGTCGCGAAAGCAGCATCATCACGCGCGACGCCCGAATGACACTGCGCTGTGCCATAAATGGCGGGATCCGCGCACGGAAGGACCCGGAGTAGGAGAAGGAGTAGAGATGGCTGAGTCCCGACGAGCCGCACCGAGGGTCCGGGACATGGACCTGGACACGCTGCTCGATGAGGTGGAGAACAGAAGGGCCACCCTCTGCCCAAGACGTGGGCATCGCCAGCCATCCAGCGCGGTGAGGTGCTGTTGGCGTGATGTTGGCACCGCTGTCAGTGCTGTGGGGCAGACCCCCTGGACCGGGGAGCAGTGTCGAAAGAAGCTGCACGACCTCACTCATGCGACCAGGGTAAGTACCATGAGGGTGCCCTCGGGCCCCCCCCCCCGGGCACAACGGGGGGGGGGGTCCTTGAGAACCGGAGGGGGTTCCCCTGTGCTGCACCCCCTAAATGTCCACGAGAAGAGGGCCCTGGACCTCGCTGGGGGCTCAGCCACTCGGGAGGTTGCAACATGCCAGGTCGGAGGCGCAGAAGCAAGTGAGACAACCCTACATGTCCTCAGCCCCCCAAACCCGTCATCGCCCCCTTCACACTTTGCCCACTGCACCCTTGATCCCGTCCCCCCTCACACTCATGGCACTGCACCCTCGATCCCATCCCCCCTCACACTCATGGCACTTCACCCTCGATCCCATCCCCCCTCACACTCATGCCACTGCACCCTCGCTCCCGCCCCCCCCTCATACTCATGCCACTGCACCCTCGCTCCCATCCCCCCCTCACACTGTGCCCCCACCACCACCATACACTCGGCCCACCGTGTCTAACAAACCCCGTATCTTTATGTTTCCCAGGGCCAGCCGACGAACGTCCAGGGATGTCTCGGCCAAGAGACAGCGGAACATCACCAACGTCAAGCGCACCCAGGGACGCACACCAGAGGGTGGCAGTAGGTTGGACAGGAGGGCCATCCTCTCAGTATGGGGACGCTCAGACCACAGACAGAGACAATACTGAGGGGCACAGTGTGGACAGTGATGAAGACGCACACATCACGGCCACACACTCCGTGAATTCACCTGGATGTCGACACGGCATGGCCCGCATGCAGCTTGCGCCGGGCCATGAGGGGGAGCAGTACACACAAGACTTCCTAATGGACGATAACCTCGAACTAGCGGCACTGCTGTCTCCCATCCACCATCGCAGAGACACTCACCTCGGTTGGGCATATAAGTGATGAGGCTCCCGGGTCACGGTCTGGTGCGCACCACACAGCTGAGCCGGTACAGCAGGTGGAGTTTGGAGCAGCCGAGCGGCTGGACGGACGGAGCCAGCCCAGGCCCAGCAAACAGCTGCCGCCCAGACTGTTTCCGGGTTCCTGGATGAACTTGATCCACCCGGACAACCGATGCATGAGGACACCGAGGGACTGAATAACGGGATGAGGGCCATCTTCCAGGGCCTACACACGCAGTTGGAGGAGTCCATCCGCGTTCAGGAGCAGGGAGTGGTGCCGTTCATCACAGCCACCCAGGCCGACACCGCACAGGTGGCGTCCATGGTGGAGTCAATGGGTGAAACGGTTTCGGTCATGGCTCAGATTCTGCAACGCGTTGGGCTTCACGTGCACACGTATTCCATGGCCCAGGAGAGGGCTGCCCTCTCGCAGGTAGCCATGCGCCAGAGCCAACACGACATTGCCACCGCTCTCCGGGCCCTGGCCGAGCCTCACCATACCATGGCCCGGTCCCAGCAAGCGATGGCACAGTCCCAGCAGTCAGTCGCGGAGAGCATTGACCGCCTGGCGCACGTGATGGATGGCGTAGCGCACTCACAGGTTGAGATAGCACAGTCCCTGGCAAGAATGTCGCACTCCCTGGGCTCCGTCTCTGCGAACATTCGGACCGTGGTCGATACCGCTGCAGGCCTCCAGGACTGGCAGCGCCAGGTGTCGGTGGTGCGACGGGGCATGTCTCCGATCGCATCTCCATCCCACAGTGAGGCCCAGGGGCCACCGGGCTCCCCGAGGGAGGAGGAGGTTCTGGGGCTCACCCCGGTAGCTCCAGCAAGGGACGTCTCGGAACACTCGGATTCCCCCCGTTCTGTCCCTGGTGCATCTGGTGGGCAGCGTGCAGGTCAGGGTGGCACAACACCATCCAGCACGCTCGCCGAGCAGCCTGGCCCATCGAAGCCAAACCGCCACAGGAAACGCGTGCCGAAGGGGAGCCATGTCGCAGGGCGTGATTCTCAGCAGTCCACCTCCACTCCTGCTGTACCATCTGGAAACACACCTAGACGTAGTGGTAGGGCCCGTAAGGCAAAGAAGTTAGGCACATAAGAAGTTGGCACGGGTGCAGGGCACAGTTTAGTTGTAGGGGGTAGGGCATCTGTATGTTAATCTCACAAATAAACTCACTGTTGAATTTGACTTGAAAGACTCTGTGCTATGTCAGGGGGCTCGAGAGGGTGCCCGATTGGCGTAGTGGTATACGAGCCGTTCAAGGTCTGCTCCGGATGTGCTGACCCTTTCCCCCCCTGCCTCCCAACACCGGACACCGTAGTGTCCAGCCAGCCACCCCACACGGGCATGTGGTGAAATATCCGTCACGAAGGCTGTGCCCACCGGAGTGCATGGTTCAGCTATAGCCATGAGTCAGACCTCGGCTGGCGAATCTGAGCACACAGCTCATCGCAGAGCAGGCTGGCATCATTCAACATGGCACTGATCACACCCACTTACACAATCAATGTTGTGCAATCCCGTAGTGCCGCAATGATAAGGTGATGTGGAATTGGTGCCGTGAAAGCGGTGCGGGGGTTGGGGGGGGGGGCTGCTGTGTGGTGCCCGTGCGTGGGACTGACGGTACAAGTGGCAGTGTTCAGCGAATCCCACCCTAACGGTGCGTGAACCGTGCGGCCACCAACGCGTCGCGCAGCCTGCTGGACGTAACCAGCACCCAAGCAGTGTCTGTGTCCTGCGCCACTCCCATTGTGATGCGCGCCATCATCCTCCTCCTCCGCCTCCTCCTCTTCCCCTCGTTTGCGTGAGCGTCGGTGCCCTCGGATCCTCCCTCCGACTCCTCCACCAGGGCATATCCCCTCTGCATGGCTATGTTGTGCAGTGCACAGCAGACTACAACCATGCGACTGACCCTGTCGGGATGGTACTGCAGGGGCCCTCCGGATCGGTCCAGGCATCAGAAGCGCATCTTCAGCAGGCTGAAGCACCGCTCCACCACACCCCTGGTTGCTGCATGGGCCCCATTGTATAGGCTCTCTGCGTTGGTGTCATCAGCCATGATCTCAACAGATAGCCCTTGTCGCCCAGCAACCAGCCCCTCAGCCGAGGGGGGGCATCCATCGAACATTGCGGGGATGAATGACTGTGCCAAAATGTAGGCGTCATGCACACTGCCGGGGTACTTTGCACACACGTGCATGATCTTCATATGGGGGTCGCACACCACCTGAATGTTCATGGAGTATGCGCCCTTTCTGTTCATGAACACTTCCCTGTTGTCTGCAGGCGGGCGCATGGGGACGTGCAAACCATCGATGACACCCTAGACCATCGGTATCCCGGCCACCTTGGCGAATCCACGTGCCCGTGCTTCCTGATGTCTTCGGGGAATTGAATGTACCTGTCTGCGATGACGTACAAGGCGTCGGTCACGGCCCTGATGCACCTGTGTACCGATGCCTGTGATATCCCGGATAGGTCCCCGCTCGGCGCCTGGAAGGAACCGGTCGCATAAAAGTTTAGGGCCACCGTCACCTTGACGGAGACTGGTAACGCGTGTCCTCCACCAGTTCCAAGTGGTGCGAGGTGCGCCACAAGGTGGCATATATGTGCGACCGTCTCCCTGCTGAACCGTAGTCTCCTCCTGCATGTGATGTCCGTTAGGGCCTCGACGACATTCTATCACGGTACACCCTCGGCCTTGCTGGATGCCTGTGGCCGCTGGCACCACCATCAGTGGATCCTCCTGCTCCTCCTCCTCCTCCTCCTCCCCCCCCCCCAAGCACTTCCTCTGCATTCCTCGCCGTCGGGGGGGGGGTCAATGTTCCCCCTGTATATTCGGGGCCTGAGCGCCTGCGGCCTGCGTGGCGATGACGGGCCACTCCGTGGGCATCCCCTCTGCTGCACCGGCGACCGCTGCATCTGCAGCCACTGTGGGCCGTCCGACTCTATGCTGCCGGATGGCAAAATCCAGAACTGCGGCTCCAACCACGGCAGTGAACATCGCTGTCTGGTTGGCATACATGGTGACCTGCAGGAGGGTGGTGGGGGGCAGAGAAACGACATGTTACACGGAGGTTCTTCCACACCTTGTCAGCCGGGCTGCATGGGACACCTGTGTGCCCCGGTGGCCTGGTCGCGCTGCAGACACTCAGCCAGCCTAACACCTGGTAACTGTCTGCGCCCAACGGTCACTTCACACCGTACTGCTCACCAGTGTGCCACTCGCCTGTGCCAATCAGTCAAATGTCAACCTGCGGCCGTGTCCTCGTCACCGTCCTGCCATATCAGGGCGGCTGACATGTGGCATCGGCGGATGGATGATACCATCCACACTCTCCCTCATCCCCCCCCCCCCACCTACACACTCTCCTTCACCCCCCCTCCCACCTGCACACTCTCCCTCACCCCCCTCCCACCTGCACACTCTCCCTCACCCCCCTCCCACCTGCACACTCTCCCTCACCCCCCCCACCTGCACACTCTCCTTCACCCCCCTCCCACCTGCACACTCTCCTTCACCCCCCCTCCCACCTGCACACTCTCCCTCATCCCCCCTCCCAACTGCACACTCTCCTTCACCCCCCTCCCACCTGCACACTCTCCCTCACCCCCTCCCACCTGCACACTCTCCCTCAACCCCTCCCACCCCCCCTCCGGTCCCTCACCCCCCTCTCACCCTCCTCCGCTCCCTCACCCCCCCTCACCCCCCTCCCACCCCCTCCACTCCCTCACCCCCCCTCAGCTCCCTCACCTCCCCCTCCGCTCCCGCACCCCCCCTCCGCTCCCTCACCCCCCTCCCACCCCCCTCCGCTCCCTCACCCCCTCCCACCCCCCTCCGCTCCCTCACCCACCTCACCCCCCTCCCACCCCCCCTCCACTTCCTCATCCCCCCTCCGCTCCCTCACCTCCCCCTCCGCTCCCGCACCCCCCCTCCGCTCCCTCATCCCCCCTCCACACTCTCCTTCACCCCCCCTCCCACCTGCACACTCTCCCACATCCCCTCTCCCATCTGCACACTCTCCCACACACCCTCCCACCTGCACATTCTCCCTCAACCCCTCCCACCCCCCCTCCGCTCCCTCACCCCCCTCCCAACCCCCCTCCGCTCCCTCACCCCCATCCCACCCCCCCTCCGCTCCCCCACACCCCCTCACCCCCTCCCACCCCCTCTCCACTCCCTCACCCCCCCTCCACTCCCTCTACCCCACCTCCGCTCCCGCACCCCCCCTCCGCTCCCTTACCCCCCTCCGCTCCCTCACCCCCCTCTGCTCCCTCACACCGCCTCCGCTCCCTCACCCCCCTCCGCTCACTCACACCCCTCCGCTCCCTCACCCTGACTCCGCTCCCTCACCCCCCCTCCGCTCCCTCATCCCGCCTCCGCTCCCTCACCCCCCCTCCGCTCCCTCACTCCCCATCCGCTCCCTCACACCCCCCTCCGCTCCCTCACCCTCCCTCCGCTACCTCACCCCCCACTCCGCTCCCTCACACCCCCTCCGCTCCCTCATCCCCTCTCCGCTCCCTCACACCCCCTCCGCTCCCTCACACCCCCCTCCGCTCCCTCAACCCCCCCTCCGCTCCCTCATCCCACACTCCGCTCCCTCATGCCCGTTCCGCTCCCTCAGCCCCCCTCCGCTCCCTCACCCCCCCTCCGCTCCCTCCCATCCCTCAACCCCGCCTCCTGCTCCCTCATCCCCCTCTCCGCTCCCTCATGCCCGTTCCGCTCCCTCACCCCCCTTCCGCTCCCTCATCCCCCCCTCTGCTCCCTCATACCCGCTCCGCTCCCTCACCCCCCTCCGCTCCCTCACACCCCCCTCCGCTCCCTCCCCTCCCTCAACCCCCCTCCGCTCCCTCATCCCCCCCTCCGCTCCCTCATGCCCGTTCCGCACCCTCATCCCCCCATCCGCTCCCTCACACCCCCTCCGCTCCCTCACCCCCTCTCCGCTCACTCACCCCCTCTCCACGCCCTCACACCCACTCCGCTCCCTCACACCCCCCTCCGCTCCCTCCCCTCCCTCAACCCCCCTCTGCTCCCACACCCTCCCCTCTGCTCCCTCACACCCCCCTCCGCTCCCTCACACCCCCCCTCCGCTACCTCACCCCCCTCCGCTCCCTCACACCCCCCCTCCGCCCCCTCACCCCCCCTCCGATCCCTCACCCCCCTTCGCTCCCTCACCCCCCCTCAGCTCCCTCACCCCCCCTTCGCTCCCTCACCCACCCTCCGCTCCCTCACACCCCCTTCGCTCCCTCATACCCCCTCCGCTCCCTCAACCACCACTCCGCTCCCTCACCACCCCCTCCGCTCCCTCACCCCCCCTCCGCTCCCTCACCCCCCCACCCCCCCTCCGCTCCCTCAAGCCCCCATCCGCTTCCTCACACCCCGCCGCTCCCTCACCCCCCTCCGCTCCCTCACACCCCTCCCTCACACTCCCTCCGCTCCCTCACCCCCCCTCCGCTCCCTCATCCCGCCTCCGCTCCCTCACCCCCCCTCCGCTCCCTCACTCCCCCTCCGCTCCCTCACACCCCCCTCCGCTCCCTCACCCCCCCTCCGCTACCTCACCCCCCACTCCGCTCCCTCACACCCCCTCCGCTCCCTCATCCCCTCTCCGCTCCCTCACACCCCCTCCGCTCACTCACACCCCCCTCCGCTCCCTCAACCCCCCCTCCGCTCCCTCATCCCACACTCCACTTCCTCATGCCCGTTCCGCTCCCTCACCCCCCCTCCGCTCCCTCACCCCCCCTCCGCTCCCTCCCCTCCCTCAACCCCGCCTCCTGCTCCCTCATCCCCCTCTCCGCTCCCTCATGCCCGTTCCGCTCCCTCACCCCCCTTCCGCTCCCTCATCCCCCCCTCTGCTCCCTCATACCCGCTCCGCTCCCTCACCCCCCTCCGCTCCCTCACACCCCCCTCCGCTCCCTCCCCTCCCTCAACCCCCCTCCGCTCCCTCATCCCCCCCTCCGCTCCCTCATGCCCGTTCCGCACCCTCATCCCCCCATCCGCTCCCTCACACCCCCTCCGCTCCCTCACCCCCTCTCCGCTCACTCACCCCCTCTCCACTCCCTCACACCCACTCCGCTCCCTCACACCCCCCTCCGCTCCCTCCCCTCCCTCAACCCCCCTCTGCTCCCACACCCTCCCCTCTGCTCCCTCACACCCCCCTCCGCTCCCTCACACCCCCCCTCCGCTACCTCACCCCCCTCCGCTCCCTCACACCCCCCCTCCGCCCCCTCACCCCCCCCTCCGATCCCTCACCCCCCTTCGCTCCCTCACCCCCCTCAGCGCCCTCACCCCCCCTTCGCTCCCTCACCCACCCTCCGCTCCCTCACACCCCCTTCGCTCCCTCATACCCCCTCCGCTCCCTCAACCCCCACTCCGCTCCCTCACCACCCCCTCCGCTCCCTCACCCCCCCTCCGCTCCCTCACCCCCCCACCCCCCCTCCGCTCCCTCAAGCCCCCATCCGCTTCCTCACACCCCGCCGCTCCCTCACCCCCCTCCGCTCCCTCACACCCCTCCCTCACACTCCCTCCGCTCCCTCACCCCCCTGCTCCCTGACCCCCCTCCGCTCCCTCAGCCACCCCTCCGCTCCGTCACCCCCCCTCCGCTCCCTCACCCCCCCCTCCGCTCCCTCACCCCCCCTCCGCTCCCTCACCCCCCTCCGCTCCCTCACCCCCCCTCCGCTCCTTCACACCCCCTCCGCTCCCTCACCCCCCCTCCGCTCCCTCACCCCCCCTCTCCGCTCCCTCACCCCACCCTCCGCTCCCTCACCCCCCTCCGCTCCCTCACCCCCATCCGCTCACTGACCCCCCCTCCGCTCCCTCAGCCCCCTCCCTCCGCTCCCTCACCCCCCTCGCTCCCTCACCCCCCCTCGGTCCCTCACCCAACCCCGCTCCCACACCCCCCCTCGCTCCCTCACCCCCCTCGGTCCCTCACCCCCCCTCCACTCCCTCACCCCCCCTCCGCTCCCTCACGCCCCCCTCCCGCTCCCTCACCCCCCCCTCCCGCTCCCTCACACCCCCCCTCCCGCTCGCTTACACACCCCCTCCGCTCCCTCACCCCCCTCTCTCGCTCACCCCCCCTCGCTCCCTCACCCCCCCTCACTCCCTCACCCCCCTCCACTCCATCACCCCCTCCGCTCCCTCACACCCCCCTCCCGCTACCTCACCCCCCCTCTGGCTCCCACACACCCACTCCGCTCCCTCATCCCCCCTCCGCTCCCTCACCCCCCCGCTCCCTCACCCCCCCTCACACCCCCCCACTCTCCCTCACCCCCCTCCGCTTCCTCACCCCCCTCCCACCCCCCTCCGCTGCCTCACCCCCCTCCCACCCCCCTCCGCTCCCTCACCCCCATCCCACCCCCCTCCCACCCCCCCTCCACTTCCTCATCACCCCTCCGCTCCCTCTCCTCCCCTCCGCTCCCGCACACCCCCTCCGCTCCTTCATCCCCCCTCACACTCTCCCTTCACACCCCGTCCCACCTGCACACTCTCCCACATCCCCCCTCCCACCTGCACTCTCTCCCACACCCCCTCCCACCTGCACACTCTCCCTCAACCCCTCCCACCCCCCCTCCGCTCCCTCACCCCCCTCCCACCCCCCTCCGCTCCCTCACCCCCATCCCACCCCCCCTCCGCTCCATCACACCCCCTCACACCCCTCCCACCCCCCCTCCACTCCCTCACCCCCCCTCCACTCCCTCTACCCCCCTCCGCTCCCTCACCCCCCTCTGCTCCCTCACCCCGCCTCCGCTACCTCACCCCACCTCTGCTCCCTCACCCCCCCCTCCGCTCACTCACACCCCTCCGCTCCCTCACCCTGACTCCGCTCCCTCACCCCCCCTCCGCTTCCTCACCCCCCCGCCGCTCCCTCACCCCCTCCGCTCCCTCACACCCCTCCCTCACACTCCCTCCGCTCCCTCACCCCCCCGGCTCCCTGACCCCCCTCCGCTCCCTCAGCCACCCCTCCGCTCCCTCACCCCCCCTCCGCTCCCTCACCCCCCCTCCGCTCCCTCACCCCCCCTCCGCTCCCTCACCCCCCCTCCGCTCCCTCACCCCCCCTCCGCTCCCTCACCCCCCCTCCGCTCCTTCACACCCCCTCCGCTCCCTCACCCCCCTTCCGCTCCCTCACCCCCCTCTCCGCTCCCTCACCCCACCCTCCGCTCCCTCACCCCCCTCCGCTCCCTCACCCCCCTCGGCTCCCTGACACCCCCTCCGCTCCCTCAGCCTCCTCCCTCCGCTCCCTCACCCCCCCTCGCTCCCTCACCCCCCCTCGCTCCCTCACCCACCCCCGCTCCCTCACCCCCCCTCGCTCCCTCACCCCCCTCGCTCCCTCACCCCCCCTCTGCTTCCTCACCCCCCCTCTGCTCCCTCACCCCCCCTCGCTCCCTCACCCCCCTCACTCCCTCACCCCCCTCCACTCCATCACCCCCCTCCGCTCCCCCACAACCCCCTCCCGCTCCCTCACCCCCTCACGCTACCTCACACACCCGCTCCGCTCCCTCACCCCCCCTCCGCTCCCTCACCCCCCCGCTCCCTCACCCCCCCTCACTCTCCCTCACCCCCCTCCGCTCCCTCACCCACCTCCCACCCCCCTCCGCTGCCTCACCACCCTCCCACCCCCCTCCGCTCCCTCACCCCCCCTCACCCCCCTCCCACCCCCCTCCACTCCCTCACCCCCCCTCCGCTCCCTCACCTCCCCCTCCGCTCCCCGCACCCCCCTCCGCTCCCTCACCCCCCTCCCACCCCCCTCCGCTCCCTCACCCCCCTCCCACCCCCCTCCGCTCCCTCACCCCCCCTCACCCCCCTCCCACCCCCCCTCCACTTTCTCATCCCCCCTCCGCTCCCTCACCTCCCCCTCCGCTCCCGCACCCCCCCTCGCTGCCTCATCCCCCCTCCACTCTCTCCTTCACACCCCCTCCGACCTGCACACTCTCCCACATCCCCCCTCCCACCTGCACAATCTCCCACACCCCCTCCCACCTGCACACTCTCCCTCAACCCCTCCCACCCCCCACCCCCCCTCCGCTCCCTCACCCCCCTCCCACCCCCCTAGCTCCCTCACCCCCATCCCACCCCTCCTCCGCTCCCACACACCCCCTCACCCCCCTCCCACCCCCCCTCCACTCCCTCACCCCCCTCCACTCCCTCAACCGTCCCTCCGCTCCCGCACCCCCCCTCCGCTCCCTTACCCCCCACCACTCCCTCACCCCCCTCTGCTCCCTCACCCCATCTCCGCTCCCTCACCCCCCTCTGTACCCTCACGCCCCCTCCGCTCACTCACCCCCCCTCCGCTCCCTCACCCCCCTCCGCTCTCTCACACCCCCCCTCCGCTCCTTCACCCCCCCTCCGCTCCCTCACCCCCTCTCCGCTCCCTCACACCCCCTCCGCTCCCTCACACCCCCCTCCGCTCCCTCCTCTCCCTCAACCCCCCCCTCCGCACCCTCATCCCCCCCCGCTCCCTCATGCCCGTTCCGCTCACTCACCCCCCCTCCGCTCCCTCACCCCCCCTCCGCTCCCACCCCTCTCTCAACCCCCCCTCCACTCCCTCATCACCCCCTCCGCTCCCTCATGCCCGTCCCGCTGCCTCACCCCCCTCTGCTCCCTCATCCCCACCTCCGCTGCCTCATGCCCGCTCCGCTCCCTCACCCCCCCTTCGCTCCCTCACACCCCCCTCCGCTCCCTCCCCTCCCTCAACCCCCCCTCCGCTACCTCATCCCCCCCTCCGCTCCCTCATGCCCGTTCCGCTCCCTCATCCCACCATCCGCTCACTCACCCCCCCTCCGCTCCCTCACCCCCTCTCCGCTCACTCACCGCCTGTCCGCTCCCTCACACCCCCTCTGCTCCCTCACAGCTCCCTCCGCTCCCTCCCCTCCCTCAACCCCCACTCTGCTCCCTCACCCTCCCTCTGCTACCTCACACACCCCTCCGCTCCCTCACACCCCCCCTCCGCTACCTCACCCCCCCTCTGCTCCCTCACACCCCCCCTCCGCCCCCTCAGCCCCCCCTCCGATCCCTCACCCACCCTTCGCTCCCTCACCCCCCCTCAGCTCCCTCACCCCCCCTTCGCTCCCTCACCCACCCTCTGCTCCCACACACCCCCTCCGCTCCCTCAGACCCCCTCCGCTCCCTCAACCCCCACTCCGCTCCCTCACCACCCCCTCCGCTCCCTCACCCCCCCTCCGCTCCCTCACCCCCCCTCCGCTCCCTCACCCCCCCACCCCCCTCCGCTCCCTCAACCCCCCATCCGCTTCCTCACCCTCCGCCGCTCCCTCACCCCCTCCGCTCCCTCACCCCCCTCCCTCACACTCCCTCCGCTCCCTCACCCCCCGCTCCCTGACCCCCCCCTCCGCTCCCTCAGCCACCACTCCGCTCCCTCACCCTCCCTCCGCTCCCTCACCCCCCCTCCGCTCCCTCACCCCCCCTCAGCTCCCTCACCCCCCCTCCGCTCCCTCACCCCCCTCCGCTCCTTCACACCCCCTCCGCTCCCATCACACACCCGCATCCGCTCCTTCACACACCCCATCCGCTCCCTCACACACCCCATCCGCTACCTCACACCCCCCTCTCCGCTTCCTCACACACCCCCCTCCGCCGCCTCACCCCCTCACCCCCCCGCCGCCCCCTCACACCCCCCGCACCCCCCCTCCGCCTCCTCACCCCCCACCTCCGCCCCCTCACCCCCCCTCTGTTCCCTCATCCCCCCTCTGCTCCCTCACACCCCCTCCGCTCCCTCACACCCCTCCGCTCCCTCACCCCCCGCTCCCTGACCCCCCCCTCCGCTCCCTCAGCCACCACTCCGCTCCCTCACCCTCCCTCCGCTCCCTCACCCCCCCTCCGCTCCCTCACCCCCCCTCAGCTCCCTCACCCCCCCTCCGCTCCCTCACCCCCCTCCGCTCCTTCACACCCCCTCCGCTCCCATCACACACCCGCATCCGCTCCTTCACACACCCCATCCGCTCCCTCACACACCCCATCCGCTACCTCACACCCCCCTCTCCGCTTCCTCACACACCCCCCTCCGCCGCCTCACCCCCTCACCCCCCCGCCGCCCCCTCACACCCCCCGCACCCCCCTCCGCCTCCTCACCCCCCACCTCCGCCCCCTCACCCCCCCTCTGTTCCCTCATCCCCCCTCTGCTCCCTCACCCCCCCCTCCGCTCCCTCACTCACCCTCCGCTCCCTTACCCCCCTCCGCTCCCTCACCCCCCTCTGCTCACTCACCCCCCTCCGCTCCCTCAACCCCCCCTCCGCTCCCTCATACCCCCCTCCGCTCCCTCATGCCCGTTCCGCTCCCTCACCCCCCCTCCGCTCCCTCATCCCCCCCTCCGCTCCCTCATGCCCGCTCAGCTCCCTCACACCCCCTCCGCTCCCTCACACCGCCCTCCGGTCCCTCCCCTCCCCTCCCTCAACACACCCTCCGCTCCCTTACCCCCCTCCGCTCCCTCACCCCCCTCTGCTCACTCACCCACCTCCGCTCCCTCAACCCCCCCTCCGCTCCCTCATACCCCCCTCCGCTCCCTCATGCCCGTTCCGCTCCCTCATCCCCCCTCCGCTCCCTCACCCCCCCCTCCGCTCCCTCAACCCCTCTCCGCTCACTCACCCCCTCTCCGCTCCCTCACACCCCCTCCGCTCCCTCACACCCCCCTCCTCTCCCTCCCCTCCCTCAACCCCCCCTCTGCTCCCACACCCCCCCTCTGCTCCCTCACACCCCCCTCCGCTCCCTCACACCCCCCTCCGCTACCTCACCCCCCTCCGCTCCCTCACAGCCCCACTCCGCCCCCTCACCCCCCTCCGATCCCTCACCCCCCCTTCACTCCCTCACCCCCCCTTAGCTCCCTCACCCCCCCTTTGCTCCCTCACCAACCCTCCGCTCCCTCACACCCCCTCCGCTCCCTCACCCCCCCTCCGCTCCCTCAACCCCCACTCCGCTCCCGCACCACCCCCTCCGCTCCCTCACGCCCCCTCCGCTCCCTCACCCCCCTCCGCTCCCTCACCACCCCACCCCCCCTCCGCTCCCTCAAGCCCCCATCCGCTTCCTCACCCCCCGCCGCTCCCTCACCCCCCTCCGCTCCCTCACCCCCCCTCCCTCACACTCACTCCACTCCCACACCCCCCCGCTCCCTGACCCCCCTCCGCTCCCTCAGCCACCCCTCCGCTCCCTCACCCCCCCTCCGCTCCCTCACCCCCCCTCCGCTCCCTCACCCCCCCCTCCGCACCTTCACACCCTTTCCGCTCCCTCACCCGCCCCTCCGCTCCCACACCCCCCTCTCCGCTCCCTCACCCCACCCTCCGCTCCCTCACCACCCTCCGCTCCCTTACCCCCCTCCGCTCCCTGACCCCCCCTCCGCTCCCTCAGCCCCCTCCCTCCGCTCCCTCACCCCCCCTCGCTCCCTCACCCCCCCTCGCTCCTTCACCCACCCCCGCTCCCTCTCCCCCCCTCGCTCCCTCAACCCCTCGCTCCCTCACCCCCCTCCGCTCCCTCACACCCCCCTCCCGCTCCCTCACACACCCCCTCCGCTCCCTCACCCCCCTCTCTCCCTCACCCCCCCTCGCTCCCTCACACCCCCCTCCTGCTCCCTCACCCCCCCTCCCGCTCCCTCACACACCCGCTCCGATCCCTCACGCCCCCTCCCCTCCCTCACCCCTCCCGCTCCCTCACCCCCCTCACACCCCCCCCACTCTCCCTCACCCCCCCTCCGCTCCCTCACCCCCCCTCCGCTCCCTCACCCCCTCTGCTCCCTCACCCCCCCTCCCCCGCTTCCTCACCCCCCCTCCCCCGCTTCCTCACCCTCCCCTCCGCTCCCTCACACACCCCTCGGCTCCCTCACCCCCCCTCCGCTCCCTCACACCGCCCCTCCACTCCCTCACCCCCCCTCCGCTCCCTCACAAACCCCCCTCCGCTCCCTCACAAAACCCCCTCCGGTCCCTCACACACCCCCTCCGCTTCCATAACACACGCCCCTCCGCTCCCTCACACACCCCATCTGCTCCATCACACCCCACCTCCGCTTCCTCACACACACCCCATCCGCCGCATCACCCCCCGCCCCCTCACCCCCCCGCCGCCCCCTCAACCCCCCCTCACCCCCCTCCGCCCCCTCACCCCCCACCTCCGCCCCCTCACCCCCCCTCTGCTCCCTCACCCCCCCTCCGCTCCCTCACCCCCCTCCGCTCCCTCACCCCCCTCCGCTCCCTCACCCCCATCCGCTTCCTCACCCCCCCCTCCGCTCCCTCACCCCCCCTCCGCTCCCTCACCCCCTCTGCTCCCTCACCCCCCCTCCCCCGCTTCCTCACCCCCCCTCCCCCGCTTCCTCACCCTCCCCTCCGCTCCCTCACACACCCCTCGGCTCCCTCACCCCCCCTCCGCTCCCTCACACCGCCCCTCCACTCCCTCACCCCCCCTCCGCTCCCTCACAAACCCCCCTCCGCTCCCTCACAAAACCCCCTCCGGTCCCTCACACACCCCCTCCGCTTCCATAACACACGCCCCTCCGCTCCCTCACACACCCCATCTGCTCCATCACACCCCACCTCCGCTTCCTCACACACACCCCATCCGCCGCATCACCCCCCGCCCCCTCACCCCCCCGCCGCCCCCTCAACCCCCCCTCACCCCCCTCCGCCCCCTCACCCCCCACCTCCGCCCCCTCACCCCCCCTCTGCTCCCTCACCCCCCCTCCGCTCCCTCACCCCCCTCCGCTCCCTCACCCCCCTCCGCTCCCTCACCCCCATCCGCTTCCTCACCCCCCCCTCCGCTCCCTCACCCCCCCTCCGCTCCCTCACCCCCCCTCTGCTCCCTCACCCCCCCTCCGCTCCCTCAGCTCCCCCTCCACTCCCTCACCCCCCTCCACTCCCTCACCCCCCCCTCCACTCCCTCACACCCTGCCTCTGCTCCCTCACCCCTCCCCCTCCGCTCCCTCGTGCCCGTTCCGCTCCCTCACCCACCTCCGCTCCCTCACACACCCTTTCCGCTCCCTCATCCCCCTCCGCTTCCTCAACCCCCCTCCGCTTCCTCACCCCCCCTCCGCTCCCTCACACCCCCTCCGCTCCCTCACACCCCTCCGCTCCCTCACCCCCCTCCGCTTCCTCAGCCCCCCTCCACTCCCACACCCCCCCTCCGCTACCTCAACCCCCCCTCCGCTCCCTCACCCCCCCTCCGCTACCTCAACCCCCCCTCCGCTCCCTCACCCCCCCTCCGCTCCCTCACCCCCCTCCGCTCCCTCACCCCCCCTCCGCTCTCTCACCCTCCCTCCGCTCCCTGACCCTCCCCGCTCCCTGATCCCCCCCTCCGCTCCCTCAGCCACCCCTCCGCACCCTCACCCCCCTCCGCTACCTCACCCCCCCTCCGCTCCCTCACCACCCCTCCGTTCCCTCACCACCCTTCAGCTCCTTCACCCCCCCTCGCTCCCTCACCCCCTCGCTCCCTCACCCCCCTCGCTACCTCACCTCCCCTCGCTCCCTCACCCCACCTCCGCTCACTCACCCCCCCTCCGCTCCCTCACCCCCCTCCGCTCCCTCACCCCCCCTCCACTCCCTCACACCCCTCCTCTGCTCCCTCACACGTCCCCCTCCGCTCCCTCACATGCCACCTCCACTCCCTCACCCCCCTCTGCTCCCTCACCCCCCTCCACTACCTCACCCCCCCTCCGCTCCCTCACCCCCCCTCCGCTCCCTTACCCCTCCCCCTCCGCTCTCTCACCCCTTCCCATCTGCTCCCTCACCGCTTCCCATCTGCTCCCTCACCCCTCCCACTCCGCTCCCTCCCCCTCCCCCTCCGCTCCCTCACCCCCCCTCCGCTCCCTCCTCCGCTCCCTCACCACCCTCCGCTCCCTCACCCCCCCCTCCGCTCCCTCACCCCCCCTCCGCTCCCTCACCCCCCCCTCCGCTACCTCACCCCCACTCCCTCACCCCCCCTCCGCTCCCATACACCCCCCCTCCGCCGCCTCACCCCTCCCGCCGCCTCACCCCCCCGCACCCTCACCCCCCCACCCCCTCACCCCCCCCCCACCCCCTCCGCCCCCTCACACCACCCTCGGCCCCCTCACACCCCCCTCCACCCCCTCCCCCTCCGCCCGCGCCCCCTCACACCCCCTCCGTCCGCGCCCCCTCACACCCCCTCCGTTCCCTCACCCCCCCGCTCCCTCACCCCCCTCCGCTCCCTCACCCCCCCTCCGCTCCCTCACCCCCCTCCGCCCCCTCACTCCCCCTCCGCCCCCTCACCCCCCCTCCGCCCCCTCACCCCCCCTCCGCTCCCTCACCCCCCCTCCACTCCCTCACCCCCCCTCCGCCCCCCTCACCCCCCTCCGCCCCCTCACCCCCCCCTCCGCCCCCTCAGCCCCCCTCCGCTCCCTCACCCCCCCTCCGCCCCCTCACCCCCCCCCCTCCGCCCCCTCAGCCCCCCTCCGCCCCCTCACCCCCCCCGCCGCCCCCTCATCCCCCCACCGCCCCCTCACCCCCCCACCGCCCCCTCACCCCCCTCCGCGCCCTCAGCCCCCTCCGCTCTCTCACCCCCCTCTGCTCCCTCACCCCCCCTCCGCTCCCTCACCCCCCCTCCGCCCCCTCACCCCTCCCCTCCGCCCCCTCAGCCCCCCTCCGCCCCCTCACCCCTCCCCTCCGCCCCCTCAGCCCCCCTCCGCTCCCTCACACCCCCTCCGCTCCCTCACACCCCCTCCGCTCCTTCACACCCCCTCCGCTCCCTCACCCCCCTCTCCGCTCCCTCACCCCCCTCTCCGCTCCCTCACCCCCCCTCCGCTCCCTCACCCCCCTCCGTTCCCTCACCCCCCTCCACTCCCTGACCCCCCCCTCCGCACCCTCCCTCCGCTCCCTCACCCCCCTCGCTCCCTCACCCCCCCTCGCTCCCTCACCCATCCCCGCTCCCTCACCCCCCCTCGCTCCCTCACCCCCCTCGCTCCCTCACCCCCCTCCGCTCCCTCACACCCCTCCGCACCCTCACCCCCCCTCCGCTCCCTCACACCCCCCATCCTACTCCCTCACACACCCCCTCCGCTCCCTCACCCCCCTTCCGCTCCCTCACCCCCCCTCCGCTCCCTCACCCCCCCTCCGCTCCCTCACCCCCCCTCCGCTCCCTCACCCCCCCTCCGCTCCCTCACCCCCCTTCCGCTCCCTCACCCCCCTTCTGCTCCCTCACCCCTCTCCGCTCCCTCACCCCCCCGCTCCCTCACCCCCCCGCTCCCTCACCACCCCCGCTCCCTCACTACCCCCGCTCCCTCACAACCCCCCCGCTCCCTCACCCCCCTCCGCTCCCTCATAACCCCCTCCGCTCCCTCACCCCCCCTCCGCTCCCTCACCCCCCCTCCGCTCCCTCACCCCCCCTCCGCTCCCTCACCCCCCGTCCCGCTACCTCACCCCCCCGCTCCCCCACCCCCCGTCCCGCTACCTCACCCCCCCGCTCCCCCACCCCCCCACTCCCTCACCCCCCCCCTCCCTCACCCCCCCTGCTCCCTCACCCCCCCTCCGCTCCCTCACCCCCCCTCCGCTCCCTCACCCCCCCTCCGCTCCCTCACCCCCCCTCCGCTCCCTCACCCCCCCTCCGCTCCCTCACCCCCCCTCCGCTCCCTCACCCCCCCCGCTCCCTCACCCCCCCTCCGCTCCCTCACCCCCCCTCCGCTCCCTCACCCCCCCTCCGCTCCCTCACCCCCCCTCCCCTCCCTCACCCCCCCTCCCCTCCCTCACCCCCCCCCCTCCGCTCCCTCACCCCCCCCTCCGCTCCCTCACCCCCCCTCCGCTCCCTCACCCCCCCTCCGCTCCCTCATCCCCCCTCCGCTCCCTCACCCCCCTCCGCTCCCTCACCCCCCTCATCTCCCTCACCCCACCTCCGCTCCCTCACGCACCCCTCCGCTCCCTCACACACCCCTCCGCTCCCTCACACACCCCTCCGCTCCCTCACACACCCCTCCGCTCCCTCACACACCCCTCCGCTCCCTCACACACCCCTCCGCTCCCTAACACCCCCCTCCGCTCCCTCACACCCCCCCTCCGCTCCCTCACACCCCCCCTCCGCTCCCTCACACCCCCCCTCCGCTCCCTCACACCCCCCCTCCGCTCCCTCACACCCCCCCCCGTTGGCCGCAGCCTTCTCGGGGAAGCCGACCCGGTCTCCAGGAGCTGCGGAACAGTCCGCTCACCTCCTCCCTGCTCAGCGTCAGCCAGCAGGACCGGCGGACAACATTAAATAGCAGGTGTGAACAGCGACGGCCTGAACTGGGGTCACGCCGGCGGGACTTCGGCTCATCCGGCCCTGAGAATAGCAGGGGTGGCGGAGAATCGCCATTTTGGGTGTCTCGGGCGATTCGCAGGACTGCGCCGCGCAGAACTCGATAGTGCCGATCTCGCCGCTTGGGTGAATCGCGGGAGGGCGCCGGACCGGCGTCGCGTGAAAAAGTGGCGCCCCAGGCGATTCTCCCAAACGACGTGGCATCGGAGAATCACGCCCATGGTGTCACATCCTAATGATTAATATATGGCCTCATCGTTCCAAATGATTAATTAATGTTTCTAGGTGTTCTGGAGAGTTCAAGCACCTGTTAATAAACTTTCGTTGTGACTGCTTCTGCCTGGAGCAAGTTAATTGAAAATAACAAAAGAGTACAAGAGGCAGACAGCCTCAATTACAAAGTTGCTCCAACATTAAGTCTCTACAAAGTCTGTGTAAAAATCAGTATATAAAGATAAACAGTGTGGTAAAACTGAGGTAACAAGTAACACATATGATATACAGCATAATTCATTCAATTGATACATGTTGATCAGGAATAAAAGTCACAAGTACTCCAAACTACAAAACTAATTGCAGAACTTAATTTTGAAGTGATGTATGGACATATTGTTACATACTTTTTAAATAACTGGCTGTTTCTCTTTGAGGCACTTTAGGTTTAAAGGTAAAATCAAACAAAAGTATGTAATTATGAAAATGTGTACTTTGACAGTATACTGCAAAGAACTGTCGCTTAAGGCTGAAAACTGTTTTACCGAACGCAATATGCTTTTGACGGGAGTACAAGTGTTACTCACGTCCCTAGCTTATCCAACCGTGACAGGTTTGCACCATTTGCTGGTGGCTTATTTCACTTATCAAGCAAGGATGCAGCTGCAGACAAAGGGCCAGTTGTGTGGTACTGGTGCCCGACATTGATTGCAATTAAGTAGAATACCATATTAGGTTGATTGCTTAATATACTTTAATTGCTTGGTCATAGCACATAACTGAACTGCAAACTAGTTGTTAAACATAACCTTTCCTATGGATCTGTTGAATCATTGTTAGATTGAACAAGAACAACTGACCTTCTGTAACACTGTTATACCATTTCTTAGACATGCACAGAGCATAAAGGAGCAGGTGGAGAGACACTATTGGAGCACCATCCATTTTCCACCTGCCATGTATTCCACTAAATTTACAAATAAGGGCAAAATAATCCCACCAAAAAAATGAAGATACTTCAAGAAGAGATCATGGGCGGGATTCTCCGTCCCGCCAACTGCATATTCCGGCGTGCCGCGCCCCAGCTGGCTGCTGGATTCTCCGTCCCCGCGGCGGGCAAATGAAGTTTCCCACTGTGGCCTCCTCACGCCATCGAGAAACCCGCGGGCTTGGGTGCGCTGCCGGTGGATGGGAGGATCTCGCCAACAGAGAATTCCGCTGCAGATTATTTTTGACCTTTGGGTCAAAGTACACATTTTCATAATTACATACTTTTGTTTGATTTTCAGATGAGATTATCAGAGAATTTACAGTGCAGAAGGAGGCCATTCGGCCCGTCGCGTCTGCACCGGCTCTTGGAAAGAGCACCAGATCAACACCTCCACCCTATCCCCATAGCCCAGTAACCCCACCCAACACGAAGGGCAATTTTGGACACTAAGGGCAATTTAGCTTGGCCAATCCCCCTAACCTGCACATCTTTGGACTTTGGGAGGAAACCGGAGCACCCGGAGGAAACCCACGCCCACACGGGGAGGATGTGCAGACTCCGCACAGACAGTGACCCAAGCCGGAATCGAACCTGGGACCCTGGAGCTGTGAAGCAATTGTGCTACCGATCTTTCAAAACAATTTCAAGGGGCAGGAATGATTGCAACTGTTATGAATTTAAGCAATGCATTCCCTGCTGGCGGAACTCTAAGGTGTTTGAAGTCTACTTAATAGGAAAAAGTATGCAGCACATACAGTCAGGTCCGTACCACCCTGCACATAATGGATTGGCCGAGCAATTTGGACAGTCACTTAAACGCTCATTTGACGCCCCAAAGGACTAAGGTATGACATGATGTCATACAAAAACACAACGCGAGCAACAACATAGAGTTCACCAGCAATGCTGCCTTTCAAAAGAAAGCTAATAACAATGTTTGACCTTTTGGTACCAACTGATACTTCAGGGATTGTAAACAACAACACACATTGCTGGGAGGGAACAAAACTCAAAGGAGATAGTTTTTAGTCAAGGAGGGCGAGTGCTAACAGGAAGTTATACACTGTTAAAGAGAAATGGGGACCAGTTGTTGCCCGAGCAAAAGTACGTCCAACATCATACACCTTGCAGATGGATGATGAGAGAATTTGGCGACATCATATTGACCCAAATACTAGCTTCACAAAGTGAAATCGCTGAAACTTCCTGTGGTGAACCACATTTCACTGTTACTCACTGCTGTATATATATATATATATATATACACTGTTATTGTTTGTTCCATTGTTACTTACTGTTGTTGTTGTTGTTGCTTCTGTTGGCTCCGCCTGTGGCTCCGCCCCTCGGGCTTTGTATATAGTTGGCTGATCTGTGGCCCTGCCCCCAGTGAGGGATCAGCAGCAGGCAGGCACACATCTCAGTGTATTAAAGCCACAATTTAGTTCTCTAACTCGCTTTGTCTGTTATTGATGGTCTATCAATTTAATACACTGAGTTATTACAATGGATGCCGCTCTTAAGCCTGACCGACTTGAACTTGACCCGCAGGCAGCCGACGCCACTGCGATCTTCGAGCACTGGCTAAGCTGTTTCGAGGCTTACCTCGACTCATCAACCGATGCCGTCACCGAGATGCACAAGCTGCGTCTCCTCAACACCCGGTTGAGCCCCCAAATTTTTCTGCTGATCAGAGACGTGGCCTCATATGCAGAGGCAATCGCACTGCTAAAAGAACACTTCATGAGGGCAGTGAATGAGGTGTTCGCTCGACATCTCCTTATCATGAGGCGTCAGTGCCCTGGTGAATCACTGGCCGTATTCCTGCGTGACCTGCGAGTACTCGCCCGGAATTGTAACTGCCAGGCAGTTACGGCGGTTCAGCACTCTGAGCTCCTAATCAGGGACGCCTCTGTGGCCGGAGTCCGGTCTAATTATATCCGACAATGCTTGCTCGAAGGGGGTACCCTCGACCTCAAGGACACTATGCAGCCCTCTAGCTCTTTGGAAGTAGCGTTCCAGAACATGGATGCCTTCACGTCCGACCATGCGCAACCCTCGTGGACCCTCGGAGGCGTGGCCATCACCCGGCCTGGGCGCATCACAAGCCTGTGCCGCGCGACAGCCCGCCAACTCCGGGGGGCCGTACTGCTACTTCTGCGGCCAGGGCCAGCGCCCCAGAAAGCGTTGTTCTACTTGGAACGCGACCTGCAACGAGTGCGGTAAGAAGGGGCACTTTGCCAAGGTCTGTCAGGCCCGACCTCAAGCTCCCAGATCCAAAGTCTGCCAGGCCCGACCTGAAGCTCACAGGTCCCGCAGCGTGGCATGTTGCCTGCCGGGACTGCCCCCTTTTGACGCGTCATCTGCCTCGTGCGGCCAGTGGGGCCTCACGCCCGACTGTAAGCCCGTCGCCACCAGGAGCATACGATGCAGTGCGCGGGACAAGGCCCTTATCAGGTCGGAGGTCCAGCGACTCCTGAGGGAAGGGATCATTGAGGCTAGTAACAGCCCCTTGAGAGCCCAAGTGGTGGTCATCAGGATGGGGATAAATACCGGATGGCCATCGACTACAGTCAGACGATCAACCGGTACACGCAGCTCGATGTGTACCCCTTTCCCCACACATCTGACATGGTCAACCAGATTGCGCAGTACCAGGTCTTCGCCACAGTAGACTTGAAGTCCGTGTACCACCAGCCTGGAGGACCACCAATACACTGCCTTCGAGGCAGATGGACACCTCTACCACTTCCTCAGGGTCCCCTTCGACATCACCAATGGTGTCTCGGTCTTCCAGCGAGTGATGGACCGAATGGTTGACCAGTACGGGCTGCAGGCCACGTTCCCATATCTGGATAATGTCACCATCTGCGGCCATGACCAGCAGGACCACGACGCTAACCTCCAGAAATTCCTCCACCCCGCCGACCTCCTTTATTTAACCTATAATAAGGAGAAATGTGTTTTCCGTACAACTCGCCTAGCCATCCTTGGCTCCCTCGTGGAAAACGGAGTCCTAGGGCCCGACCCCGACCCTTCTACAACTTCCCCTCCCCCACTACCCCACGGCCCAGAAGAGATGCCTGGGGTTTTTCTCCTATTATGCCCAGTGTGTCCCCAATTATGCGGACATGGCCAGCCCACTTATCAAATCCACCATTTTCCCCCTGACGGCTGAGTCCCGCCTGGTCTTCAACTGTATCAAGGCAGATATTGCCAAGGCCACGATGCACGTAGTAGACGAGTCCATCCCATTCCAGGTGGAGAGCGATGCATCTGACTTTGCCCTGGCCACGACCCTCAACCAGTTGGGCAGGCCCGTGGCTTTCTTCTCCTGTACCCTCCATGCCTCCGAAATTCGGCACTCCTCTGTCGAAAAGGAAGCACAAGCCATTGTGGAAGCTGTGCGACTTTGGAGGCATTACCTGGGTGGCAGGTGATTCACTCTCCTCACTGACCAACGGTCGGTTGCCTTCATGTTCAATAACACACAGCGGGGCAAGATCAAGAACGACAAGATCTTGAGGTGGAGGATCGAACTCTCCACCTATAACTACAAACTCTTGTACCGGCCTGGGAAATTCTATGAGCCTCCAGATGCCCTATCCTGCGGTACATGTGCCAATGCACAAGTAGACCGATTTCGGACCCTCCCCAATGACCTCTGTCACCCGGGGGTCACCCGGCTCCTCCATTTCATCAAGGCCCGCAACCTGCCTTACTCCACCGAGGAGGTCAGGACCATGACCAGGCACTGCCAAGTCTGCGCGGAGTGCAAACCGCACTTATATCGGCCAGGCAGAGCTCATCTGGGGCCTATCGCACCTTTGAATGCCTCAGTATCGATTTCAAAGGGCCCCTCCCCTCCACTGACCGTAACATGTACTTCCTCAACATTATTGACGAGTACTCCCGTTTTCTCTTTACCATCCCATGCCCTGACATGACCTCTGCCACCATCATCAAGGCTCTGCACAGTCTCTTCACCTTTTTCGGTTTCCCCATCTATGTCCATAATGATCGGGGCTCCTCTTTTATGAGTGATGAGCTGCATCAGTTCCTGCTTAGTCAGGGCATTGCCTCAAGCAGGACGACCAGCTACAACCCCCCGGGGAAACGGACAGGTGGAGAGGGAGAACGCGACGGTCTGGAAGGCCGTCCTACTTGCCCTGCAGTCTAGAAGTCTCCCAGTCTCCTGCTGGCAGGAGGTCCTTCCTGATGCGCTCCACTCCATCCGGTCGCTTCTGTGTACTGCCACCAACGAGACCTCTCACAAGCGTTTGTTTGTCTTCCCTAGGAAGTCCACCTCAGGAGTCTCGCTCCCGTCCTGGCTGACAGTCCCAGGGCCCGTCCTCATCTGGAAGCATTCGAGGAGCCATAAGTCAGATCCCCTGGTCGAGAGGGTTCTGCTCCTCCATGCAAACCCACAGTATGCCGACATGGCGCATCATGACGGGCGGCAGAACACAGTCTCCCTCAGGGACTTGGCACCTGCAGGTGCCCCAGTGACTATCACCAAGACGTCCACCCCTACAACGTCTACCACCATCACCACCACTCGGCTGCCTCCGGACTTGGCACTGGTAGCCTCCCCAGTGACCATTACCACCAACCCCGCCCCTACACCGTCTCCCTCTCCGTCGGCTCATCGGGATGAAGAAGAAGATGACACACTCCCGGAGTCAAAGGTCTCGACACCCGTGCCCACACCACAACTGGAACTGAGGTGATCACGGCGGAAGGTTAAAGCTCCTGTCAAACTCAATCTGTGAGTCCACTTCACCCCTGCTGGACTTTTTTTTAACACGGGGTGAATGTGGTGAACCACATTCCACTGTTACTCACTGCTGTATATATATATTCACTGTTATTGTTTGTTCCATTGTTACTTACTGTTGTTGTTGTTGCTTCTGTTGGCTCCGCCTGTGGCTCCGCCCCTCGGGCTTTGTATATAGTTGGCTGACCTGTGGCCCTGCCCCCAGTGAGGGATCAGCAGCAGGCAGGCACACATCTCAGTGTGTTAAAGCCACAATTTAGTTCTATAACTCGCTTTGTCTGTTATTGATGGTCCACCACTTCCCAAGAAATATTTTCATTGGAAAATCTAAGCAGTGAAATATCTGAGCAGAGATCAAACAGAGACAAACTCAGATTCTGTTTCTCAAGAATCTTCAACACCAATGGAGGCGAAGACTGAAGTTACTTCACGGGAGGTATTCCTCACAGAAGAAAAAGAAGACACTTCAAAGGTTTTGAGTAGCCAGGTTCAAGAACCTTGTGTACACCCAAGTAATGTATCTCATGTATAATTGGGTCTGTTGTTTGAACGTGAAGAAAAATTGCCATTTGTACTAAAGAAGTAAAGGGAGAGGGTTGTTATGTATTTAAGTAATACATCCCTGCTGGTGACATGTCATGTGACCTGTAGTGATGTCAGCAGAGTGTTTGTGCAGGCTTCAGCTCCCCATCTCCTGACTAAACCTTGCATCATGTTTGGAAAGAACCCCAAGTATGTGGCACATCCAAATTATTTTCTCTTTGATGCACATTGAGGAGGTAACAGCAACAGTTCCTTTGAATTTTGTGTTGTGGTCAATCCTGGTGATGTAGACTTGGAAGGTTTTCAGAAAGTCCACTTTTTCCAAACAACCTATTTTGGGGGGCAACAGGGGCCACGTTAAAATAATTCTTTACTTTTATTACTCAAACAAACAAAGGAAGAAGAACATAAGGATGCAAATTAATTTGATACATCATAGATGGGCCGCACCTACTTGTCATTACTGTCTGAACACATATACAGTCAAAAACAAATTACCGAGCCTTATCTGAAAAATCAATGACTGTAGAGGTTTTGATTAACCCCAAAGGTGTCAAACATGTGGTCAATTTCCAGCGTATGCACGTCACTCCAATCATCGTACTGGGTATAAAGATGCAGTGGCACTATTTAAATAGGAGCAGAAGATTTCTCCTGGGACAGAACATTACAACTACAAGGAGGTGGGTTTGCAGGCTGGGGTTTGGGGGGGGGGGGGAGGGGTTGCAGGGGGCAGGGGCAGAAAAATCCCCAAGTGGTTCTGCTGCCCTCCTGCCTACCACTGACCTTTCCGCAATTTTATAGGGCTCAGGCAGAACTTAGAGCACCGCCCTCTCTCACCCCAATGAAGCCCTTAGGTGATCAACTATGAGCCATTTAATGGTAGCTTCCCACCCGGACTCAGTTTTTAGATTGGTGGAAGGTGTTCAGCAGGATGGGGCAAGCACAGCCGGTCACCCTGCTTGGGCCTAGGGTGGGCCTGGGCCGTCTGTCCCACTTGACTTTCCAAACAAAGCTCCACCCCCTTCTCCTCACCTCCCACTCCCTTCACCTGCCTGACCTCATCCAAGCCTCTTCCCACCCTGAGATCCCCTGCACTTACCTGATCCAGGACTCCAGGGCTTGTGAACCTGGGAACTGTTTGTAGTTCCGGTCGCAGCCACTGCTGCCACTGGCGCTCCAGATCTAACGAGCAATCAAATTAGCCAGTAGATCTCTGAGGCTGGACTTCCACCCAAATAAGGGGCAGAAGTCCTGTCTCAGACCAGTTAATGGTCCTCGGAATGCCAAGGGAGGGGGCGATTTCCCCAGCGAAAAATCTTGCTGACATTCTGACCGCAGTATTTATCCTTCAAACATTGCCTAACAACAGATTATCTGGTCATTTACTTTAAGCTGTTTTGGTGTTTGTAGAAGACAGCTGTGTTCAAATTGATTAACGGAATTTCCCACATTTCTACAGTGACTAGACTTCCGAAGAATGTAATTGAGTGCAAAGTAGTTTTGAATGTCCTGAGGCTGTGAAATGTGTCACATAGATTAAAGATCGTTCTTGATATCAAATAGTTAATCAAGTTAAATTCAGTCAGTCCAGGTGATTTCTGGCTGAAAGTAATTCTGTTTCTCAATGTTTTGCTCTGGATGAAAGCACGGTGTAAAATGGGAGCAGCTAATTTTCTTGTGAAAACTTGTCAAAAATCCACATGATTGGCTTTTCATGCACAATCGGAAAGATGTTGCCCATGTCATTTTACTGTTATCTATAATTATACACAATTAGAAAATGGTAAATCATATTTTGGCATATTATTACTGCTGTCATGAGATTGGAGCTTGTCTGATGATATTGTACACTTTGTTCTCATTTATCAAAAAAATGTTCCTCCAGCTAAAAGAAAAATCATTTGTTCTTTCACCCCCTCTCTTCCATGACAGCAGTTTTAAATAAAACACTCAATTACAATCTTTCATATTGCCCTAGGGTTCCAATTAGTTGCCAGAGTTGTAAAAGTATGCTGTCTGCTTAGGGATTCATTTTAAGGTCACTCAATACCTTCAAATCGGAGAAAGTAATCTTATTTTTTCTAATCCCTTTCCATCTATGCATGTAGACAGAAAATGCATTTGAGTCCTTTGGACTTGTTGCAAGTTGCAATCATTCTCCTTGGGGGCCTGGTTGACACAACTGGATGTACAGCTTGTATAGATCAGATTGGCACTGACAGGGTTTGATCGCTATTCTGGCTGGAGTGGATTGGGGACCAACCTCCTTGGCCTACCCATGGTGGAAATTGCGGTGATGTGGGTCAGACTTGCCTTTAGGCAGGGAACCCGTGAGAAATAAGAAGATGGTTAGTCTGAACCTTTGTAGATCCACACCGTTCTGGTGCATTGGATTTTCCAGCCCCGCCCGCCCCAGGAACAGAACTTCCCACCCAAAGTCAATGGACTTTTTGTTTGCCCATCAAATTCTCTGTCCTGCCACTGTTGTGTTGGGCGTTTGATGTCTCGCAAGGAATCAACCAAATTACTTGAGTCTTGTCCAAACCAGGATCCATATTGAATCACCCGTGGTAAGATCTGCTACTGAGCAAGTTATCATGGGGTTTCTTTGTACTCCTCTGGAACTACGTTTAGACACGTTTGTCCACTTGTACATCTAAAGAGATAGAAGTTCAGTCATAAACTTTTTAAATGACAGGACAGGATTGAAAGCGTCCTACGATCAATTCTTGCTGTATTTCCTCTGCTTTTGTGTCTCCTGCCCCACCAATTCCTAGTAAAGCTCTTATTTTCACAACATCAAGTCTGTCAGTTGAGGAAGTGAGTGTAGCTCTCCCATGACTATCGCAAGTTATCCACCACATCACTGGTGTCAATCTCCCTTTCCAGGCCAAATCTTCACACAACTGACATATAATTATAGCATATTCAGAATACGTTTTTGCTGCCCTGCTGTGATTCCACATGTTTTCTGACAACTGGAGATCCAGGAACCTAAAGCTATATGGATGCCTGCAAATTTGAATTCAGGTTTAGATTCCCTCAATGCACAAATTTCAATTCCTGTTCACTGAATAATGGAGTCAGATCCCTCGTCTGTTTCCAGTTATGATAATCTTTGTGCATTGACTGTGAAAAGATTTTCACTGCACAAAAACTACAAAAATTACTTTTTGAAATAATTCATCTCATTTCAAATCCGACGGCATTCAACGAAAATCTACCTATCTGGGTTGTTGAAATTATATCGGTCTAAGTAATATTCTCTGAGCATATCCATTTGCTGATAAACCGGAGTGAATATATTAGTTTGGTATGACACTGCACTGTGTTAAAATAAAGAATTGTTACGTCTCAAACTGTGTGTGGAACATTCTCACCTTAGTTCCTGTTGTAATGACAGACCTACAGCAGGTTGGGAACTTGTTGACAGCTGGAGTGGGGTTTGCCGAGGTTCTTTTACCTGAAGCCCCCCACCTCCCTGACCAAGGGGAGCATTATGGGGTTACAATGACATCCTGCACATCCGAAGACGCCACAAACCACAGGAATTGAAGCGGAGATCTGTGAAGGCCGCTCCCCAGGTCTCACACTCTTCCCTGGATATCCTGCTGGTTTCAGTGAAGTGAAATTTACAAAGGATGGGAGGATGACGACAGAAGGGGATAGTTTCTCCAATGAAGCAGGTATGGATGGAAGTGGCCAAGGGATAAAATGGCAGATGTGTGGTCCCTCCTGGATGGAAACAGTGTACAAAGTGAGTCCAGGACCTCTGGAAGGCAATTAAGGTGAGTGGCTTAACACTGTGAGGTACTTGACCCCATAATCTGATTTTCATAGAAACATAGAAAATAGGAGCAGGATGAGGCCATTTGGCCCTTCGAACCTGTTCCACCATTCATTATGATCATGGCTGATCATTCAACTCTAAACCCTGATCCCACCTTCCCCCCATTATCTTTGATCCCCTTCGCCCCAAGTGCTATAACTGCTTCTTTAAAACGTACAGTGTTTTGGCCTCAACTGCTTCCTGTGGCAGTGAATCCCACAGGCCAACAAGTCTCTGGGTGATGAGATTTCTCCTCATCTCAGTCCTAAATGGTCTACCCCGTATCTTCACACTGTGATCCCTGGTTCTGGACACCCCCACCAACAGGCGCGTCCTTCTTGCACTTACCCTAGAATGCTTCTGCACACCACTCCTTCGAGCAACATTTCTTGCAGCTGCGCTGATGTCCAGGCACCTCACATCCCAATTTGAGCAAGGAACACTCACTTGTTCTCACATAGCAATCCTCCACTTCCAGCCTCCATAAATGCCTTCCTTCCTATTACACATTGAAGACATTACTAACTGTGGTAATACCAGGTATTGCAGTACCTGAGAGGTGGATGACCATTGGTTAGACCCAGGAGTCTACCATTGGCTGATGTACATAGCTCCGCCCTGAAAGGCGGAGTATAAGAACCGATGCCATCCCAGCAGCCTTCACTTTCTGTATCGAAGCTGCTGGGGAAGAGTTTTAGCTGATTAAAGCCTATTAGTTATGACTCACCTTGTCTCGAGAGTAATTGATTGCGCATCAATTTAATCTGCTTCAACTTCAGTTGAAAGGATGGATCTCCGTATCAAACCAGAGCGCCTTCAGCTCAGCCCCCACGGGAACAACTCTGCTGCTATTTTCAAACATTGGCTGGCGTGCTTTAAGGGCTACCTCGACGCGGCCGCCGACACCCCCACGGAAGGACAAAAGATGCATCTCCTACGCTCACGGCCCAGCCCTGGGATCTACCCTCTTATCGAGGAGGCGGCGAATTATGCTGCCGTGATCGAGCTGCTTGAAGGGCATTATATCCGCCCTGTAAACCAGGTCTATGCTTGTCACCTGCTGGCGACTAGGAGGCAAAGCCCCGAGGAAATGTTGGAAGACTTCTACCGGGCGCTGCTGGTGCTGGGCTGAAAATGTGGCTGCCCGCCAGTTTCGGGGAATGAGCACATGGAACTTTTGATCAGGGATGCTTTCGTGGCAGGTATGACCACCCCCGATATCCGCCGAAGGCTCCTAGAAATAGACACTCTGGGACTTGCAGAGGCACGGGCCCTGGCGGGGCCCTGGACGTTGCATATAAAAACGCGCTGTCCTTTGCTCCCGATCACGCGGCGGCCCCTTGGGCTGCGTGGCACCCTGTAGTGGCAGCCTCTCAGACCTTTCCCCTGACCTCGCATGCCTGCGCGGCGAGATGGCCAGCTAATGCCGCTAGACACCGCTGTTTCTTCTGCGGGCTGGCGAATCATCCCCGCCCGCGCTGCCCGGCCCGCACCACCACCTTCAAAGGGTGAGGCAAGAAGGGCCACTATGTGGTCGTCTGCGTGGCCGCGGTCTCCAGCGACTATCGGCAACCCCTATTTCAGGCCCCGACCGCCCAGCGCTCACCGCCACCCGCCTATCCTAAGGCCACGTGCGACCCACGGGCGTGGCCATTTTGCCCCCCTGACACCACGCTGGACGGGTGGGCGCCGCCATTTTGTCCCTCGCCGCCACCATCTTCTGCAACCCCGGGCACCATGTGCGACCCATGGGTGATGCCATCTTGGATGGGGCCCCAGACCCCAGCACAGCCGATCACATGCTGCCCGACCAGAACTCTCCATTACTGCAGCTGGCCTTGGTGACTCTGGAACAGAGTCGGCCCCGGACGCTGGCGCAACGACGATCTCCATCAACGGCCACGAGACGTCGTGCCTGATCGACTCTGGGAGCACGGAAAGCTTTGTTCACCCTGACATGGTAAGGCGCTGTTCTCTTGTCACCCATCCCGTAAATCAAAGGATCTCCCTGGCCTCCGGGTCACACGCGGTGGAGATAAAGGGGTTCTGCCTAGCGAACCTCACTGTCCAAGGCAGGGAATTCCACAATTTCCACCTGTACGTCCTGCCGCACCTTTGCGCAGCCACCCTCCTTGGGCTGGATTTCCAGTGCCATCTGCAAAGCCTGACTTTTAAAATCGGCGGCCCTATACCCCCCCTTACTGTCTGCGGCCTCGCGACCCTTAAGGTCGACCCGCCTTCCCTGTTTGCGAACCTCACCCCGGATTGCAAACCCGTCGCCACCAGGAGCAGACGGTACAGTGCCCAGGACCAGACCTTTATCAGGTCGGAGGTCCAGAGGCTGCTGAGGGAAGGGGTCATCGAAGCGAGCAACAGTCCCTGGAGAGCTCAAGTAGTGGTGGTAAAGACCGGGGAGAAACATAGGATGGCCATTGACTACAGCCAGACCATCAACAGGTTTACGCAGCTGGATGCGTACCCGCTCCCCCGTATAGCCGACCTGGTGAACAGAATCGCGCAATACAAGGTTTTCTCCACGGTGGATCTCAGGTCTGCCTACCACCAGCGACCCCTCCATAATGGTGACCACCAGTACACTGCCTTCGAAGCAGACGGGCGGCTCTATCACTTTTTAAGGGTTCCCTTCGGTGTCACGAACGGGGTCTCGGTTTTCCAACGAGAGATGGACCGAATGGTTGACCGGTACGGTTTACGTGCAACGTTCCCGTATCTGGATAACGTCACCATCTGCGGCCATTACCAGCAGGACCACAACACCAACCTCCGCAAATTCCTCCAGACCGCGAAAATCCTTAATCTGACATACAATAAGGATAAATGCGTGTTTAGCACCGACCGTCTAGCCATTCTCGGCTACGTAGTGCGAAGTGGAGTCATAGGCCCCGACCCTGAGCGCAGGCGCCCCCTCATGGAGTTCTCCCTCCCTCACTGCCCCAAAGCCCTAAAGCGCTGCCTCGGGTTCTTCAGCTATTATGCACAGTGGGTCCCCAATGACGCAGACAAAGCCCGACCCCTAGTCCAGTCCACAACCATCTCCCTGTCGACGGAGGCCCGCCAGGCCTTCAGCCGCATCAAAGCAGACATTGCAAAAGCCATGATGCGCGCCATCGACGAGTCCCTCCCCTTCCAGGTCGAGAGCAATGTGTCCGACGTAGCTTTGGCGGCCACCCTCAACCAAGCGGGCAGGCGTGTGGCTTTCTTCTCCCGTACTCTCCATGCTTCCGAAATTCACCACTCCTCGGTCGAAAAGGAGGCCCAGGCCATAGTAGAAGCTGTCCGACACTGGAGGCATTACCTGGCCGGTAGGAGATTCACTCTCCTCACGGACGAACGGTCGGTTGCCTTCATGTTCGATAATGCTTAGCGGGGCAAGATTAAGAATGACAAGATCTTACGTGGAGGATAGAACTCTCCACCTTCAACTGCGAGATCTTGTACCGCCCGGGGAAGCTGAACGAGACACCTGATGCCCTGTCCCGCGGCACTTGTGCCACCGCACAAGTGGACCGCCTCCGATCCCTCCATGAGGGCCTCTGCCACCCGGGGGTCACTCGTTTCTTTCATTTTATCAAGACCCGCAACCTGCCCTACTCCATCGAGGAGGTCAGGACCGTCACCAGGGACTGCCAAATCTGCGCGGAGTGCAAGCCACACTTCTACCGGCCAGAGAGGGCGCACCTGATAAAGGCTTCCCGTCCCTTTGAATGCCTCAGCATGGATTTCAAAGGCCCCCTCCCCTCCACCGACCGCAACACGTGCTTCCTTAACGTGATTGACGAGTACTTCCAGTTCCCATTCGCCATCCCCTGCCCAGACATGACCACAACCACCGTCATCAGGGCCCTCCAGGGTATCTTTACACTGTTCGGTTTCCCCGCATACATTCACAGTGATAGGGGGTCCTCCTTTATGAATGATGAACTGCGTCAATTCATGCTCAGCAAGGGCATCACCTCGAGCAGGACGACAAGTAACAACCCCCGGGGAAACGGCAGGTAGAGAGGGAGAACGGAACGGTCTGGAAGACCGTCCTGTTGGCCCTTCGGTCCAGGAATCTCCCAGTCTCCCGCTGGCAGGAAGTCCTCCCGGTGGCCCTCCACTCCAGCCGGTCACTGCTCTGTACAACCACGAACCAGACACCTCACGAACGTCTCCTTGTTTTCCCCAGGAAGTCCTCCTCCGGGACCTTGCTCCCAACATGGCTAGCGACACCTGGACCCATCCTGCTTCGGAAACACGTGAGGGCGCACAAGTCAGACCCGTTGGTCGAGAGGGTCCACCTGCTGCACGCCAATCCCCAGTACGCCGACGTAGCATTCCCTGACGGCCGCCAAGACACGGTCTCCCTTCGTGACCTGGCACCCGCCGGAGCTCCACGCGCACCCCGCACCATTGCCCCCACACCCACCCTCCCCACAGCACCTAACTGGAGGGTCAGTACTCCCAGCGCCCCTGCCTAGGCCCGAAGACACACCGACGCCCCCTACAGGCGCCTTCCACCCCTGTCCACCTTTCGCCCCAACAGCGCCGCCTAGGGGTGACGAAGCTGCCTGGGAGGACGACATTACGTTCCCGGAGTCGCAACCGCCGGGACCCCCATCAGAATCATTGCCAAAGCCCAGACTCTCCAGAAGGACGACCAGGCCACCCGATCGACTGATTGCTGCACCATGAACACTTTGTTATTACCCTCGACATCACGGTACCTCCATACCTGGTCCTACCATGCGAAAGGCGACTATTAACGCTGACTATCACCCCGCCGGGCTCTTTTTTAACAGGGGGTGAATGTGGTAATACCAGGTATTGCGGTACCTGAGAAGTGGATGACCATTGGTTAGACCCAGGAGTCTACCATTGGCTGATGTACAAAGCTCCGCCCTGAGAGGCGGACTATAAGAACCGATGCCGTCCCAGAAGCCTTCACTTTCTGTATCGAAGCTGCTGGGGAAGAATTCTAGCAGATTAAAGCCTATTAGTTATGACTCACCTTGTCTTGAGAGTAATTGATTGCGCATCACGAACATTCAAGCTCTCTCCTTCCATTCTTTTCGAAAGAAGAGAACAGACCACCTCAGAGTGAGGCAGTGGCACTGGGTAGGAGTGGTGTGGAGAAGCGAGTTGGCACCTTGACACTCACTAGCAATGCATGCCCACCTGACTCACCAGGGAGTTGATCTTACCCAACGGTTCCATAGGGCTCTCAGCTCACCGTCAAACCCTCATGGGTGAAACACAGAAGTGGGTGGGATAATGCCTGGCTTCATACATGATGGGTGGAATTCTCCCAAATTCCTGACCTGTGAGTTTGATGGCAGGCTTGGGAGGAGAATGTGGCAGGAAATCCAGAAATTGTTTTCAAGCCAGCATGAATATGCAGCGGGAGTTTCCACTGGCACCAGTCATGGCAGGTTCGAAAAGTCCCCAGAGGCCGGCATGAACCTCTTTTGCATTCCATTAATGGTTGATTGTCCGTGATGCCAGAGGAAAAACATGCCAGCATATAACACACTCAGTGCGAGATGGCGTGCAACGGTTGGGATTCACCTGAACAATGCCTGAGGTTGCCTCCAGAGTTCAGGATGAAGGGCATCTGCAACCCTGGAACACCACAACAGTGGGTCAGGGATGCATTTACAAGTGTGTCATAATATACACCAGTATATCATGGTGCAGACACATACACTGATGGACACACAGCAAGACCAATCAACACACACAGCACCGCAGCCAATCACCAGTTAGAGCACACTCACTATAAAGACAGAGGGCATCAGTTTGCCCGCTCATTCGGGATGCAGCCACTCAGAAGGACAGAGCTTGCAGATTACAACACAGATCTTCACCATGTGCTGAGTGCATAGACTGGTTAGGACAGGCATAGGTCTTTAGTTTAATCTAACATCGTGTTAACCCACAGTGAAAGTATGTTCAACAGTTTCTAGCTTAATAAAATAGTGTTGTACTATTACAAGTGTTGGTAGCCTGTCTATGTCACTGCTAAGGTAAACGCAGTCTCCACAGATCCAGAATACCCAACACATCAAAGTGGACCTTCCAGATTCGGTGTCCTGGAGGAGGGTGGTCCATTATCCAGACCCAGAATGTTCCTTGTCATCCATCTTTGTTTTCAGGAGGTCCAACTTCCAGTCTCAGAGTTCATTTCCAGGGTGAATAATATTTTGAAAAATACAGGGGCTGTGTTCGTCACCACTGTTGTATTATATTGTATATATGGGTATTACGGTAAGGCCCCTGTACTACAGGTACGGGGGTAGAACCCTGCCTGCTGGCTCCGCCCAGGAGGCGGAGTATAAATGTGTGTGGGGGGGGCCTGTAGGGGGCGTCGGTGGGTGGGCAGGCCGAGGCAGGAGCGGTGGGAGTACTGACCCCTCCCAGTGCTGTGGGGGGGGTGGGAGTAATGGTTCGGGTGCGCGTGGGGTTCCGGCGGGCGCCAGGCCCTGAAGGGAGACTGTATCTTGCCGGTCGTCGGGGAACGCCACGTAGGCGTACTGGGGGTTAGCGTGCAGCAGGTGGACCCTCTCGACCAACGGGTCCGACTTGTGTGCCCGCACGTGCTTCCGAAACAGGATGGGTCTGGGTGTCGCTAGCCAGGTTGGGAGCGAGGTCCCGGAGGTGGACTTCCTGGGGAAAACAAGGCGACGTTCATGAGGTGTCTGATTTGTGGTTGTACAGAGCAGCGACCGGATGGCGTGGAGGGCCATTGGGAGGACTTCTTCCCAGCAGGAGACTGGGAGATTCCTGGACTGTAGGGCCAGTAGAACAGTCTTCCAGACCGTTCCGTTCTCCCTCTCCACCTGTCCGTTTCCCCGGGGGTTGTAACTGGTCGTCCTGCTCGAGGCGATGCCCTTGCTGAGCAGGAATTGACGCAGTTCGTCACTCATAAAGGAGGACCCCCTATCACTGTGTATGTACGCGGGGAAACCGAACAGTGTAAAGATACCCTGGAGGGCCTTGATGACGGTGGTTGTGGTCATGTCTGGGCAGGGGATGGCGAATGGGAACTGGGAGTACTCGCCAATCACGTTAAGGAAATACGTGTTGCGGTCGGTGGAGGGGAGGGAGCCTTTGAAATCCATGCTGAGGCGTTCAAAGGGACGGGAAGACTTTATCAGGTGCGCCCTCTCTGGCCGGTAGAAGTGCGGTTTACACTCCGCGCAGATTTGGCAGTCCCTGGTGGCTGTACTGGCCTCCTCGATGGAGTAGGACAGGTTGCGGGTCTTGATGAAATGGAAGAAACGAGTGACCCCCGGGTGGCAGAGGTCCTCGTGGAGGGCTCGGAGGTGGTCCACTTGTGCAGTGGCACAAGTGCCGCGGGACAGGGCATCAGGAGGCTCGTTTAGCTTCCCCGGACGGTACAAGATCTCGTAGTTGAAGGTGGAGAGTTCAATCCTCCACCGCAAGATCTTGTCGTTTTTAATCTTGCCCTGCTGAGCATTATCGAACATGAAGGCAACCGACCGTTGGTCCATGAGGAGAGTGAATCTCCTGCCGGCCAGGTAATGCCTCCAATGTCTCACAGCTTCTACAATGGCTTGTGCCTCTTTTTCGACCGAGGATTGGCGAATTTCGGAAGCATGGAGGGTACGGGAGAAGAAGGCCACGGGCCTGCCTGCTTGGTTGAGGGTGGCCGCCAGAGCTACGTCGGACGCATCGCTCTCGACCTGGAAGGGGAGGGACTCGTCGATGGCGCGCATCGTGGCCTTTGCAATGTCTGCTTTGATGCGGCTGAAGGCCTGGCAGGCCTCCATCGACAGGGGGAAGGTTGTGGACTGGATTAGGGGTCGAGCTTTGTCTGCATAGTTGGGGACCCACTGTGCGTAATAGCTGAAAAACCCGAGGCAGCTTCAGGGCCTTGGGGCAGTGAGGGAGGGGGAACTCCATGAGGGGGCGTATGCGCTCATGGTCAGGGCCGATAACTCCATTTCGCACGACGTAGCCTAGAATGGCTAGACGGTCGGTGCTAAACACGCATTTAGCCTCATTGTATGTCAGGTTAAGGATTTTCGCGGTCTGGAGAAATTTGCGGAGGTTTGTGTCGTGGTCCTGCTGGTCATGGCCGCAGATGGTGATGTTATCCAGATACGGGAACGTTGCGCGTAAGCCGTACCGGTCAACTATTCGGTCCATCTCTCGCTGGAAGACCGAGACCCCATTAGTGACACCAAAGGGAACTCTTAAAAATTGATAGAGCCGCCCATCTGCTTCGAAGGCAGTGTACTTGCGGTCACTATTACGGAGGGGTAGCTGGTGGTAGGCGGACTTGAGATCCACCGTGGAGAAGACTTTGTATTGCGCGATCCTGTTTACCAGGTCGGCTATGCGGGGGAGAGGGTACGTGTCCAGCTGCGTAAACCTGTTGATGGTCTGGCTGTAGTCAATGACCATCCTATTTAATCTCCCCGGTCTTTACCACCACTACTTGAGCTCTCCAGGGACTGTTGCTCGCTTCGATGACCCCTTCCCCCAGCAGCCTTTGGACCTCTGACCTGATGAAGGTCCGGTCCTGGGCACTGTACCGCCTGCTGCTGGTGGCGACGGGTTTGCAATCCGGGGTGGGGTTCGCAAACAGGGAAGGCGGGTCGACCTTAAGGGTCGCGAGGCCGCAGACAGTAAGGGGAGGTAAATTCAGGCTTTGCAAATGGCGTTGGAAGTCCAGCCCCAGGAGGGTAGCCGCGCAGAGGTGCGGCAGGACATACAGGCGGAAATTGTCGAATTTCCTTCCTTGGACAGTGAGGTTCGCTAGGCAGAACCCCTTTATCTCCACCGAGTGTGACCCGGAGGCCAGGGAGATCCTTTGGTTTACAGGGTGGGTTACCAGTGAACAGCGCCTTACCGTGTCGGGGTGAAGAAAGCTTTCCGTGCTCCCAGAGTCAATCAGGCAAGACGTCTCATGGCCGTTGATGAAGACCGTCGTTGTAGCTGTTGCGAGTGACCGGGGTCGACTTTGGTCCAGTGTCACCGAGGCCAGATGAAGCAGTTGCGAGTTCTGATCGGGCAACGTGTAGTCGGCCGTGCTGGGGGCCTGGGGCCCCATCCAAGATGGCGTCACCCATGGGTCGCACATGGGGATGAACAAGATGGCGGCGGCGATGGACAAAATGGCGGCACCCACCTGTCCAGCGTGGTGTCCGGGGGGCAAGATGGCAGCGCCCGTGTGTCGCACGTGGCCCTCGGATAGGGGGGTGGCGGTGAGCGCTGGCCGGTCAGGGCCTGAGGGGGGTTTGCCGCGGCGGTCCGGAGTCACTGGAGACTGCGGCCACGGCGCTGGCCTGGCAGACCCCCACAAAGTGGCCCTTCTTGCCGCACCCTTTGCAGGTGGCGGTGCGGGCAGGGCAGCAAGGGCGGGGATGATTTGCCTGCCTGCAGAAGAAGCAGCAGGGCCCGGCGGCGTTAGCGGGCTGTCTCATAGTGCAGGCCTGCGGGGTCAGGGGGAAGGTCTGTGGGGCTGCCACTGTGGGGTGCCACGCAGCCCAGGGGGCCGACACGCGGTCGGGCGCATAGGACTGTACGTTTTTGTAGGCAACGTCCATGGACCCTACAAGGGCCTGTGCCTCTCAAAGTCCCAGGGTGTCCTTTCTAGGAGTCTTCGGCGGATATCTGAGGAGCTCATACCTGCTACGAAAGCATCCCTGATTAAAAGTTCTGTGTGCTCGCTCCCCGAAACTTGCGGGCAGCCACAGTTTTGGCCCAGCACCAGTAGCGCCTGGTAGAAATCTTCCAACGATTCCCCGGGGCTTTGCCGTCTAGTTGCAAGCAGGTGATGTGCGTAGACCTGATTTACAGGGCGGATATAATGTCCTTCTAACAGTTCGATCGCGGCATCATAGTTCTCCGCCTCCTCGGTAAGGGGGTAGATCCCAGGGCTGACCCTTGAGCGCAGGAGATGCATTTTCTGTCCTTCTGAGGGGGTGCCTCCGCCCATCTCGAGGTAGCCTTTAAAGCACGCCAGCCAGTGTTTAAATATTGCAGCTGAGTTCTCCGTGTGGGGGCTGAGTTGAAGGCACTCCGGTTTGATTCGGAGATCCATCCTTCCAGCTGAAGTCTAGTAGATTAACTTGATGCGCGATCAATTACACTCAAGACAAAGTGATTTCATAACTGAAGGCTTTAATCTACTAGAACTTGTTTCCCAGCAGCTTCGGTACAGAAAGTGAAGGCTACTGGGACGGCACCATTTCTTATACTCCGCCTGTCAGGGCGGAGCTACGTAACAACAGCCAATGGTAGACTCCTGGGTCTAACCAATGGTCATCAGCCTCTTAGGTACCGCAATACCTGGTACTACCACACCGCCACCCTCAACCAGGCAGGCAGGCCCGTGGCAATCTTTTCCCACACCCTCCATGCCTCCGACATTCGGCACTCCTCCGTCGAAAAGGAGGCCCAGGCGATCGTTGAAGCTGTGCGACATTGGAGGCATTACCTGGCCGGCAAGAGATACACTCTCCGCACTGACCAACGGTTGGTGGCCTTCATGTTTAACAATACACGGCGGGGTAAGATCAAAAACGATAAAATCTTGAGGTGGAGGATCGAGCTCTCCACCTACAATTACGAGATTTTGTATCGGCACGGTCGGCTCAACGAGGTCCCCGATGCCCTGTCCCGAGGTACATGTGCCAGCGCACAAGTGGACCGATTCCTCGGGCGGTGTGTGGTCATCCGAACCGGGGTCCTGAGACTCCAGCCGAGATGGCGACGCCCACTGGTCGCACATGGCTGGGGTTGTGCAAGATGGCGGCGCCCATCCGTCGCACGTGGTCCCTGGGTAACAAGAAGGCAGCGCCCGCTGGCCCACGTGGCTCATAGAGAGGGTTGGGGTGGTGGTCCCGGTTCGCCCCCAGAGACCATGGCGACCGCCCGGGCCTGGCATACTGCCACGAAATGGCCCTTTTTGCCACACCCTTTGCAGGTGGAGGAGCTGGCCGGGCAGTGCTGCCGGGGGTGCTTGGCGTGCCCGCAAATATAGCAGCGGGTCCCCCCCGGGGTTGTCTGGTGGTCGCGCAGCGCAAGCTTGTGGGGGGATGGGGGATGCATCGGAGTTGGCCGCAGGAGGTTCCACGCTGCGCAAGGGGCCGCAGCGCGGTCGGGTACGTAAGCGCGGGCATTTCGTGAGGCCACATCCAGGGAGCTAGCAAGGGCCCGTGCTTCCTTGAGGCCTAGTGTCTCTCTTTCTAGCAGCCACTGGCGGATTTGGGAGGACAGCATACCTGCAACGAATGTATCCTGGAGCAAAAGTTCTGTGTGGTTGCTGGCTGAAACTTGCGGGCAGTCACAGTTCCTACCTAACACCAGGAGCGCAAGGTAGAACCCCTCCAGCGATTCCCCAGGGATTTGTCGCCTCGTCGCTAGCAGATGTCGGGAGTAGACCTGGTTTCCAGGACGAATATAGTGTCCTTTCAGCAGGGTCATTGCGGCCTCGAAATCGTCCGCATCCTCGATGAGGGTGTAGATCTCTGGGCTCACCCTCAAGTGGAAAGCTTGCAGTTTCTGGTCCTCCATAGGTTCAGTCGTGGCCGTCCTGAGGTACCCTTTGAAGCATGCCAGCCAGTGTTTTGAAGGTTGCTCCTGAGTTTGCTGCGTGGGGGCTGAGTTGCAGACACTCCGGCTTGATTCGGAGATCCATTCTTTGAAATCTAGTCCAATAAATTGATGCTCGATCATTAACTCCAGAAGCGAGATTGGACGACAATTGAAGGCTTTATTGGACTAGATGTTTCCCCCAGCAGCGCAGGTACAGAATGCAGCTGCTCGGGAGACACAGGCTCTTATACTCTGCCTTACTGGGCAGAACCAGCAGGCAGGCTTCACCAATGATATTGCTGTCTCAGGTACCTCCCACACCAATGGTCTTACAGCATCAACCTGGGTACCGTAATACTCCTAATACCGACTATCACAGTAAAGTCTTAACTGGAAGTGTCTTACCCAATTTTATGTTATTTAACCTGTATACTTCAGATCCATTTTTCGGGTTATTTTCAACACTGTGAACTGGAGTCGGAGTTTTCTTTTGATGGCCCACTGTGGGGTCTTACATTCTCTCCTAATGTGGGGTGGCACAGGGCCGCAGTGATTAGCACTGCTGCCTCACAGCGCCAGAGACCCAGGTTCAATTACGGCTTTGGGTGGCTGTCTTTGTAGAGTTTTTCATGTTCTCCCCGTGCCTGTGTGGGTTTCCTCCAGGTGCTCAAGTTTCCTCCCACAGTCAAAAGATGTGCAGGTTGGGTGGATTGGCCATGTTGAATTTGCCCTTAGGGTGTGGTTGCAGGAATGGGACAGGGGATTGGGACTAGGTAGAGTGGTCTTTTGAAGGGTCGGTGCTGACTCAATTGGCCGAATGGCCTCCTTCTGCATTGTAGGGATTCTATGATTCTATGATAGGGTGTCTCCTCCTATTGCAGGAATAACATGTAGCTTTCCGGAATTTAAATCTTTTTTGGAAATGATATCCCCCACACAAGTAGCATTATTCATGGCTCTTGGTCTGTGGACCGAATTCCCTATATCTCTGCACTTTGTTCTGTCTCAACCTCTTTACTGGTTAATTTCTTTCACCTTTGGCGTTATGACTGCCAGCAGCTTTCTGCCAAACCTGGTGGACCTCCCCTGCTTGCAAGCTGTGTAACTCCATTCCCCCTTCTTGGTACTTGCATTGCCTGGGCAACCTCTACCTCTAATGCCTTATTTTAGGTCATTTCTGCTTCTGCTAATAATTTTTTGTTGTATGGCCGTGACGTTAACAACACTGACGGACCTGTCCCTGAAAATGTCGCTTAATGCAGACCCGAACTTGCATTGTTCAGACGTATGTTTTAGGCGCCCCCCAAACGTTGCGATCATCTCTCCTGGAGCCCTTGTTGTCGAATTGAACTGATAATGCTGCATTATTACCAAGGACTTCAAGAGGTAATGATCCTTGATTAACCCCTCCAACCCCTCGAATGATTTGAAGTCGGTGGCATCTGCAGGCATAAAATTCCTAATTAGGTTGTAAATGGGAGCCCCACTGGCTATTTGTGGAATTACCCACTGCCTTTCCTCCTCCCGATTTCATTTGTCCACTGTCTCCCAAGCTGGATTGGTCACTTTGGTGGAAGTCCTGCGACCAGAATGTGGGCAGAGGACAATATGGTGAGCCTCGGCTGGATTAACCAGATGCTCCAATGAAGTGTCACTGAATTTGGAAACAGCATGCTTTCTGCCTTTGGGACCCATGTCTTTACCGGAGCCGCTGCAAAGTGCAAATGCTGTGCAGAGGTGCCATTTAAATAAGGCACCTGGAGCCACGTAGCGGTAAGTCACGGCGGGGTGAGTGAATCAGATGTCACCCGCCTGAGGAATAGCAAGTTCCCATGGATGAAGAATTAATAAGCTGCGATACAGATGATTCAGCGCAAAAATCCGCCCTTGCGGCCAGCGTGTGGAACGTTGTTTCTCCTGCCTGCCAACAAACTTTGCGCACTTCAGGGAAAATCCCAGCCATAGCCAAAAAAAGCTTTATTTTCATTCCAAAAGCTTGCTGCTTGTTTATAACCTCCTTAATGCCCCAGGAACCCTTTGGATTACAAATGGGTTGAGCACACTACATTCAAATTGTATTCCTGTCACTTACAAAATCACAGCTAACAGAAATTAGTGCTTTGAGGCAGTAACATGAACAGTGTAAACAGGGCAGCACGGTAGCATTGTGGATAGCACAATTGCTTCACAGCTCCAGGGTCCCAGGTTCGATTCCGGCTTGGGTCTCTGTCTGTGCGGAGTCTGCACATCCTCCCCGTGTGTGCGTGGGTTTCCTCCGGGTGCTCCGGTTTCCTCCCACAGCCCAAAGATGTGCAGGTTAGGTGGATTGGCCATGCTAAATTGCCCTTAGTGTCCAAAATTGCCCTTAGTGTTGGGTGGGGTTACTGAGTTATGGGGATAGGGTGGAGGTGTTGACCTTGGGTAGGGTGCTCTTTCCAAGAGCTGGTGCAGACTCGATGGGCCGAATGGCCTCCTTCTGCACTGTAAATTCTATGAAAGTAGTACCAATGGAAAAGGATTTTTACTGAGATATATAATTGATATAGAGCGTTATTATTATGCATCTTCTTATCTAAATCCATTGCTGATGTCCTCATTAATGCTGTACTGTCATTAGTTGCTGTTGTTGCCTGTGTATATTCGTATTTAACTGCGGTTATTTCCTATTCTACTGAGTTACTGTTACTTTGATGTTTAGCTCGTTGCTCCCATTTTTGAGTCCGTACTTTATTTTAAACTTTCTTAATTTTATTATTGAAGAAGATTAACCTATATTGCATTTTTGGCAATGTTTTTTGTGGTCAAGGGACCACAATAATTAAAAGCAACTTGGGGAGATTTCACTGCAACGCACCTCTTGGATACAAAAACTGCTCTTCGTCATTCCCAAATCCCATCGAATCTTCGAAACTGTCTTCACAAAATATTGGATCTGATACAACCTGCCCGGATCCGATTGGCTGGGGACAATTGGTTAACCGATATTTTTTGGAGAATATGAGTTCCTCTAATGAGGGGAGGGTATCAGAGCAATCATTAGCAGTGAAGCTGTATAAATAAAGCTGGCCAGTGCGGTACTGGCTAGAGAGGGAACCAGTAGTGAACTGCTGTTACATAGTACATATTGTTGTAAATAAAGTTACTTTCTGTTTGACTCGACAAACTCGTGCTGGATTCTTCGTGGCCCTCAGAAAAGGAACCATTTTAACAAAAGGATCTGCAAAAAGAGAACACTAAATGAGTCTGAAAATATATTCAGCAGGGGCATGGACGAGAACTAAAACCAAGGCCAACCAATATGGTAGATTCTTGGCAGAGATAGACATTAATGAAAAGAAAGCGCACATAATTTTTTTTTTCAGTCGTATTCATATCGAACCGGGCCATGGAGAATTCATCATTTCCGGGAAATAGAAGGTTGTAACAATATCAAAACTCAATCAGAACTGTTTCAACTGCGAGGAATACCTCAGGCCAAATTTCACTGTGCCATGGATGAGACTCGAAGGCACACATGAGGAGGTATTCCAAAACCTGGCATTACAAAACAAATGCTAGGCAACATTATCTTACCTGACCCCCATGCCGATCTACATCCTGGGTCAGGAACCTGGAGGTGGCCATCACAGAGCGCTCGAGGAGATTTTTGAAGGGAGACCAATTAAGTGGGCATCTCCGGGAGCCCTGACCAATTAATAAGCCATGAGGGCCATTGGCAGCTCCCGAGGCTCTCGGTGGCTGGGAATTCTACCGGGAGAGGTGGGTATTCCCAGTGTATGGGAGGAGCAATGAAGGAGGATACCTCACGATAGAGGTGTCCTCTAATGATGTGCAGCAGATAGACAATGGTTACACTGCGACCACGGCTGCAAAGTCATCATTTTGAAGGGACATCCTTCTACAGGGTGGCTTGCAGCCACGATTGTGGTCCTCGCAGTCCAGCGGTTCCATCCAAAGGTGTTTTTCAAGATGCACCTCTGATTCCCCCATCCCTGGCCTGATGTTTGGAGGTCATCACCATTCCAACCATATTGTGAGCATATTCTCCATCTGGAAAATCCAAAGGTTGCGCGAAAAGAGCCCACAATTGGCACTTTAATTTGTCTAACTGGCTGCCCACCATAGACAGGCAGCCAACCAGCCAGGAGGTAGAAGAGGAGAAGACATTGCATTATTAGTTCAGGAAGCATTTCCTGCAGTAAAGAGAGATGATATCTTGGAGGGGGCATCAAATAAAGCTTTGCGGGTAGAGCTTGGGAATCAAACAGGGACAGCTACAATGCTATCTATTAATTATAAACCCCCAGATAGTCAGCGGGATATTGTGGAGAAAATATGTGCACATTTCGTGGAGGGGTGTAAGAATAATAAGAGGGTAATTACATTAGGTGATTTCAACTTTCCCAAAATTAATTGGGATAGCCATCATGTTAAGGGCTTAGATGGAGTGGAGTTCTTAAAATGTATACAGGATAACTTTTTAAGCTTAATATGTGGAGGATCCAATGAGGAACAGCGCAGTACTGGACCTAATTCTGGGGAATGAAGCCAGGCAGGTGGTTAATGTGTTGGTGGGGGAGCATTTTAGTGATAGCGACCACAACATAGTTCAATTTAAATTTGTTATGGGCAAAGAAATAGACAAGTTGCAAAAAAAGGTTTTGCATTGGGGAGAGTAGATTTTAACAAAATAAGGCAGGATCTGGCCAAGGTAGACTGGAAAGATTTACTTGTGGGGAAACCTACAGAAGTGCAGTGAGGGCGTTCAAATATAAAATGGAGAGAGTACAGGCCCAACTTGTTCCCTCTAGGGTGATAGGAAGGTGTAAAAAACCCAGAGAACTATGGATGACCAGAGACATTCAGGATACAATGAGAAGGAAAAGAGGCTTTTTACAAGTATAAAGGAGCAAATCAGCAGAGGCAATAGTGGAGTACAGAAAGTGCAGGATGGAGCTTAAGAAATCAATGAGGAGAGCAAAGAAGGGATATGAGAACGCTCTGGCTGGTAAAAATAGTGAAAATCCCAAGGTATTCTATAAGTATATCAATGGGATGAGGATAACCAGAGAAAGGGTAGGGTGAATTAAGGACAAGGGGGAAATCTGTGGGTGGAGCCAGAGGACATTGGTAGGGTGTTGAACGAATATTTCACATCTGTCTTCACCCAAGAGAATGAGGAGGTAGTTATGAAACTCGAGGAGAGAGGTTGTGAGGTTCTTGAGCAAATTGTCAAAGGGAGTGACAAGGTATTGGAGGTATTGATGGGCTGACCAGGGGAGAAATCTCCATGTCCAGATGAATTCTAATAATCTTTGTGTCACAAGGGGACTGTCATAAACTCTGCAATGAAGTTACTGTGAAAATCATGTCCCAGGCTGCTTGGTCAGCGAGGGAGGAGATTGTCGGGGTTCTTACCCAAATTTTTAATTCCTTCCTGGCCAGTGGAGAACAGCTAATGTGGTAAAACTACTTTAGAAAGGTTATAGAGACAAGCCAGGCTGCTGGTTGCGAAATGACTGGAGAAGATTCAGAAGGAGATAATCTATCTCCACTTGGAGAGGCAAGATTTAGTCAGGGATAGTCAGCATGGCTTTGTCAGAGGGAGGTCATGTCTAACAAATTTGATTGTAACCAAGTGTATAGATGAGGGTAGTGCAGCTGATGTAGTTTACATGAATGTCAGCAAAGCCTTGGACAAGGTCCTACATGGGAGACAAATTAAGAAGGCAAATGCACATGATTTGATACGGTGGATTCACAATTGGCTTAGCGGTAGGAGACAGAGGATGATGACAGACGGCTGCTTTAGTGTCTAGAAGCCAGTGGCCCCTCAGTCTTCTCTGCTCCACAGAAAACAACTCAAGCCTATCCAACCTCTCTTTATAACTTAAATGATAAAACATTGAAACATGCTGCTGCGCAGAGAGACCTGGGTGTGCTAGTGCATGAGTCGTAGAAAGTTGGTTTACAGGTACAGCAGGTGATTAAGAAGGCAAATGGAATTTTGTCCTTCATTGCTAGAGGGATGGAGTTTAAGACTAGGGAGGTTCTGCTGCAATTGTATAAGGTGTTAGTGAGGCCACACCTGGAGTATTGTGTTCAGTTTTGGTTTCCTTACTTGAGAAAGGACGTACTGGCACTGGAGGGTGTGCAGCGGAGATTCACTAGGTTAATCCCAGAGCTGAAGGGGTTGGATTACGAGGAGAGGTTGAGTAGACTGGGACTGTACTCGTTGGAATTTAGAAGGATGAGGGGGGATCTTATAGAAACATATAAGATTGTGAAGGGAATAGACAGGATAGATGCGGGCAGGTTGTTTCCACTGGTGGGTGAAAGCAGAACTAGGGGGCATAGCCTCAAAATGAGGGGAAGTAGATTTAGGACTGAGTTTCGGAGAAACGTCTTCACCCAAAGGGTTGTGAATCTATGGAATTCCTTGCCCAGTGAAGCAGTAGAGGCTCCTTCATTAAATCTTTTTAAGATAAAGACAGATAGTTTTTTGAAGAATAAAGGGATTAAGGGTTATGGTGTTCGGGCCGGAAAGTGGAGCTGAGTCCACAAAAGATCAGCCATGATCTCATTGAATGGTGGAGCAGGCTCGAGAGGCCAGATGGCCTACTCCTGCTCCTAGTTCTTATATTCTTATGTAAATGTTAAGTTATATAAATGACATAGATGACTATGTGGGGGGTAGGATCAGTAGATTTGCGTATGACACAAAGATTGACTGGGTGGTTAACAGTGAGGTTGAGTGTCTTGGGTTCAGAAAGATACAGACCGAATGGTTGAATGGGCGGATAAATGCCAGATAGAATTTAACCCTGAAAAGTGTGCGGTGAAACACTTTGGAAGGAGCAACTTAACAAGGAAGTATACGATGAAAGATCTGACACTGGGAAGTTCTGAAGAACAAAGGGAGCTTGGCATTTTTGTCCATAAATCTCTGAAGGCAGAAGGGTAGGTTAATAGGGTGGAGAAAATGACATATGGGACACTCGCATTTCTCAATTGGGGTATAAATTACAAAAGCAGGGAGGTCATGTTGGTGTTGTATCGAACTTTTGTGAGGCCACAGCAGGAGTGTGCAATATTGGTCGCCACATTGTAGGAAGGATGTGATTGCACTGGAGGGGTCCAGAGAAGATTCACCAGAATGTCGCCTGGGGTGGAACATTTAAGTTATAAAGAGAGGTTGGATAGGCTTGAGTTGTTTTCTCTGGAGCAGAGAAGACCGAGGGGTGACCTGCTTGAGGTGTACAAGATTATGAGGAGCATGGACAGGGTGGATAGGGAGCAGCTGTTCCCCTTAGTTGAAGGATTGGTTACGAGGGGACACAAATTCAAAATGAGGGGTGGGAGGTTTAGGGGGGATTTGAGGAAAAACGTTTATACCCAGAAAGTGGTGAAGGTCTGGAATTCACTGGTGGTAGAGGTGGGTTGCCTCACACCTTTTAAAAAGTACCTGGATGAGTATTTGGCACTTCATATCATTTAACGCTATGGGCCACGTGTTGGCAAATAGGATTAGGTGGGCAGGTCAGGGCCTATCACGCGTCAGTGCAGACTCGATGGGCCGAAGGGCCCCTTCTGCACTTTAGTATTCTGTGATTCTATGAACCCCCGTACCCCCATCACCACCCCAAATGCTGCCTCTCTGAAAATAGACCTGAGGCAGGAACATGCCAACAGACTGACATGTCAGCCAGTCATGAGCAATTGCCAGCATGCCAGCATCCAAACATGCTTCACAGATGAAAGTTCTGCCCCATATGTTTCACTCCCATATTGATGATTCAAATTACTTTATGGAGGAAGCCATTGTCAAAGGGTTCCCCTGGTAAAGTTCCAAGTGCTATGTAATGCATAGCATGGGTTACAAAGATTTGCAGCCCGACAGAATTGTCATTCAATTCATTACACTGCAGCTGCAGTATTGAACCTGCTCATGCTCTCTGGGTGGCTGTGATTAGGAGATTTTCAATGAGATGTGGGCATATATTAAACCTTAAAAAAATCTGAATCCTGATCCCAACAGCTCACTTGTGTTTTTGTTGGTGGGTGGGTTTGAGTGTCGAAGCTGCTCTAAAGAGTCACGTTGGCACTATAAACATTTTAAGAATCTAACTACCTCAGTGTTATTCATCATTTGAGATTCAACGCTGGACGACAAGGTTTCCTGAGCTTCTAAAACCCAGGTGAGAACTGTCGAATTCACAGTGTAAGTGACCTTCTACGCACTGTAGATCATGGTGTATAGGTCAACTTGGCGTGCTTGATGACCTATTTTTCCAGCCGTCAAAATCTTGGTTTTGAATATCGTTGACCCACCTCCGCCATTTTAAGCCACAGGACCTCTCTGCTCAGATTAGGAATTTTTTACCATACTAATGCATGTTTTACTTATCAGTGTCTTATAAATGGGTGCAAGGCATCAAGCAGGCAAAACAGACTGTGTTGCAAAGATGCGCAGGAGTTTACAACAGGCCCAAACAAAGCAGTCCACACACGGCAAACGGCAAAGCGAAATGTACCTTCCAACAATACCAATGAAGCAACTGCTGTTGTGAAGGAATTTGGTGTTTGTGCAAAGCAGATGTGAGAATGGAAGAAGAAACAATCCACCCTGAAGAAAATGCCCAAGGAAATGAGCTATGAGGATGGACAAAAGTCACTGATCTGATTTTGAGGAGCATGCCACGGAATGTACCCTCAAAAGTCGTCGGAATAGTTACATTGTCACCAGACATGCAATGTGTGAGAACACATTTAGGTGGGCCAAATCAAACCCTACGTCCAGCGAAGATTTTGGAGAACCAGCCAGTTGGTGTAATCGGTTTGCGAACTAAATCGAACTAAAATACCTCGTGTTGCGCCGGAAAGGTAAGATCGCCCAGTGACTGCCAACAGATCTCAATGTCAAACATACCAGTTTCCAGCGATTCATCATCAGACAGAGGCAGAAATATGAGTAACATCGGCATGATGGACGACAAACCCATGAATTTTGATATGTCTGGCATGTCGAAATTAACCGTTGATCGAAGAACTATTTTCTGTGCTGCCAATGTGTTTAATCCTGTGTTAAGAATAAGGTTTCTTTTAATGCGAAAGTTACCTGTTGGCCAGTGAAATCACTTCTGAGCGAAGTATCCTTTCTTCACACATTTAAAAATTAATAAGAGGTGTCTGGTGTCGTAAGAAATGTTGGGGTCTGGTCCGGGATCTTAACATTCCACACTGTAGACCATGGTGTATAAGTCAATTTGGTGCGTGGAGCTGTGGAGTGGAAAAGTTCGAAAACAGTTCCAGTGAAAATCATAGGATATGAGAAGACATGATTCAGGGTAGCTTGAGCCTGCACAGCTGACGGAGTAAAATTAGAGCCTCTGGTAACTTTCAAATGTAAATCAATGCTGGAAAACAAGTTTCCTGCAGGAGTTTTTGCAAATGCCCATGACAATGGTTGTAGAGATGAGGGTACAGTAAAGTTATGGATCAATAATATGTGAAAATGGTGGCCTACATGAAGAATACAGCTTATCAGTGTGGAGCATGTTAAAATCCAATGGGCGGGGTTCTCCATCCCGCCAGCCCCGTTTTCCGGCCCAGTGTGCCCCTGCCAGCAGCGGGATTCTCCGTTCCCCATTGTGGCCACCTACATGCTGTCGGGAAACCCGCGGGCTTGGATGCACTGATAGCGAAGCGGAGGATCCCTCCGACGGAGAATCCTGCTGTGATCAAAATGTGCCTGGGCAGAAATAACATCCAAACTGCAGCCTGATCAGGGTGACAATCATCCCTCGTTCAAACTTTGGATGTGCCTGAACAATAATCCAAATGGAAATGGGTGGATGATTGATAGAGAAAAAAACCTTTGCAAACAGTAAAAATATGTGCACTGCCCCATTTGATGTTTTTACTGCATCCTTTGGAACTTAAAAAAGCTGTCCTATTATTTTGCCCAAAAATCTCATCAAACCTGACAGACAGGCCTGCCAGCCATGTAACAATGGGATTGGTGTGCCAGACCACAAACTACACCATAGATGTCATGCAAAAGGCATATCACAGCAAAGCAATTAGGTAAGACCGACCCACAAATATTTCTGGGTTAAAAAAAATGAGTGTAAATTGAGAATGAAGAACATTCAAATCATGTTTATGCAGATACTAAGAGTGATAAAAATCTAACCACGTATCTGGTTCATTGTGCGAGGTCACATGCTAGTTCCACATCAGAGATATCTAATTGTTATACTTTGTTGTTGCCACAAAGAGAAAAGGTATAGAGGTGCTCACACGCTGGATTCTTGTAAAATACAATGAGAGTTTTATTAAAGGTGTTGCTCATCCAATCAAGATGGTAATCAGCTCAAAGCCCACGCAAACACTCTTCTGACATCACTGCACATCACATGATGCACAATCAGCAAGATTGTATTCCCAGATACATAACATACCTCCTTCTTTACTTCATTAGTACAATGGCAACAATTAACATTTATATAACAGATCCCCAGAAATGTTGGGCTGGATTCTCCATTTTGGAGACTTAAGTCCCCACCCCATTGGGAAACCTGTGATCTTTTGCGCCAGGAAAAAGGCAAAAGGCCACAGATTCCCCGTTTTGCTAAAGTCTAGCAGGGGGCCAGCGTGGAACTCGCAGCTCAAGCTGCCGATACGGTCCCCAGCACTTCCGTATCACAGGCCGTGCCTGTGCACAGAGGCCGCGCCGTGCTCCATGGCAGACTCAGCCCGTGGACCTGGACCGGCAAAATAGTACCCCGCATCGGCCGCTCGTGCGCCCCAGACCTCCCGCTCACATTGCCCCCAGCCCAGAATGAAGAACCCCCCTGCCCGCCAATTGGCTCTTCCCAGAGGTGTCTTCTTCCTTTGCGGTAGAAGGCACTTTTTGATTAGTTATTTCAGATCTGTCACAAGAGGCATTGAAAAGTCCTCGGAAACAGAATCTGAACTCATCACTGTCTCTGGTCTCCATTCCTAATTATAAATCGCCAGATCTTCTGAAGGTAGAACCTCTTGAGAAGTTTCTGCAAACTCACTGCATGCAGCAAGCAACCGATCAGCATCACTACGCCAAACTCTTTCACCATCTGTCTGTACAGTGCATGATATCGCACCTGTCTTCACTAGGATCATAGCTGGTATCCATTTCTCATTGGTGGAGTAACTCCTTGCTAGTACTCTCTCGTCCTCCTCTCAATTTGTGCTTTTCGCTGTCATTATACAATCTCTGAAGTATCAGATGGAGTTAACAAATGAAACGGTGTTCGTAATTTCCTCTTAAACAACAGCATTGCCTGTGAGCTGTGCCTGGTAGCATGTATTGTGTCATAAGATAGTCAAAATTTGTTTGGGCTTCTTGATAATGTTCCCGGGTCCTTTGGCGCTTTGATAGAATGTTTTAATGTTTCCACAAAACATTCAGCCAATACATTCATTGCTGGATGATATGGAGCCGACTTGATGTTCTGTATGCTGTTTTCTTTCAAGTAATCCTCAACCTCCTTCAGAGTAAACTGACTATCACTGACAATCTGCTCCAGTGTTCCAAATCTTGCAAATATTTTGTCTAGTTTCTCAATGGTCTGCTCAGTCGTTGTTGACTTCATTAACATAAATTCTGGCCATTTCAAGTGCGCGTCCACAATCGCTAAGAACATGTGACCCTCCAGTGGACCAGTATATTCAATGTGTATTCTCTGCCATGGCTGAGTCGGCCATTCCTATGGAAGTAATGGTTATAATGGTGGCATGTTCGTTAGTTTTGCACTAGATTGGCATTGCCCAACATCCTCTTCAATTTGAGCATCTAATCCTGGCCACCAAAAATAAATGCGTGTAATTCCTTCATTCTTACCACATCAGGATGTTCCTCATGGTCAAGGACTCTACTACACAAGCACAGAGAAATAATCACATGGATTCCCCACCCTAGACTCCCCATTCTAGAACTCCATTCTGTATTGTCAACTTAAGTCTTTGAGTGATGTAGGGCTTGAGGTCCAGATTTTTGTTCTGAACATCTGACAGCATTCCTTTTTGGACCAAGTCCATTGCCTTCCACATCATTGGATTAGGGCTTGAGATGAAGTCACAGGTACACTGTCCTGATGCGTGAAATGCAAAATATCGACAACATTTTCTTCTGGGTTATGCGTGACCTGTAACAGCAATCGTGAAAATTCATCATGCTGCTCGGACTTGCAATACTGGATATCGTAAGTGTGTGCCAACAATATCAACGGTCATCTTTGCAATCTACTAGCTGCCAAAGAAGATATACATTTATGCAGTCAAAAGGTTGCAGTCAAGGGTCGATGATCTGTCATCTGTAAAATGACACCCATAAAGGTAATGGTGGAACCTTTTTACACTGAAAATGATTTTCAAAGCTTCTTTTTCCAGCTGAGCACAACTCATTTTTGCAAATTCTATCAATCGTTCTTTTCCTGGATGCAAAAGGTGTGAGATGATTGGACCAACCCCATAGGGTGAGGCATCACTTGCTGATTGAAACTTCATTTTCGGATTATAATGAACCAACAGCTCTGACTTCAGTAAGCTTCTTTCCCTTGACTGTATGCATTTCACATTCTTCTGACCAGTGCCATGCCTGTTTGACACATAGCAACATTCGTAAAAGTGTCAATCATGTTGCTAAATTTGGCACTAATTAAGCATAATAATTGATCAATCCTAAAAACGGCCATAGTTGTATCACATATTAAGGGCATGGTACTTCTAAGATTGTTAACATTTTCTTCAGTTCTTTGTGTCAACCGTCTTTGTCGATGATATGACCGAGGTAATCTATGGATGACTTGAAAAAGTCACATATTTCCTTCTTACCTTTCAGGTTGTGGCTCTGTAACCGCTTCTGGGTACATTCAAATTCTCTTAAGTGTTCCTGTTCACTTGAACCGGTGATGAGTATGTCATTTAATCACATTGCACTTTATTCAGCTCAAATAGAATTGATCCATGGATCTTTGAAAAAGAGCAGGTGCAGATTTATTCCAAAAGGAAGTCTTCTGTAATGAAACAAACCTTTGTCGGTCACTATGGTGAATAGTGGCTGTGATTCCGCAGCTACATTCATCTGCAGATATGCCTGTGAAACATCAATCTTACTGAACTTCTGTCCTCCGGAAAGTCCAGCAAACATGTCTTCAATCAGTGACAGTGGATAATTATCTATGCACAAAACTGGATTAATGGTAGTTTTCAAATCTCCACAAATTCTCTCTGAACCATCCCGTTTTAATACAGGGATGATTGGTGTCGCCCAATCACTTGTAGCAACAGATCCAATTACTCTTATCCTTACTAATCTTTCTAGTTCTTCTTCAACATTAGGCTAGCTGGTGTTTGATACAATTTTAGCTTTGAGACATTTGGGTGTGCTGTTAGGGTTAGGGTTAGGGGTAGCTCAACACCAGACATTAAGCAGAGTGAATCTTTGAACACCTTCTCATACTTCTTCAGAGGATGTTACAAGTTGCTCTTTTAATACACTAATTGATTAAATGTTCCCCAGTGATGCTTAATCTTAGCCAATCATGCTCTGCCAAATAGAGCAGGAATGTTTCAACGGACAACGTGAAGAAGTAAGTTGACCGTCTGCCCACTTGCTTCTACTTTCACCATAATGCACCCTTTTTTTAACATAGATTAACATAGAATTTACAGTGCAGAAGGAGGCCATTCAGCCCATTCAGACTGCACCGGCCCTTGGAAAGAGCACCCTACCCAAGGTCAGCACCTCCACCCTATCCCCATAACCCAGTAACCCCACCCAACACTAAGGGCAATTGTGGACACTAAGGGCAATTTATCATGGCCAATCCACCTAACCTGCACATCTTTGGACTGTGGGAGGAAACCGGAGCACCCGGAGGAAACCCACGCACACACGGGGAGGATGTGCAGACTCCGCACAGACAGTGACCCAAGCCGGAATCGAACCTGGGACCCTGGAGCTGTGAAGCAATTGTGCTATCCACAATGCTACCGTGCTGCCCCTACTTTTAAAGGTACAACCCAAGGTACAACTATTTATAGGTACTTTTAAAGGTACAACCTCTTCAATCTTTGTCTTTAGGATCACATTTGATGGTTTTAAAGGCAAATGCTTCACATTTGACGATAAATTGTCTCGGGTATAAACGATACTGCAGCACGTGTATCCACTTCCATTTTAATTTCATCACCTCCAAGTTTTGGATATGCCCAAAAGCATTGTTGATCGCCCTACATCGACAAAAGATTTATATTGTTAGCCTTATAGACAAAAAACTCCTAGGGGCTCTCGGTAAAGTTACTATTTTAATGATCGGAGTGCCGTTTTTAAAGGCCGCCCCGATACTAAAATGTAAACCAAGAACCCCCCACACCCCCACAAATGCCCCCCGCCTTGAACGCCCCAACACGTAACATAACCCCAGGCACTGCCTAGGCATTGTCCCTTGATACTACCACGGCATTGCCGGGGCATTGTTCCCATGGAAATGCCCCCAGCAATGGCTGGGCACTGCCCCTTGGCACCAGCCTGGCATCACATGGGCATTGTCCCTCTGGCTATGTCTCCTGATATGGCCAAGGTACTGCCTGTGCGTGGCCGACCCTCTCTCTTCTGAGTGATCCACTTATATGAGCTTGCCTGGCAGGTTCTTGTCACCAGGTACACGCCAAGGAGACTTGTCAAAATTCACACCGATGTGAACAGATAATGTAATGGTGTGGATCATCAGGCATAGAGGACTGATCACCAGATGCAAATTCATTGTATTAGGGTCCCACGTTGAAAGTCAGGATTCACATTACGTCATTGGCGGGGTGGGACCGGGACAATTGCACCATGCCTTGACATTGACATGAATCATGATGAGGGCCTCAAGAGGTTTACCATTGTGGGCAGCACGGTGGCGCAATGATTAGCACTGCTGTCTCACAGCGCCGAGGTCCCAGGTTCGATTCCGGCTCCCGGTCACGATCTGTGTGGAGTTTGTACATGCTCCCCGTGTCTGCGTGGGTTTTGCCCCCACAATCCAAAGATATGCAGGCTAGATGGATTGGCCACGCTAAATTGCCCCTTAATTGGAAAAAAATTAATTGGTTACTCTAAATTTTTTAAAAATAAGTTTCCCGTTGCCGATACCGTTCGATGAAAACAGGAGCGGAAAATGCTCCCCCATTATTTTAGTAGCCACCTCAAGAATACAACTAGTGTTCCAACACGTCTTTCAGAAATTGTCTTCTAATCTTCCTCTTTGTGTTTTAGTACCAGATGACAATGAAAGGCCCCCTGATTCCAAGATTGCGTACAATCTTCCAGTGTTTCTCAAACTTTGAACACTTCTCTTGCTTCTTTTCTCAACCATCTCTGCTTTAAATAGTGTGTTAATCCCAGTGAAGATTTGCTGTATTCATTCCCTCAAACATGGGCTGTGTTCCTGCGGACGTTTCAGGAACTGCCTTTTATCTTTTGAAATGGACACTCACAAGGTGCTCAAGATGGCTGCCAAGAGTCAGATGATCTTTGCTTATTCAACACAGCTACCTTATAGGGCAGCACGGTGGTGCAGTGGTTAGCACTGCTACCTCATGGCACTGAGGACCCGGGTCCGATCCTGGCCTCAGGTCACTATTCATGTGAAGTTTGCACATTCTTCCCGTGTCTGCGGGAATCTCACCCCCACAACCCAAAGATGTGCCGTGTAGGTGAATTGGCCACACTAAATTGCTCCTTAATTGGAAAAATAAAGAATTGAGTACTTTAAATTTATTTTTAAAAACACAGCTATCTAAGCTTTGGAGGAGAATTCTAATTAAATCACCCTGGGGGCCCCTTGCTTGAATGGGTGTGTTTAGAACATAGAACATAGACCAGTACAGCACAGTACAGGCAATTCAGCCCATGATGTTGTGCCGGCCATTTATCCTAATCTAAGATCAACCTAACCTACGCCCCTTCAATTTACTGCTGTCCATGTGCCTGTCTAAGAGTCGCTTGAATGTTCCTAATGACTCTGGCTCCACCACCTCTGCTGGCAGTGCATTCCACACACCCATCATTCTCTGTTGAAAGAACCTACCTCTGACATCTCCCCTATTCCTTCCTCCAATCACCTTAAAATTATGTCCCCTCATGACAGCCATTTCCACCCTGGGGAAAAGTCTCTGGCTATCCACTCTATCCATGCCTCTCATCACTTTGTACTCTATCAAGTCACCTCTCTGCCTTCTTCGCTCCAGTGAGAAAAGCCTTAGCTCCCTCAACCTTTCTTCATAAGACATGCCCTCCAGTCCAGGCAGCATCCTGGTAAATCTCCTCTGTACCCTCTCCAAAGCATCCACATCCTTCCTATAATGAGGCGACCAGAACTGGACACAATATTCCAAGTGTGGTCGAACTAGAGTTATATAAAGCTGCAGCAAAACCTCGCGGCTCTTAAACTCAATCCCCCTGTTAATGAAAGCCAACACACGATACATCTTCTTAACAATCTTATCAACCTGGGTGGCAACTTTGAGGGATCTATGTGCGTGGACCCCAAGATCCCTCTGTGCCTCCACACTTTCAAGAATCCTGCCTTTAACCCTGTATTCAGCATTCAAATTCGACCTTCCAAAATTAATCACTTCACATTTATCAAGGTTGAACTCCATCTACCACTTCTCAGCCCAGTTCTGCATCCTGTCAATGTCCTGTTGTAACCTGCAACAACCCTCAATACTATCAACAACTGCCCCAACTTTTGTGTCATCGGCAAACTTACTGACCCACTCTTCCACTTCCTCATCCAAGTCATTTATAAAAACCACAAAGAGCAGAGGTCCCAGAAAAGATCCTTGCGGGACACCACTGGTCACCGACCTCCAGGCGGAATACTTTCCATCCACTACCACTCGCTGTCTTCATTCAGCCAGCCAATTCTGTATCCAGACAGCCAAATTTCACTGTATCCCATGCCCCCTAACTTTCTGAATGGGGAACCTTATCAAATGCCTTACTGATACCCATATACACCACATCCACTGCCCGACCTTCATCAATATGTCTCGTCACATCCTCAAAGAATTCAATGAGACTTGTGAGGCATGACCTGACCCTCACAAAGCCATGATGACTATCTTTAATCAAACTATGTTTTTCTAAATAATCATAAATCCTATCTCTCAGAATCCTTTCCAATATTTTGCTCACCACAGAGTGATGGGTCTGTAATTCCCAGGGATTTCCCTATTCCCTTTCTTGAACAGGGGAACAACATTCGCCTCACTCCAATCATCCGGTACTACTCCAGTGGAGAGTGAGGACGCAAAGATCATCACCAATGGCGCAGCAATCTCCTCCCGTAGTAACCTTGGGTATATCCCTTCAGGCCCAGGAGACTTATCTATCCTCATGCTTTTCAACATTTCCAGCACATCCTCCTTCTTAATAACAACCTGTTCGAGTCTATTAACTTGGTTCACACTGTTCTCATGGGTACAGGCCCCCTTTTGGAATTTACACCTGTCATTGTTTGAAATTTACTACACACACAGAATCAATGGACTGCTAGAAGGGTTTAATTGTCATGCAAACAAAGAGGTTCTCCACTTGCATGAGAATGCTGGAATGGTTCAGAATCGGCAAGTCTCGCCCCCATACTTGGCCCCTGCCATTTTTGCAGGAGCGAATGGTGACGGATTATAAATCACACATCGATGGCTCATGGACACAGCTGCTCTTATAAATCAGGAGCTGACTCCAGTCATCTGTCATCTTGGTAAAGTAGGTGTGTCGGAAATGTAAACCATGCAGATTGGACCTGGTAGACGCAGGTCTGGAACTTGTGGGTTTGTTTTGATGGACCACACAATCTTTCAGACAATTAAGGTACCACTTTAGATAATGTTCCAGGACATATCTGAGAGGGGTGTGATGTATCAGAGTAACGCCATTGGCTGGTGTAATGTCACGTGTTAGGCAAAGACATCAGCAGAGCATTTTGCGGGTTTTTGTGGAGTTCACCATTGTACCCTGTTTGAGCAGCACCTTGTAAATAAACCATGGCACTCTGTTATTCGTACTTGAAGTGTGCCCTCTGATTCTTTCTCTTTGCAGCTACAACAAAGAAAATAACAAAAGACAAACTGCCGACGAGATATGGACTGTAAAAGTAAAGGAAGAAAAACAACTTTCGGGGACGATTTTGTGAGCCAGAAGAAGGAATCATCGACAGAGATTCAGACCAATACACCATTGGGAGTGAGCACAGTAAGAAGTCTTACAACACCAGGTTAAAGTTCAACAGGTTTGTTTCAAACACTAGCTTTCAGAGCAATGCTCCTTCCTCAGGTGAATGAAGAGATATGTTCCAGAAACATATATATAGACAAATTCAAAGATGCAAGACAATGCTTTGAATGCGAGTATTTGCAGTTAATTAAGTGTTTACAGATCCAGAGATGGGGGTAACCCCAGGTTAAAGAGGTGTGAATTGTCTCAAGCCAGGACAGTTGGTAGGATTTTGCAAGCCTAGGTCAGATGGTGGAGGGTGAATGTAATGCGACATGAATCCCAGGTCCCAGTTGAGGCCGCACTCATGTGTGCGGAACTTGGCTATAAGTTTCTGCTCGGCGATTCTGCGTTGCCATGCGTCCTGAAGGCCGCCTTGGAGAACGCTTACCCGGAGATCAGAGGCTGAATGCCCTTGACTGCTGAAGTGTTCCCCGACTGGAAGGGAACACTCCTGCCTGGTGTTGTCGCACGATGTCCGTTCATTCATTGTCGCAGCGTCTGCATGATCTCGCCAATGCACCATGCTTCGGGACATCCTTTCCTGCAGCGTACGAGGAAGACAACGTTGGCCGAGTCACACGAGTATGTACTGCGCACCTGGTGGATGGTGTTCTCACGTGTAATGGTGGTATCCATGTCAATGATCTGGCACGTCTTGCAGAGATTGCCACGGCAGGGTTGTGTGGTGTCCTGGTCGCTGTTCTGAAGGCTGGGTAGTTTGCTGCAAACAATGATTTATTTGAGGTTGCGTGGTTGTTTGAAGGTAAGTAGTGGGGGTGTGGGGATGACCTTGGCAAGATGTTGAAGGCTGCGAAGAAGATGTCGTAGTTTCTCTGCTCCGGGAAAGTACTGGACGACAAAGGGTACTCTGTCGGTTGTATCCCGTGTTTGTCTTCTGAGGAGATTGGTGCATTTTTTTGCTGTGGCGCGTTGGAACTGTCGATTGACTCTGGATCTTATGATGTTGCATGGCTTCAGGTCAACCAAGGTCAAGAAAACCTCTTGCTGGACACCACTTACCTTTCACCTGTTGCCTTCTTTACTTTGGGGTGAACCACAAGCTGTTTCTTATATCGACCAAATGACCACACAACCAATATGTTAGCTCAAAAACACAGTTTATTAATAACACAAGCCTTGTATCTCTATGCAATAACACACGTGGCTCCGTACTAAACTATACCTAACGACTAAGATGACCTTTACTTAACTTAGAGTGACTGGCGCTGTGCGAGATAAGGCCTTTATGCAGATCCACGTGGTCGGTTAGGAAGGTGTTGGGGTCGTCTCATCTGGGCTCGTCCTTCAGGAATGGTCGCGGGTCCTTGAACTTGGTTGTTCTGCTGCCGTTGGTTGCACACAGGCCAGACCCAAAAGAGTCAGATCTCTAGTGCGCAGGGCTTTTTATCCTTCGTCTCTTTCATGCCCTTTTGGGCGGTCCTTACTCCAGGTCCAATGGATTGATAGGGTTTTCAATCACCCTCATCGATCTCAGCCAATTAGGGGGCGGATACCTCGATAGCTGGGCAGGTCCTAGCTATCATTGTCCCAGGCATGTAGGCCTTTCCAAATAAGGGCAGGTGGCGCCGGTTAGTCTGCTACTGCTTTTTAAAAAATATATTTATTAAAGTTTTTTAACACAATTTTTCTCCCTTACAAACAATAACCCCCCACCTCGTAACAAAAAAAACCGAGAAATCGCGCAGAGCAAGATATATACATGGCAAAATGATATATTTACACAGCTTTGTACACTGGCCCTCACCCGTACGTGCCAGTTTCCCCAACCCTTATCTCTTGCTCATCCACCCTCCCAGGCAGTCCCCCGTTTCCCCCCCCCCCCCACCCCCTCCCAGGACGTCCCCTCCACCCCCCCCTGCCCAAGGTTGCTGCTGCTGCTGACCGACCTTCCTCTAACGCTCCGCGAGATAGTCTAGGGACGGTTGCCACCGCCTGTAGAACCCCTGCGCAGACCCTCTCAAGGCGAACTTAATCCTCTCCAACTTTATGAACCCAGCCATTTCATTTATCCAGGCCTCCAGGCTGGGGGGCTTCGCCTCCTTCCACATTAGCAAGATCCTTCGCCGGGCTACTAGGGACGCAAAGGCCAGAATGCCGGCCTCTTTCGCCTCCTGCACTCCCGGCTCGTCCACTACTCCAAATATTGCTAGCCCCCAGCTTGGGTTGACCCGGACTTTCACCACCTGAGATATTGCTCCCGCCACTCCTCTCCAGAACCCCTCCAGTGCCGGGCATGACCAAAACATATGGACATGGTTTGCCGGGCTCTCTGAGCACCTTCCACATCTGTCCTCCACCCCAAAGAACCTACTCAACCTCGCCCCCGTCAAGTGCGCTCTGTGAACCACCTTAAATTGTATCAGGCTGAGCCTGGCACATGAGGAGGAGGAATTAACCCTACCTAGGGCATCAGCCCACAGACCTTCCTCGATCTCCTCCCCCAGCTCCTCCTCCCATTTACCCTTCAACTCTTCTACCAGCGCTTCCCCCTCTTCTTTCAACTCCTGGTGTATTTCCGACACGTTGCCCTCCCCGACCCATACACCCGAGATCACCCTATCTTGAACATCTTGTGCCGGGAGCAACGGGAATTCCCTCACCTGTCGCCTCACAAAAGCATATATCTAAATGCATATATCTAAAGGCATTTCCCGGGGGTAACTCGAATTTCTCCTCCAGTGCCCCTAGGCTCGCAAACATCCCGTCGATGAACAGGTCTCCCATTCTTCCAATCCCCGTCCGATGCCAGCTCTGGAACCCCCCCGTCCACCTTCCCCGGGACAAACCGGTGGTTACCCCTGATCGGGGACCACACCGATGCTCCCATTGCACTCCGGTGCCATCTCTACTGGCCCCAGATCCTTAGCATTGCCGCCACCACCGGGCTCGTGGTATACTTTGTCGGCGAGAGCGGCAGCGGTGCCATCACCAACACCCCCAGGCTCTTTCCTTACAGGACGCCATCTCCATCCTCTTCCATGCCACCCCTCTCCCTCCATAAGCCACTTGTGGATCATCGCCACATTTGCTGCCCAGTAGTAGCTCCCCAGGTTTGGCAGCGCCAACCCTCCTCGGTCCCTACTGCGTTCCAGGAACCCTCTCCTTACTCTCAGGGTCTTATTCGCCCACACAAACCCCATAATACTCCTGCCTACTCTCTTAAAAAAGGCCTTAGTGATCACGATGGGAAGGCACTGAAACACAAACAGAAACCTCAGAAGGATCACCATTTTGACCGACTGCACTCTACCGCCAGCGAGAGCGGTAACATGTCCCATCTTTTGAAATCCTCCTCCATTTGCTCCACCAACCTCATCAGATTCAATTTATGCAGGGTCCCCCAACTCCTGGCTCTCTGGATCCCCAGATAACGAAAGTTCCCCTCTGCCCTCCTCAGCGGTAGGTCCCCTATCCCTCTTTCTTGGTCCCCCGCCTGTAATACAAAGAGCTCACTCTTCCCTACATTGAGCTTATAGCCCGAAAAAACCCCAAACTCCATTAGAGTCTGCATGACCTCCACCATCCCCTCCATTGGATCCGCCACGTACAGCAACAGGTCATCCGCATATAGCGACACCCGATGCTCTTCTCCCCCTCGGACCACCCCCCTCCATTTATTAGACTCCCTCAATGACATGGCCAATGGTTCAATCGCCAATGCGAACAACAGGGGGGACAGGGGGCACCACTGCCTCGTCCCTCAGTACAGTCGAAAGTACTCCGACCTCCGCCGGTTCATCATTACACTCGCCATTGGGGCTCTGTAAAGGAGCTTAACCCAATTGATAAACCCTACCCAGAACCCAAACCTACGCAGCACCTCCCAGAGGTACTCCCACTCTACTCGGTCAAAGGCTTTCTCCGCGTCCATAGCTGCCACTATCTCCGCCTCTCCCTCCTCCGATGGCATCATTATCACGTTTAAGAGCCGCCGCACATTGGTGTTTAGTTGCCTGCCCTTTACAAATCCCGTCTGGTCCTCGTGGATCACCCCCGGGACACAGTCCTTGATCCTCGTGGCCAGCACTTTTGCCAGCAACTTTGCATCCACATTGAGGAGCGAGATCGGCCTGTACGATCCACATTGCAGTGGGTCCTTGTCCCGCTTTAGGATCAAAGAAATTGTCGCTTCCGACATTGTCGGGGGAAGGATCCCCTCCTCTCTTGCCTCATTAAAGGTCCTCACCAGTAGCGGGGCCAACAGGTCTACGTACTTCCTGTAGAACTCCACCGGGAATCCGTCTGGTCCCGGGGCCTTCCCCGCCTGCATGCTCCCCAAAGCCTTGCTCAGCTCCTCCAACCCAATTGGTGCCCCCAAACCAGCCACCTCTTGCTCCTCCACCCTCGGGAATCTCAGCTGATCTAGGAATCGTCTCATCCCCTCTTCCCCCGCTGGGGGCTGGGATCTGTACAGCTCTTCAGAAAAGGCCTTGAATACCTCGTTTATTTTCGTTGCACTCCGAACCGTGGCTCCCCTTCCATCTTTGACTCCCCCTATTTCCCTCGCTGCCATCCTCTTACAGAGCTGGTGTGCCAGCATCCAACTAACCTTTTCCCCATATTCGTAGGTCGCCCCCTGCGCCTTCCTCCACTGTGCCTCCGCAATCCCTGTGGTCAACAGGTCAAACTCCGTCTGGAGCCGTCGTCTTTCCCCAAGTAATCTTTCCTCCGGGGCCTCTGCGTATCTCCTGTCCACTCTCAAAATCTCCCCCACTAACCTTTCCCTTTCCATACCCTCTGTCTTCTCCCTATGAGCCCTAATGGAAATTAGCTCTCCCCTGATCACCGCCTTCAACGCCTCTCATACCACCCCCACCCGCACCTCCCCGTTGTCGTTGACCTCCAAGTACCTTTTGATACACCCCCTCACCTTCCCGCACACCACCTCATCCGCCAGCAGTCCCACATCCAGTCACCACAACGGGGTTTGGTCCCTCTCCTCTCCCAGCTCCAGTTCCACCCAGTGCGGAGCATGGTCCGAAACGGCTATAGCCGAATACTCCGTCCCCTCCACCCGCGGGATGAGCGCCCTGCCCAGAACAAAGAAATCTATCTGGGAGTAGGCTTTGTGTACATGGGAGAAGAAAGAAAATTCCCTGGCCTGCGGCCTTGCAAACCGCCATGGGTCCACTCCCCCCATCTGATCCATAAACCCCCTAAGTACCTTGGCCGCCGCCGGCCTCTTTCCAGTCCTTGATTTGGAGCGGTCCAGTGCTGGATCGAACACTGTATTGAAGTCCCCTCCAATTATCAGGCCTCCTATCTCCAGGTCCGGAATGCGCCCCAACATGCGCTTCATGAATCCTGCATCATCCCAGTTCGGGGCGGATACGTTTACCAACACCACCCACGTCCCTTGCAGCCTACCGCTCACCATTACATATCGCCCTCCATTGTCCGCTACAATAGTCTTGGCCTCAAATGACACCCGCTTTCTCACCAATATTGCCACCCCTCTATTCTTTGCGTCCAGTCCCGAGTGGAATACCTGTCCTACCCATCCCTTTCTTAGCCTGACCTGGTCCGCCACCTTCAGGTGTGTCTCTTGGAGCATGGCCACCTCCGCCTTCAGTCCCTTTTGTCTGCTACTGTTGTAACTCCTTGATTCAAACTCTATTGTCCTGGGGGAAATGATGATCGACTCTTAATGGATACAAGTTTCAGCCAAGTCTGGTTTCTTTTCGCAATATGCAGAGGCTGTGTACCTGTCTGTGTCCCAAATTGATAACAATTCCCATGGTCCTTTGCAGGTGGCCATTTTACATGGCTACATTCCGTCCTCTTGATCCTGAACGCGAAGCGTGGTGGGTCACAGTCTTGATCCCATAGTCTACCTTATCAAGCCGGCACTGGTCAATCAGTTCAGGTCCTACTCTACTCTGTCCTAAATGTATTGTACAATTTTACCTAATTCATTAATATTACATACATTCATGATAACAATTCACTACTGATAGCTATTTCATTCCTAAAATTGGATCCATATAAACATTTTAACTTAAATTAACATGTAAAACAGTTGGTTTCTAACTAAACTTTCTACACTCAGCTCATGCTGCTCATTTTGCCTCAAGAATTTATCTATAACACAAAATCTACAAAACTTAAACAGCAGCACCACATTCTTTCATTTTATCACATATCATCGGTACAGAGGTATAAAGGGTCCATTTAGCAGTGGTTATCACAGATTTGTAAGTTGGACATTCTTAGTAGAGTTCTGTTGGATTCCAAAGAGGGGAGGGCTTGAACTGTGTATATAGGGGGCCGGGAGGCTTTTGCCTTCCATTTACGGAGATTGAATGTGAGGACAACATTATAGATTACTGCAATCAGGAGGAGGGTCTCTGTTATGTATGAGAGTGGGTTCCATTTTGCAATGCCTTCCCACCAGGCGGGCGTTTCGGTCTCTATCTCTAACAGTTGTTGTGTGGTATCCTGGCTGGAAGTGGTCTGTGGGGTGGTGTCGCTCGGGGCTGGCTTAGGTCCGACTCTAATTATGTGTATTGCCAAATTACCTTTAGTGGGTGTCCCTGGGCAATTTTGTCCGATCCTTATTGTGTTCCCTGCAATTTTATTTCAAGTTCTCATTAGTATGTTCTCACAAATCTTCTGTTCCGGTTGTGTGAACATTCTGATGTGGACCCATTGGGCTTTCTGTAAATTGTCCATTGGTTATTGCATCCAAATATGGCGCTTGTGTTCTTACAAACCCATAGGGTGCCACTCACACATTCCCCTGAATCTGGGGGACGGTACCACAGACCGCCGGGCTGTGGAAAGTCTTGGGTATCTTGTGCTTGGAGTCCGGTAAGTGCGGCAATTATCCAGACGGTGATCATGGGGGCTGGGTTCATTCTATCGTCAGGTTTCCGTGTAATCCTAGGGAATCAAGCATAGTATCATGTCAGTATCGTTGGTTAATATTTGTGTGTGTTAGTCTCTCTCTCTCTTAGTTCCAATTTCCCTTTATGATTGTCACCATGTGTCTCCTCCATTTTGTTTTTAAAATAAATTTGGAGAGATACTAATCCAAGTGTCTCAATTCAAATATTCAAGTGTCTCACAGCTTGTGTGGTCAATGCGAGGAGTGGGCGGATGCTTTCTTCGACCATTCTCCACCTCTACTAGAAACCATTTGAGGTTGAGGCGTTGCTTAACCTGCCGAATTTCAGGGCAGCCAATTTTACAGAGTTTCGCCCCAGGGGCTCAGAGGTAGCAGCAGTGATCAGCAGCCATTGTGTTTTAAGTGTAAATAACATTTGGAACTGACCCGAAGGGGTCTGAAAGAACAGTGGAAGAAAGAAGGTTTTAGATTTGGAGCGGGAAGGAAGATCCAAGACCTGCCCAAAGCAGCAAAAGGGTGTAGTAAACCATTCCAGAGAGCATGAAGTGAAACATGGGGTGCGTGTGGGCCGCTGCGCGACAAGAATGGGTGGGATCCCCGGGTAGGGCGGCGATTAGTGCCGTTACTCCACTACCTGAGCATGATTGACCAGTTCATTTTGGGGCCCTCAGGTAGGGCGGGGATCAATGCCGTGACTCCCTACCTGGGTGACCAGGATGAGCGGAAAGAATTTGTACTCATATAGTAGTGCCTTCAACTGCCATTGGTCAGTAGACCGTGTCTGACGGTTGAATCAGAGGAGTAATTACGACTGCAAAACTAAGTGTCGGCCGACATAGATTAAAACCATGTGTTGGAGAGAAGAGGAGGTTAAAACAAGAAGACGGGCAGGCTCCATCAGAAATTTGGACACCTTAATTCATAGGCAGTGTCCGTTTCTCATCATCTGGACACCTCAAATATTTGCGTGCATCAGTTCCGTTAAATCATTTCCCAAAAGGGGCTCATCGCTTAAATCATCACCTTCTCCTGGTTGCCAGACTCGTGTTTACAGATTCCAGGCGGTAGTCGCGCCGGACTGTGGGCGGTCCGATTCGTCATGTCTTACCAACCTGTAGGAATTGTCACGGTGTCGAAAGGGAGTATTGGGATTGTTGTGTGGCGGTGTGTAGCCGGGAACTGGTGTACTGGAAGTGGAAGCAACGTTGCTGGGAGCGGGCGTAGGTAGAGCCATTGGGCGGAGACGGCCGTACAAGGGGTTGAGAAAATCCAAGGTGTTGTTCCGGGGGCTAGGGTAGCTGATGGTAGGGAGGTCGCAAGGGATGGTAGTCAAATCCGGGAGGCTCTCAGCAGAGTCAAGTTTGAGGTTGAAACCTGTGAGTAAGGGCGGAGTCAAGGGGAGAGTCTCGTCCTGAGGGGGGAGGGTTGGAGCGGGCATCGGGCTGAATCGTCAGTGGGCAGAGGGTCATTCTCTCCCATCACCAAGGCTAAGTGGTGGGCGTGGCTACATTGTGATCCATAGAGTTTGAGTTGGTTGATGTGGGACCAACCAGTCTTATCATTGGGGTACACTATCTTGTACACAGAGGAGCTTATTTTGTCAGAGATGGAGTAGGGGCCTGCGAATTTAGGGGCTAGGAAGGAGCTGGGGTTGTACAACAAGATCATAACTTGCTGGCCGACTGTATACACTATGGGGTGAACCTTTTTGTCAAAGCTGGCTTCTCTGCTTTTTCCGAGCGCCTAGTCAGACAGCAGCAGCTAGTTGTGCCGCTTTAATGTTTTCCGTGACCTGTTGGACTGCTTTTTCGTGGGTGAGCGCGGTTACTGCGGGATTTGGCAAATCGAGCCCTAATAAATATTCAATGCCTTTCATGGGTCTCCCTGTCATAAGGGTGTGGGGGGTGAAACCTGTGGAACTGGAAGCTGTGTTCCTGATAATTATGGGAGCAAATGGTGTCCCAAATGGAATTGTTCTGGTGTACCGTCTTCCGAATAGTCATTTCTAAAGTGCGGTTCATGCGCTCTACTATGCCGCTGGACTGGGGGTGGTAGGCTATGTGGAATTTTTGTTTGATACTGAAAATGGTCATCACATTTTGCATTACTCTGCCGGTGAAGTGGGAACCTTGATCTGACTAATGCTGCGTGGAAGACCCCAGTGCGTAAAGATCTGTTGGGTCAAAATGTTAGCGGTGACCTTTGCCGTGTTTGAACGTATGGGGAATGCTTCGACCCATTTTGTAAATGTATCGATGACGACTAGCACGTGATTTAAATCATTTCTGCGGGGGGGGGGCGGCAATGTAATCAATTTGCAGATTTGTCCAGGGGCCTTCTACAGGTTGGGTGTGTCTTAATTGTCCCTTATTTGCATAATGTTCTGGATTGTTCTGGGCGCAAATGAGGCAATTGTCTTCATAATGTGTGACATCGCTTTTTAAACCGGGCCACCAGCACAAGGGTCTTAAATGGGCAATGGTTGTGTCTATTCCCTGATGTCCGTGTCCGTCATGGAATTGGTAGATTAACTGGTTTCTGTATTGAGTGTTGACCACATTATTTCCATCCTTTAACACTATTCCGTCCTGTATTGTGAGTGTGTTCATTTATCACAGGGGGCTGGAGTTGCACTGTTCAGAATCTGTTTGAGGGAATTGTTGGCTTTCTGTGCCTGAGATGAATCCTCAATATTGGTTTGGGAGACCTGGATTGAATGTATCCATTCACACTCGGGCGGTTGCCAGAAGTGACCAGTGCGTGATCCAGCTTTAGCTAATGCGTCTGCCTTGCAATTCCCGGGGGGGCGGGGGGGGGGGGGGGGGGAGGTGCGGTGATGGCTCTTTACTTTAATGATGCCGTATGTGCGGCCAGTGGCTTTCTTAAGAATACGTTTCAGGAGAGGGTTGGATGGTAAGGGTTTTCCATCGGCAGATACACAACCTCGTGATTCCATAGGGGAAGAAATTCTGTGAGACTGTTGCAAACTTACAAGCTGTTGGAGTGCATGTCCGCAGGCGTTGGAAAGGAGTCTGGGTGGTCAATTACCTAAGCTATGGCTGCCAGTTCGGCTGCCTGCGAACCCAAGTGGCCGGGTAATTTTACTGCTTCTAGTGGGCGTCCCTATGAGACCTCCATGTAAATCCCGCATCCTGTGATTCTTACTCCATCCTCAACAGTGGAGGAGCCATCAACATAGATGTTCACTGTGTCCCCTGTGTCTTGGGAACTTTGTGTCTCACCGTTTACACGTGTGTGTAGCGATTTGGGAACACATGTGGGGTGTGTGGCTGCAATTATCTGGCATTCGTGTGGGGTCCCTGCGTATTGTAAATTGTCTGATAAGAGCCTGTGGGTCTTGGTGCGTTTCACAGAAATATCCCTGCCTTGTAATAAGAGTGTCCAGCGAGCTGCTCGGATCTGGCTAACTGAGCCATCCTTTAGTTTGCCGTCTAACAACAGTTGGGTGGGGGTGTGCTCGGTTAATATCATGACTAGGTTGAGGCCTATAATGTAGGCAAAGTACTAAACTGCCCAAAAGACTGCAAGCAAGTGTCATTCAGCTGCAGAAAATCCTTGTTCGACAGGGTCTGAAACTCTAGAGGCATAGGCTACCGGGCCTAATGGGTCGTGGCGTACCTGTAGGAGCAATGCTGAGAGGGTTCGGTCGGTGGTTGCTACTTTTATGGGGTAGGGCAAGGCAGGGTCGGGAACTTGCAAAGCGGGAGCTGTACCTAGGGCGAGTTTTAAATGTCTATGGCGTCTGTGTGCTGGGGAAGCCAATTCCATGGGGTGTTCTTTTTCAGAAGCTCTGAGAGCGGGGTGGCCTTGGTGGCAAACCGGTCTACATAATTTCTGCAGTATCCCACTAAACCTAAAAATGAGCGGAGTGCACTTACATTATGGGGCAGGGGCAAGTTCACAATGGAGTCAATTCGTTTTTGTTCAATTTCACATTTGCCGTGTGTAATAGTGGTGCCTAAATAAAGTACCTTTTCCCTCAACATCTGTGCCTTTTTGGGGTTTACCTCACATCCGATGGATTGGAGCAGGGTTTGTCATTCGGCCAATAGAGCCACGTGCTCCTCCCTGGTGTCGGTTTGCAGGAGCAGGTCGTCTACATACTGAATTAGGCTTTCGGGGCGGGAGAATTTGGAAAGACCAGCAGCTAGCTGTCTGTGGAAAATGGAGGGGGAATTATGGAAGCCTTGGGGGAGACACGTCCACGTGTACTGTTGTCCTTGAAAAGTGAATGCGAAATTGTACTGGCAAGCCCGATCTAGGGGAATGGACCAAAAACCATTTGTGATATCCAGCACGGTGAAATACTTAGCTTAAGCATGGTCGTGGCTCTCGTGGCAAAGATGAGTGCTGTTAAAGGGGTAACTTAGTTTAGTTCGCGGTAGTCAATGGTGAGTCACCATTGTAGACAGAAATATTTTGATCCTCACTGTCTTCAGGTGATGTCCCGGAGGATTGACAGAAATCTTTGGATCCTCACTGTCTTCAGGTGATGTCCCGGAGGACTGGAGAATAGCCAATGTTGTTCCTCTGTTTAAGAAGGGTAGCAAGGATAATTCAGGGAACTACAGGCCGGTGAGCCTTACGTCAGTGGTAGGGAAATTACTGGAGAGAATTCTTTGAGACAGGATCTACTCCCATTTGGAAGCAAATGGACGTATTAGTGAGAGGCAGCATGGTTTTGTGAAGGGGAGGTCGTGTCTCACTAACTTGATAGAGTTTTTCAAGGAGGTCACAAAGATGATTGATGCAGGTAGGGCAGTGGATGTTGTCTATATGGACTTCAGTAAGGCCTTTGACAAGGTCCCTCATGGTAGACTAGTACAAAAGGTGAAGTCACACGGGATCAGGGGTGAGCTGGCAAGGTGGATACAGAACTGGCTAGGTCATAGAAGGCAGAGAATAGCAATGGAAGGATGCATTTGTAATTGGAGGGCTGTGACCAGTGGTGTTCCACAGGGATCAGTGCTGGGACCTTTGCTGTTTGTAGTATACATAAATGATTTGGAGGAAAATGTAACTCGTCTGATTAGTAAGTTTGCAGACGACACAAAGGTTGGTGGAATTGCGGATAGCGATGAGGACTGTCAGAGGATACAGCAGAATTTAAATTGTTTGGAGACTTGGGCGGAGAGATGGCAGATGGAGTTTAATCCGGACAAATGTGAGGTAATGCATTTTGGAAGGTCTAATGCAGGTAGGGATTTTACCGTGAATGGTAGAACCCTCAGGAGTATTGAAAGTCAGAGAGATCTAGATGTACAGGTCCACAGGTCACTGAAAGGGACAACACAGATGGAGAAGGTAGTCAAGAAAGCATATGGCATGCTTGCCTTCATTGGCTGGGGCATTGAGTATAAGAATTGGCAAGTCATGTTGCAGCTGTATAGAACCTTAGTTAGGCCACACTTGGAGTATAGTGTTCAATTCTGGTCGCCACACTACCAGAAGGATGTGGAGGCTTTAGAGAGGTTGCAGAAGAGATTTACCAGAATGTTGCCTGGTATGGAGGGCATTAGCTATGAGGAGCGGTTGAATAAACTCGGTTTGTTCTCACTGGAACGACGGAGGTTGAGGGGCGACCTGATAGAGGCCTACAAAATTATGAGGGGCATAGACAGAGTGGATAGTCAGAGGCTTTTCCCCAGGGTAGAGGGGTCAATTACTAGGGGGCATAGGTTTAAGGTGAGAGGGGCAAGGTTTAGAGTAGATGTACGAGGCAAGTTTTTTACACAGAGGGTAGTGGGTGCCTGGAACTCGCTACCAGAGGATGTGGTGGAAGCAGGGACGATATTGACATTTAAGGGGCATCTTGACAAATACATGAATAGGATGGGAATAGAGGGATATGGACCCAGGAAGTGTAGAAGATTGTAGTTTAGTCGGGCAGCCTGGTCGGCACCGGTTTGGAGGGCCAAAGGGCCTGTTCCTGTGCTGTCCTTTTCTTTGTTCTTTGTTCTATCTGGTTTCTTTCCAGGCCAAATCAGGGCATTATTAGCGGACGCTACGGGTCGAATCACTCCTTGTTTTAACAGACTGTTAATTACCTTTAAAATTTCTCCCTCAGCCTGCTGTGGAAATCCATACTGTTTCTGTGGTTTGGGGTCGGGACTTGAGATCATAATTGTACCTGGAATGTGCCCGCAGTCGTGCTTGTGTTGGGCAAATGCACCTTTATGTGTGGCTAATATCGCCTGTGCTAATTGCCGAAGGGTTAAACCAGTAGTCCTCGAATGAGCAAATCCTGTCTTCGTCATCTCCCACTGAGAGCGTGGCGGGGGCTCTAGCTGTCTTGGACATTCGCCAGACACACTTGTTTACGGGCTCGAAGGAAAGGTTATGTGAGTTCATAAAGTCAATGCCTAGGATGTGTTCCGCAGTCGGGGGAAGGTCGACTAGAACAATGGGGTGGGTAGTGGTTACGTTTCTTATTTGATGTGGAGATGCCGGCGTTGGACTGGGGTGAGCACAGTACGAAGTCTTACAACACCAGGTTAAAGTCCAACAGGTTTGTTTCGATGTTTTCGGAGCATTCGGATGTTTTCGGAGCGCTGCTCCTTCCTCAGGTGAATGAAGAGGTATGTTCCAGAAACATATATATAGACAAATTCAAAGATGCCAAACAATGCTTGGAATGTGACCATTAGCAGGTGATTAAATCTTTACAGATCCAGAGATGGGGTGACCCCAGGTTAAAGAGGTGTGAATTGTCTCAAGCCAGGACAGTTGGTAGGATTTCGCAGGCCCAGGCCAGATGGTGGGGGATGAATGTAATGTGACATGAATCCCAGGTCCCGGTTGAGGCCGCACTATTGTGTGCGGAACTTGGCTATAAGTTTCTGCTCATCGATTCTGCGTTGTCGCGCGTCCTGAAGGACGCCTTGGAGAACGCTTATGCGGAGATCTGGAGCAAAATTCTCCATCCCGCCGCGCCACATTTCTGCCCCGACCCGCCGACGGGATGCTCCGTTACACCGGCCGGTCAATGGGGTTTCCCATTGTGGGGCAGCCCCACGCCGTCGGGAAACCCCCGGGAGCCGGCAAAACGGAGACTCCCGCCGGCGGAGAATGACGCCCCAGAGGCTGAAAGCCCTTGACTGCTGAAGTGTTCTCCGACTGGAAAGGAACATTCCTGCCTGGTGATTGTTGCGCGATGTCCGTTCATTCGTTGTCGCAGCGTCTGCATGGTCTCGCCAATGTACCACGCTTCGGGACATCCTTTCCTGCAGCGTATGAGGTAGACAACGTTGGCCGAGTCGCACGAGTATGTACCGCGTACCTGGTGGGTGGTGTTCTCACGTGTAATAGTGGTATCCATGTCGATGATCTGGCACGTCTTGCAGAGATTGCCATGGCAGGGTTGTGTGGTGTCGTGGTCACTGTTCTGAAGACTGGGTAGTTTGCTGCAAACAATGGTTTGTTTGAGGTTGCGCGGTTGCAACTGATTTTGGAGAGTAGTCCATGGTGAGTCTGATGGTTGGATGGAACTTATTAATGTCATCGTGTAGTCGCGGCTGATAAAATTCCCCTCTCTTTTCCCTACATTTGTTGTATCCGATAGCATCTAATATTGCAGCCTTCATTTCCTCTAGGGCTCCTCCTCCTACGCTTTGGGCGTCTGGCAAAGCTGACCTTACCGACCGGCTGAGGCTCATTACTATCAATGTAACTTCCTCCGTCTCATCTAATCCGTACATAACCTTTTATTGGCGCTCCTCCTCAAAGAAGCTATGCGGGTCTGCGGTGGGCTGAAATGGAGTAATTTTACTGCAAGCGTCCCTCAACTGAGTTACCGAAAGTGGGGTGATGTAGGTGATATCCGGACCTGCCTGATCCCTTATCCTTCTTTCCGTGGTGACCGGATTCATGGGTGTTGGGGCAGCTGTGGGGGTTAGTGCGACCTGTGCAGCTGGTGCTGCCGGTGCCTTTCTTTTTAGGATGCATGGCGGCTGCTTTTGACTTTCCGTTTCTTTAACGTACATTTGCGCGCTTTCAGTTAACTCTTCCAAGTCTGCCATCTCTTCCTCATCTGTCTCATCTGTCCCGAAGGCACACATAAAACCATTCTGAACTGAAAGTAACGACTTGAGCTAATCTATCTTCTGCTCGCATTTAATGTGGTCAACGGTTCTCTGCGTTTGTTCTTTAGTGGACCGGTGGTACGCTCTTAAAGCAGCCTTTAAATCGGCACATTTCTTTGCTAATTGGGTGACCTGGTGTTCAGTCTCCTCTCTTATCAAGACTGCGCGCTGTGTATCTTGATAGGCCTTGTCGTACTGGGTCTGGAAGCTGCTAAGGTGTACGATGCAAGACTGGTGGGCATGTTTAACATCGGCGATTTCCCTGTCTTTGGTGGCTAACCTCTCCCAGAGTTCCTCAATAATGTTCTCACTTTCTTTACTGTTTCCCTCCTTCTCTTCCTCCTTCTCTACTAACAGTCTGCGGAACGACGAGACGACCTCCTCGGTGCCTCGCCACTGTGCCAAGCAGCACACTATTGCCATTGGCTTTTTAAACTTTGCTGCGTTTTTCTTATATATCTCACAAAGATTCTCCCACCAAGTCTGTCCTATCTTTCCTGGACCTGTCTCGCTGTTTGCACAAAAATGCGACCAAAGGGGCAATCCTTTCCACTTTAAATACTTTCTCAACACATCCTCCGATATGGAGCACTGCTCTGATTTGTCGGCTACTGCGACCTCGGATTGCTGCTGTGGGTTCATCAACTTCTCTATCATCTGCGCTGCCATCTCTTCTCTACTTAAAATTTAGAACAGGGGGGAATAAGGAGTCAATCGAACAACGGGTACGGCTTACGGCTATATGCAAATATCAAGGACATCGAGCAGTTACGACCCCATCACGGACCGCTTGTTTAGACACGGTCTTTTGTATTATAAAGCAGGTGGACAAGATGTATCTCCGAAACAATTAGGAGCAATGCAGGTAAAAGAGTGTATCCACATCATCTAATCGAGAATGATTGTAATCCCATCAAGCTACCGGTACTGATAACCGGTTGCATTGTACTATTTGAATCACTCGTATCACGTTGAATGGTTTTGAATTACTCTGTAACAAGCCGAAACAGTATAAAGAATTGCAAGGGGACTTTGTTACAGCAGAGCAACTTGGACCAAGCTGCAGTTACAGCAGCCGAATTGAGTTCTCCCGCATGCATGTGGCATTAAAGACGTTTTGTTAAAGTTTCATACGGTCTGAAAAACTCGACTCGTTTAAATTCGCTAACAGCCGTCTACCCAGCCCCACTGCTCTACCGTCCCCCCTCCATAACAGTATAAATTTGATCCTATTCCCAGTTCTCTCCAGCTTTGACAAAGAGTCATCCAGACTCGAAAGGTTAGCTCCTCTCTCTCTCCACAGATGCTGTCAGACCTGCTGAGATTGTCCGGTATTTTCTGCATTTGTTTCAGATTCCAGCATCCGCAGTAATCTTCTTTTACCTACAGAGCTTTGCAGTTCAGCAAGGCAATATTATAGATTCCACAAACCAGGGGCGCATACCACATGATTCCCATCTATCTGCACTGTCTTTGACAGAGGATATGCATCCCTCATCTGGAGCCTCAGATTTTTGAATATCTCAACCATTAAGAACAGAAAGGAAGGTTGCGGGGATCTTTGTCTTCACAGACAAGCAGCCTCCTGTTAACCAGCCTGGATTATGAAATGCAGATGGACTTTGTGTAGCTCTTTTTGAATTTAGGCATCAGGGGTTGTTTGTAGCTCTCCCAAAGACAATGATATGTGAATTTCTCTGATACTGCTCGGCAACTCCTTTTGTTCAGGGATCATAGACAGAAATAAATTCAGCCGCTTTAAGGATCTTTGTGAAATTGTTGTTTTAATTTTAGAAACAGTCGTGAGGATACTTCAATATATTTTGTAAAAATATAGAGTGAGGTTTCACACCCACACAACACGGTTCTAAGCCGGGTGGTCGGAGAGACTGCCTTTTTCACTTAGGCTCACTTCTGGGATATTAATAGGTGCCTGCCTCTGACTGGCAGCTTGTAAATGAGGCCTAGACCTCTAAATGCCTTGAGAATCACTGCAGCAAGAATAGTTGAACACAGAGTGGTTACCTGTTCTCCGCCTTTATCTATGATTAGCCCTAATATGTTTAATTAATCTATTACTCTGTCTATCATCAGAAGATATTCTATTACGGCAATGTGATATACTTTTGCAATGACAAAACTAGCAAATTTGTGTGTCTAAATGATTACACTCTCTTTAACAACAAAGACCATAGAACATACAGTGCAGAAGGTGGCCATTCGGCCCATCGAGTCTGCACCGACCCACATTAAGCCCTCACTTCCACCCTATCTCCGCTGTAGCCAGTTAAAATGGCGAACTCCCGATTTAGAATGGCTAACTCCCGATTTAAAATGGCGAATGGCAAAGGCTGATGGGAAAGTCAGCCAACAGGACACAAATGAGCAGCTGCAGGTCGAGTGTGTATTTACCTCTGGAAAGGCCAGACAAGATCGATACCAGCAACCATCAGCATAACAAAACACCAGCCATCTGCATATTAATGAGCAATCCCTGGGAACAATGAGCAACATTTAGACACACAAAGCAAAACCACTCTTTGGCGCCAGCAGAAGCCTACACAATGGGAGGTGAACGGCCACCGCAGGACCGCCCATCGATCAGGGAACCGCTCCAGCATTGGAGAAAATCGAACCAAGTGATTGGGACAAAGTCCAAAAACTTGGAACCAAGTACAGGGTCCGCCCCGAAAGGCGGGAAGCCCCTGGGGACTATAAGAATCAAGCCCAAGTTCAAATCGTTCTTCTTCACGGGGTCACTCAGCAACGCGAACCAACCCTTGACAGTGACCGGTTCAGCCGCTGCTGATATCCAGTAAGTCTTACTTCAACGCTCGCTACGAGATAGGCGCTCCTAGCTACCAATCTGTACCAACTTCGAATTCCGCAGGCTCAGAACCCGAACGAAAGGCCATTCGTTTCCCTGACCTGGTGGGCCAGTTCCAAGTTAAGTATAGGCCTGTTAGTTGTAAGAAGTAGCTTAGATGTAGAATTTATGCATGAGTAGTGATTACTGTGTATAATAAATGTGCTTTGATTTAAATCTTACTAAGCGGTGTATTGGATTTTTGATCATTACTCGGACTTGAACCACGTGGCGGTATCATAAAGATACCTGGCGACTCAAGCGCAAAGGTGATAAAACAGAGCAATTAAACTAAGGCAACACCACAACCCAATAACCCCTCCTAATCATTTTGGACACTAAGGGCAATATACCATGGCCAATCCACCTAACCTGCACGTCTTTGGACTGTGGGAGGAAACCGGAGCACCCGGAGGAAACCCACGCAGACACGGGGAGAACGTGCAGACTTCGCACAGACAGTGGCCCAGCAGGGAATCGAACCTGGGACCCTGGCGCTGTGAAGCCACAGTGCTATCCACTTGTGCTACCGTGCTGCCCACAATAATGTTTTGCTTACTCCCCGGTAGGGAATTAAACCCTGGTCTCCCGTGTAACAGGCAGGGATACTGAATAATGTTTTGCTTCCTCCCCGGTAGGGAATTAAACCCCGGTCACCCGCGTAACAGGCAGGGATACTGAATAATGTTTTGCTTCCTCCCCAGCGGGGAATTTTAGCTCAGTGTAGTGTCAGTGAGTGAGTTCTTCCAGCCTATTGATTTGAAACTCAGTGCACCATGGAATATGCATGAACACATCCCATCATATAACTCTCTATTCACACACAGAACAGGATCCCACAAATATTATGACTGGATCTTGAGGTGTGTTAACTTAGCTAGCTGATAGTAAAATTCCTTTATCAGAATTCTTCCTTTTCCACAACACCTTTTTCTTGCCATGCATCCTCAAATGCAGCTCCCACCTCACACTGCAGATTCATGTGTACTAATGTGATTTGACCTTTATATGCAGGAGATGGTAAAATTGACTCCTACTCATTTGACAGCTTCAATCAGTTGTTGACACTGTTAATAATTACGCCTATCAAAGCTGCCTCCTTCCTATAATTGAATATTGTGCAAATAGTTGATTGCAGCTGCTTGAATACCTAGTGTTGTCTAAAATCAGTGAAGCAAGAATTAAAATTAATGCCCTGATATGGGTGGATGTCAATGATAAGTGTGGTAGTGCAAGTGGTTGGGACTGTACAACAAAGGCATGATTGCCGTTACCTCTGGGTTGCTTCCACGTTGGCTGAGTCAGAATTGGAATGGAGCTCCTGCTTGCACAGGTAAATACGGTCCCTGCATCATAAAAGTTGCATCAATTGAGCAGGGCTGCAGTGCTTAGGGAATTCCTGGTATAATCCATGCCGATATGAACAGTAGAAATTAGACTGGATCCATACCAGAAGCAAGACAGAGGGGAAAGACACGGTAAAAGGAGAGCTTATTTTATCCAGACTTTATTTCAACTAAAGTTCAGTGCGCATATTTTATTTATTTTTTTACAAGAAAGGCACCCCTGATTTATTTGAAAAACTGTACAGAATAAATAGCTTACAGGAATCTTACATTTTTGCAACTGAAAAAATAGCTTGCAGAGTTCTATATCGTATTTGAAACAAATCGCATCCTTCAGCATTTTGGTCTTTGTGTGCTTTTTTTTATCCTCCGTGTGTCAGTTTTTAAACTTAGAGTGATTTGAAGATTTGCAAATAAAAAGCACTTTTTTTTTGTTTTAACTTCTCTTCAAATAAAACGCAGTGAATGGAGCCCCAGGCTTGGAGGAGCCGGGAATGCCTAATGACGCAACTGACACAGAAAGAGCAACATCACAAAGAGGACATGACACAGTCTAAATACAGAGCGCAATCACCTCTGTGTCTGCATCTTACAGTAGTTATTTCACACTTGCAGATTTGCAAGTACAAACTATAGTCTATCATGTAAAACAGAATCCAGCAGCATCAGAACATTGGATTGTCAGAAGTTATGTAACCAACACCCCCCGTATCAGACAATAAAATCACAACAAAAGTCTGTAAGAGTATACATGCCAACTAAAATTTTAAAAAAAGCAAGGTCACTCATTTACATTGACCAAATAAGTCAGATTTTGTTTTGTTACATGCAATTATTACTGTTGTTTTGGGGATCACGTTCCACGATTTCATCCATTTTTCCATGAAAACTGCAAATTAGTAGCCTTGAAAATAAGGCTCCCAGTAAATGTGCATACAAGCAGTCATGAGGCCTTCAGCTACCCACCTTTAACCACCATTGGTTCACATGACAACATTGCTCGTTACATTAACAAGATTGTCTTTACGACTACAAAATGATCGTCCTGACGCTTTATGAAGCTTTGTGCTTGACTACTGCACAGTTTGTTTTACTGTGAAACAAATGCTGCTGGCAGTTACTGTACTTGTATCCGCATTCTCCAATGGCTGTTCCCAATGGTTTGTCTATCGATCCCTGAGTTTAATAAGGATTACTGCTGTATTGTATGTAGAAAAAGAGGATCATCTGAAAAGGCACTAATGTCTTAGTATAGCAAATGAGCTCATTTATCACAATGTAACAGCCACAATAAAAATGTTAATGTCCTTCCAGAAGTCACGGTTGGTTTAATGCCGTCTGTTGTTCCAGTACCTCTAGGTAGTCAGGCTCAGTTTGTAGGTTTGCTTTCAACTCAAAATACTCATTTTTTGTCTCTTCCACTACAACCTTTTTAGGTCTCGAATACATGATCGCTTCCATCAGTTTCAGCTCTTCATGCCGAGATGGGTAGCGAACATTGAGTTCTGATTGCAGCGGTGATATATTTCTCTTCAGGTATTCGGTGATCCCAATTTGCTGAAGCTCCCTTTCTTTCTCAAGGATATTTCTGTACACTGAACCAGGATCCCGCAGGGGCATAAACTCTGGTGTCTGCTCCATTACACTGAACTTGGAACCTGTGATCAGAGAATCTTTTTCCCTCACCATGTGACTCCTGTAAATCATTTTTGGTTCAATTCCATCTTTGCTTTCATTGTCCAGCTCTACATCCCTAATGTTATAAGGATGGCTTCTGCACACTGGACCTATTGCATTAATTGTGTGCTGCTCATATATATTTCCATCTGGTCTTTCTTCAGTATGGTGGGTCCTCTTATGTCCATAAACACTATATTGAACGTGTAATGGACTGCAGTCCTGTGCTGGAGTAGTTTTTTGTTTTCGCTTTGATCTCCTCCGGCGATGCAGAACAAGGACCACTATTCCAGCTGCACTGAATACAATCAATATGAATACCACCAACATGCTAAGAATCAAAACTGAAAGTGGTACTGTGTCCATGATAGAACTTAGGAGGCTAGAGGCTGTACTCGTGGTTGCTGTGGCCAGGCTGATATCATTGGGCTGTGTTGGTGCGACCAGGATATTTATTAATCCAGGACATATCAATTCATTGTTTAACATTTTCAAATCTTTCTTGGCAAACTCCTCAGGAGACTCGCACATAATCTCGCTCACAGTTACATTTTTATTGAGTTTTTCCATCCATTGCTTCAAACTGACCAAGTCACAAGTGCAATCCCATGGGTTGTCTTCAAGGTCAATTTGAACTAGGAATCCAAGTTGGTCTATTACATTGCTTACAGGGAGATGCATAAAATGGTTATGTTTAAGATTTAACCGTAAGAGTGGAACGCCAGAAAATACATGTGGAGGCAAACTATGAAGGAGGTTATTGTTCAAATATAAGACCTTGAGCTGTGGTAGGACACTGAACGTCCCTGGTAATATCTCCTTGATTATATTGTGATCCAAATATAAGTATTGGAGGCGATGGAGTCCGGTGAACATTTCTTTTGTTAATCTTACGATACTGTTGCCACTCAAATACATCTTGTGGAGATGAGTGAGGTTGGCAAAAGCACTATCCTCAATTAATGTTATTCGGTTATTTCCTAGATGGAGTAAATCCAGGGTGCCGTAATCTCGGAGGTCATATTTTGTCACAGCTTGGATAATGTTGTCAGTTAAATAAAGCTTTATTGGATTTGATGGACTGGGCTTAAGATCTGATAAACTCTTAATGTTTCTTAGTTGACATTTCATTGTTTGTCCTACATTTGGTTGGGTGCTGCAGTGACAAGTTGTTGTGCAGGGTGATTTGGGAGGGGTTCCATGCCCTGTTCTCGGAATCTTACCATCATCCTGTCCATCAGGTTGCGGAATATATGGGTCCTTTTTAGGTGTTTTCGTAGCTGATTTATTTGCACTGTGAATGTTGATATGACTATTATCAGCGACTGGAGTCACCACCAAATGAATTGAATTTACGGGTTCTTCAAAGTCAGTGCCAGATCCAGATGGGCAAATCTCAGTGATGGGTGTTTTGGTTAAAACTTTACCTTTCAGTTTAAATGGGTGTAAACAGACAACATCGCCAATATTCGACTGAGGAGGCATGTTTTCCAGCCAGGATCTGAGTGGTAACGAATCACAATCGCATCTCCATAGGTTATCCTCCAGTTGAAGCTCCATTATTCTGCCAACATGCTCCAGCAGTCCGACATAAGGAAGTGAATCGAGGTGATTTCCCCTCAGGTCAAGGTGTGTCAGGGGCACAAAGCGGAATATGTTGGTTGGGAGAAAGGGGATCGCGTTGTCATTCAGGATCAGCACTTTTAACCGGTGAAGCTTGCTGAATGCGCCAGGCTCAATAACGTGGATTAAATTATTATCCGCTTGAAGGAATTCCAAATTGTCCAATCCTCGAAATGTGCCCTCTCGCAGTACTTCCAAATAGTTGCCATTTATATGCAGCCGTTTCAGTGAAGTGAGGCCCGTAAATATCCCAGCTTCCAAATCTTGCAGATTGTTTTTACCCAGATGTAGCGACAGAGCATTCTTGAAGTTGATAAAGCCATTGCGATGTAGTGTGGTCACAAAGTTTTCTTGCAGGTTAAGATTATAGGTACACGTCTGAGGCGGTTTAATTTGGGCTATTTCAGTAATTTCCCTGTTTTGACAGTTTATGTGCAGCAAAGCGTCTCTTTCCTCACAGGAGCAAAGACTCTCACACACTTCCTTATCGGGAGCTTCCGCCTTCTGGCAATTGATTAAAACTAAGACTGCACTTAGAAGAAGGATCCAGGTCAGCATTTTCTCAGAATTTAAGTCCATCAAACTTCACGGTAGTTTCTGTGAAAAAAAACACAATTTTTGACATATTATGAACACTGTATATTTAAAGGAACATAAAGGAGCATGAAATGTTATTCATTTCATCCTGAAAATAAGACCTTAAGTAAAAAAAACTTAAGTCACGATAAACAGGCTCATGTTTCTGACGGTTTTTGCATTGCAAATTAAATTGTTGCGCCAAAACAGTTTCTGCTTCTACACAGACACTCACGTGAAGTGTAATGTGGAGTCAGTCAGTGGTCAGCGAACTCAACACAGAGAAATACTGGAGTTATGGACCCACACTGCTTATGCTTACCATTAGATTGAGGTTTTGATTTATTGTCACGTGTACTGAGGTGCAGTGAAAAGTATTGTGTGACTTCAATGCATTGTCATCTAAAGCAATAAAATACCTAATCAGAATTTAAGATATAGATCAGAGTACTTTCGAAATGCTGAAAAGCTGGGAGAGATTTGGAAGTCCATGTACATAGGTCATTAGATCACAAAAATGTCATGGACAGGTACAAATATGAATCAAAAATGCTAAACTCTATATGTCGAGGATTATTATACAAAGGGTCAGAAGTTCGTCATAGAGTCATACAGCACAGAAAAGACCCTTTGGCCCATTCCGTCTGCGCCAGTCAAAACAACCATCCAACTATTCTAATCCCATTTTCCAGTCTTGTATGCCTTGGGATTGCAAGTGCAAATCTACATACCTCTTAAATGTTATGAGGGTCTCTGCCTCCACCGCCTTTTCGGGCAGCGAGTTACAACTCCCACCACCCTCTGGGTAAAAAATAACTTTCCTCACATCCCCTTTAAGCCTCCTGCGCCTTAACTTAAATCTATGCCCCCCGCTCACTGATCCCTCCACCAGGGGAAATGTTTCTTCTTGTCTACTCTATCTCTACCGCTCATAATTTTATACATCTCAGTCATATCCCCCCCTCAGGCTCCTGTTCTCCAAGGAATACAATCAAAGTCTATCCCATCTCTCTTCATAACTAAACCTCTCCAGGCCAGGCAACATCCTGGTAAATCTCCTCTTCACCCTTTCCAAGTGCTATCACATCCCTCCTATAATGTGGATTCCAGAACTGCACGCAATACTCTCGCTGTGACCTAACTAATGTTTTATACAGTTCCAGCGATGCTACAACTTTGTCATGTTAGACATCATGAAAGCACTGTCTTCAGTTCTGGATACTAAGAAGAATCTACTGGCCTTGGATGGAGGGCAGCATAAACCTGCCACAATGATATCTGGACTCCGAGGGAGACATTACACATATTAAGGTTTGTATTGTCTGGAGTTTAGAAGGTGAAATATTAATTTGGTCAATTATTAGGATGTTACTTGGAACCGATGGGGTAGGTAGGGGGAAATTCTCAGCCCACATTTGCTGTCAGAGAGTACAACACCGTGGACGGAAAATCCGGACAGAATCGGGGAATGCGATTCTCTCCGGAGAGATTACATTTCCAGATTTTTCATGCCCCTCGCCAGTGACATTGTGAGGTTCACGCCCACGAAGGGTGATAACCTAATTTTATTAGATTTCAAGGATTTTCAACATCGTGAGCCAGCTTTCCGCCCTCTCCCACCCGACGGCCGCCACATGATCTCCCGCACTGAAGATTCAAACCCGTCTGCAAGCTTTACAACGGTTTTGAATGATGGCATTCTGTTGATGGGATCCTCCTGGAAGTGCACAGCAAAGGCTAGCCCCCGGGGGATAAAGACATACCCGGGGCACTGCCCCCAACACTGCCCGGGCATAGGTTGGCACCGCCAGGCAGCAGTGCCAGGGCGGGCCCTCGTCTGAACCCCATTGGGGAGGGGGGTTCCAGTGGGGAGCAGACGGGAGGGAGAGCAGGCAGTGGCGGGGGAACTTTCAGGCACCATGGGGAGCGGACAGTCAGGGGTGTGAACGCTGGTGGAGGGGGAAGCGGGAATTACCCAATGATTGTCCAGTGGGGGAGCCCGCAATTATTTTCCAGGATGACGGGAGTACATTATGACTGTTTGGCGGTTGGGGCAGCCCCAAGTACCTCCATAGTGGGGGAAGGGAGGAACCCCTGATACCTCCATGGTGAGGGAGCGAAGGGGGTTGGCAGGGAGGAGTTCCACTTCAATGCTTCTCGGGGAGCCCTTTATAAATTGGGCCCCAATCTCTTTGGAGTCTGTAGAAGTAAGTGAACTGAGAATGTGGAGCCAGCCTTGCCTGCTCTATCAGGCCCCGTCTCGCCAGTGTGACGACATAAACCCACCCACTCATTTTGTTTTACTCAGAGAGGTTCAAGATCTGGAAAGGAAACAGTTGTGTGCAGCTTGAGAGCCTGACACTCTGAAAAAATATGATAAGGTTCCGCCCACAGAGAGCAAAAACATTTCTACTGGTAGCACCCGAAGACAAGGAGACATAACCTATAAATTTGAGCCAATCATTGAGGGATGAAATTAGAAGCACGCTGACACATAAAGGTTGGGTTGGCCAGCGGGGAGGTAGGGTGCGGAGGTGGCATGAAGTTGGATGCCATGCCATTTGTGCCATTTCTGGATTGTTCCTGGATGTGCCATGCTGTAAGTTCATCAGTTTTGGGTGAGTTGTCAGAAACTCCACCCACCCGTTGGTCACTGAAGATCCTCCTTCTGTTACTGCACAACTTTCAATGCTCGGGTCAGTGGCTTAGCAAAGGGGGATAATTTTAGGCCTTCCTGTGCACAGTGAAGGCCAGCCCTCCAGGTTTTTCAAACCTCATGAATTGGACTCTCCGCTGGCGACATCCTCCACTTTGCCTTGGAGAGAGTGCAGCGTAGGTTTACAAAAATGATACCTGGACTACAGGGATAAAGTTACAAGGAGAGAGGACACAAATTAGGCCTGTTTTCACTGGAATTTAGAAGTCTAAGGGGAGACCTGATCGAAGTATTCAAGATATTAACCGGGAGGGACAGGGTAGAAAAAGATAAACTGTTTCCACTGGTTAGAGATTCTAAAACTAGGGGGCATAGTCGAAAGATTAGGGCCAGAGCATTCAGGAGAGATGTTAAGAAGTACTTCTTCACTCAAAGGGTGGTAGAGGTTTGGAACTCTCTCCCACAAATACTAGGTGAAGCTAGAACAGTTCTTCATTTTAAATCTGACGTGGATAGGTTTTTGTTCAGCAAAGATATTAAGGGATATGGGCGCAAGGCAGGTATTTGGAGTTAGGCCACAGTTCAGCCATGATCAGATAAAATAGAGGGACAGGCCCGAGGGACTGAATGGCCTACTCCTGTCCCCATGTTCCGAAGGACTGTTTAAGCTGTTAACTTTAAACTTTAGACAATGCAGGTGCTGCAAATTCACAACCTAAACATTTAAAATGTCAATTCCTGGAGAGGGGCAACATGAATATAAACAAATAGGCATCAAGAATCTCTCCTTAGCAGCAGAATTGGAGTCACCACAAGCCAATGTAAACCGAGCACTTCGACATCAATCAGGCGTCATTCGCCGACCCCCCGCCGGGTCGGAGAATGGCCGCTGGCCGCCGTGAATCCCGCCCCCGCCGAGTACCGGAGACTTCGGCGGGGGCAGGAATCGGGCCGCGCCGGTTGGCGGGACCCCCCGCTCAATTCTCCGGCCCGGATGGGCCGAAGTCCCGCCCAGAAATTGCCTGTCCCGCCGGCGTAAATCAAAGCTGGAATTTACCGGCGGGACCAGGCAGCGTGGGTGGGCTCCGGGGTCCTGTGGGGGGCGCGGGGCAATCTGGCCCCGGGGGGTGCCCCCACGGTGGCCTGGCCCGCGATCGGGGCCCGCCGATCCGCGGGCGGGCCTGTGCCGTGGGGGCACTCTTTCCCTTCCGCCTCCGCCACGGTCTCCACCATGGCAGAGGCGGATGAGACTCTCCCCATTGCGCATGCGCGGGAAACTGTCGGCGGCCGCTGACGCTCCCGCGCGTGCGCTGCATTTCCGCGCCAGCTGGCGGGGCACCAAACGCCATTTCCGCCAGCTGGCGGGGCAACAAACGCATTCCGCACCCTTGGGCCGGCGCGATGCCCGTCTGATTGGCGCCGTTTTTGGCGCCAGTCGGCGGACATCGCGCCGTTGGGGGAGAATTTTGCCCCATATGTCTCAATATGCCCTTAACATCTGAGCAGGCACTCTGACAAAACTGTTAACTCCAATATCCTCCATTTGAATTATTTAAGGGTGAATTTTCATCTTTGACTTTCCCAGTGCAGATCTTTGCACACTGGGAGCAAAGACTGGGCATTCAAGTGTGAGCTTAGGACTTTCCAACCATTTACTCTTAATAGACTGAAAATCATAGACTGAAATTCTGGGCAGGCATTCATGGCAGGGCTGTAAGTTTAAATGTCTTGAAGGGCTAAAAGTGCTTAATGGATAGAAAATTGCTTCTTGTTCATTCACAATTCCCTCTGTGAGCTTCAGGAAAACATGAAGCTTTGCACTGGAAAGCATTAAAGATGAGCATTTTCTCTTTTCTGCTGATTTTCAAGCTGCTTGTTATATTATTATCTCACCTTTTTGGTCACATTTTGCACCAATTTTGTAGATGGAAAAATAGTAAGTTATTTGCTGTGGCTTGTCTTTTAGATGTATTCAAGATATCGGGCTATTCATACAGTTTGGGGTGTGGGGGGTGGTGGAGGGGGAGGGGATTGGAGTAGACACAAGCAATTCCTAATTCCTTTCCATCATTTAATACACTGAAATACGACAGATAAACATCGATGTTGCCTGAACAGGGAGGAAAATCCACAGGCAGGATCACATGCTCACGGGATGTCTGTCCAATTTCCAACTGTTTAAATGGATAGCATTGCGATCATTCTGATGACAGAACAGTGATCATCACTATCTAATTTTCCGCTGTGTGCTGCACCCCCAATAGACCCAGGCACATAAACGAACTGCAAAATCTGGTTTGCCATCTGTGCGCCACATTCCACAGATACCAACGTGGGTCCAGTCAACACTTCGGGCTCAAGTTGTGTGAACAACACTGCAGTAGTTTATTTTGTGCAGTTAACAAATGGCTACTTCCAGCGGCTTCTGCTGTTCCCAGCAGGGAGATGTGCTTGCAGGGAACACATTCTGGGCAGCAGAGGATATTTCATTCATTAAAATTACCAAATGGAAAAATCACAGCGTGAGGGCTACATTTCCCATGGTGTGCTCAAGGCAAGCACAGTTCCCCACCTGAGGCATGGAAGTGGACCTCAACATCCTTGATATATCCCCTGTCAATTGTTACTTGAACAGCTTTAATGCTTCAGACCCGATCGCAGGCAAATATTAAAAATTAATTAAATTCTGTCTTTGTAAGTGATGCATGTATTCTTTGTAGGCAGTCTTTTTATATTCTTAGTGTAAATTAGCATGCAATCAAGAACTAAATCCTTTGTAATACATTTAGGACTGTGCGCAACTTAAATATATAATATATTTCTGCATTAAACTTCGGCATCGCAAACAACTGTGAATCCAGGGTGCTTCGGAGATTTTTTGTCACATTGTAAATGGCTTTGGAAGCCAAAATAAACTCAAAATGCTGTAAATTTGAAATAAAAACAGAAAATGCTGGGGATGTTCAGCAGGCCAGGTAGCATCTTTGGAGAGAAACAGAGAGCGACAATTTCAGCTCCATCATCATTCAGTTTATTAATGACTCAGGAAGCGTTGTGAGTCTGGCGAAGTGAAAGGTTTACATCATGTTCCTCACCAATAGTTTTTTACAGTGAATTATGGAGCACACTTCTTGCTGGTACAAAATGAAAAGCTAATGTTCAGGTCCAAACTGATTATAAAACCTGAATGCATTCAAATTCAACCAATTTATTTTAATTAAGCGAACAGTAAAATTAGGGCACTTTGGATTTGTACTGTTCCAGATTTTAATATGAGAGCTTTCCCAATGGTGGTTTATCTCCAGTCAAAATAGGTTCTGAGTGTATAAACAGTTGGATACTGAGTCTCAAATTTAACCCTCTGAGCATCCGCTCACTGTGTTTGGCATCGTTAAAATATCAGGATCAGGCAACCCAACTCCGACCCGATCTCACATCTGCTCCTTTAAATTTTGAAGTGCAAAAATGAAGTCCTGAGCAAGACTCCCACAAGAGACAGGCCAAACTAAACCTTCCAAAGTCAGGGCCTGATGTTGTCCTCAGTACTGACAGAAAATTAACAGTGAGTGAAGGAAAGACCTGAGTTTTGGGCTGCCCGACAATTGATCTGAGGTAAGAGCTGCTGCCCCCCGCCCCCCCCCCCCCCCCCGCCATGTTGTTTTGAGCACTCCTTGTGGGTCAAGGTGCATGAGTGCTCCCCTTAGCACCCTCGAGGAAGCCTTTGGCTTCCCCAACTCCCGATTTCCAGCTTCTCCAACTCCCCGGGACTCCCGATCTCAAACCTCCTGCCAGCCCTCCAGGTTACTGACCCTTCCGCAGCATTCCACCCCCCCCACCGCCCCGCCATTCACTTCCCCCCCTCCCAGACCAATCACAGCCTGGAGCTGGAGCTTATGTTCATCTGGGACCAACTCCAGAGGTTCCTGGCTGCAGCATCCTATCACTGGTGGTTTCCTCTCTCTCAGAAAACGTGTCACTCAGGGGCGGCACAGTGGCTAGCACTGTTGCCTCACGGCACTGAGGACTCGGGTTCGATCCCAGCCCCGGGTTACTGTCCATGTGGAGTTTGCACATTTTTCCCTTGTTTGCGTGGGTCTCATCCCCCCACAGCCCAAAGATGTGCAGGAGAGTTGGATTGGCCACGCTAAACTTCCAGGAGGGAGGCAACTCTACAATATGTTAATGACGGCCTATTGTTAATATTGGCAGGGCCTCCATGTCCTCAGCTTTGTCCATCCTCACTCTCTCTGGATTCCCATTGATATTTGCCCCATTGTATCTGAATAATGACAAGTCACATCTTCAATGGCTCCCAACATTCCTGTGGAGGTTTGGCAAACAAAGTCCTTTATTTCCTCTCGATGCAGAGAAAAATTATGTTATTTATTGAGAGAAATAAAGAAGGCGTCGGATGCATTTTTATCTTTGGCAAAATACTGCAAATGCTATTTGCCGGAACACTGATTTGTCCATCGCTTTTCAATTGCAGCTTGTGTTTATGCCAGGTTTTGCATTGCCAGAAAACCTTAATAGCAGCAGTGGGATTCATCAATGAATGCTTTAAATGGGGGAGGGGAAGGATTGAGGCCACCGTGCTCCTTGTGAAGTTTACACCTCACTTGCTCAACACAAATCGCTGACATTTATATTCCAATGTAATACACAACTTGATGCAAAAGGTAAGTTTCAAAAGGGAAGAAGTGCCAGACAAAAGATGCTGCTGAGTTTATTGTTGCCTCTGTATGGGATATTTGAAGGCAAAGCTTATTTGTCGGTGATGGCAGGAGAGGATTTTTGGACTGAAATAGCTATGGGTGGATTTGATAATTGACATACTTTCTGCGTTTGTCAGTTCCTAGTCTAATTGGGTCCTGTTTTATTTTAGTTTGAATTCTTAAAAATTCAGAACGAGGTTGTCAGAACATGTACTGCTTGGATTAAGATTATTCTTGTTGGCAATATTAACATTGTGAGAGTGAATGCAAAAGGGGATGCTACAATTTCTTAACTTATCCGGATAAGATAACATGTTACAGCAACCATAGGGTGAGAATTTCCCAACCTGCCCCTATCTCTCATCCCAGGTGGGTTTTTCTGCTGCAGAATCAGACTTTGGTCGATAGCAATTTGCATGGCTTGCCCATCCTGCCGCCGGGGAACCCATGGCGGGGGTGGGTGGGGGGTGACTTTGCCGGGATCAGAATAACCTGCCGGTGGGAAGAGCCAAGAAATCCCACCCAATGTGGGTGTCTTGTTGAAAGCATACTCAATGAGCGGGATTTTCCATGCAAACCCACCGTCCTCCTGATCTGCTGCTGTCAGTGGGGCTTCCTGTTGAATTCACCCTTCACCGCCGGGGAACCCGTGGCGAGGGGTGCGCTGTCAGTAGCTCCGGAAGATCCCGCCGGCGCGAACAGATAAAAAATTCCAGACAATGTTTCCTACTATGTCAAGACTTTACACGTTTCAATAAAAGTGGCAGCATTGTATTCTTCCAGGAAATATCTGACAGTCTCAAATGCTTTCATGTTATAGAGAAAACCAGACGTCTTTTCTCGTGTCTTGTTTCTAAATCTTTGCCACTCTCTCCACCACAGATCATTGTACTCCAGGTGTTACATTCTTTTTGGAATCATTACGCCAGAGAAAGAATGCTATTTGACCCATTGAATCCATACTGGTTATGTATAGAGTAATCCAGTCAGTCCCAACCCTCCTTTCTAACTCCATAGAACAGCAAGTTTATTTCCCTCATGTACAACCAACTTTCCTTTGAAATCATGCATCGTCTCGTCTTCCACCAGATTCGCTGTTCTTTCTTTCTCTCATCAACAAAAGTTGCCTAATGCCCTAAACCTGTGTTCAATTACACGCAATTAGCTAATAGCATTTTTTTTGTCTATCTTATCTAAGCCTGTCATAAACTAGTACGCCTTTCTCAAATCTCTCCACAACTTTGTTTTCTTCATGATGAAAAGATCTAGCTCCTCCGACCTAACTCGGTAACTAAATTCCCTCATTCCTGGTAAATCCCCTCTGTGCCCTATCAACGACCTTCATTTTATTCCTAAAGTGTGGTGACCAGAGGGCGGCATGGTGGCGCAGTGATTAGCACTGCTGCCTCATGCTGCTGAGGACCTGGGATCGATCCTGGCCCCGGGTCACTGTCCGTGTGGACTTTGCACATTCTTCCCGTGTCTGCGTGGGTCTCACCCCCACAACCCAAAAAGATGTGCAGAGTAGGTGAATTGGCCATGCTAACTTGCTCCTTAATTGGAAAAAAATAATTGGGTACTCTAAATTTATTTTTAAAAAGTGGTGACCAGAACTGAACCCCATAATCTAATTGGGGTCTCACTGGAGCTTTATAGAGGTTTGGCATAGCTTTCCACATTTTGTACTCAATGTTCCTATATATAATGTCCAAGAAATGCTTTGCGACCCCCAGGTTCCTCTGTTTCTTGCTATTCTTTAGAGTTATGTTGTTAAGCCTTTATTGTCATTATTGCCTTTCTGCCAAAATTAACTTTTATATTAAGTTTTATCTGCACATGGCTGTCCATTCTGCTAACCTATCTTTGTTCTGTTGCAGTCGATTAGGATCATCCTCTTTGTCTGCCATATCTCCACGTTTGGCGTCATTGGCAACATTTGAAATGTTGTTCTCTGTTCTCTATTCCAATATTCAAATAATTTATATGTATCAAAAAAGCAATGGTTTTAGCACTGACCCTTGAGGAATACCACTGACTACTGCCCTTCATCTGACCATGATTCGTGTTTTTATATCTCCAAACTAAGTTTATATCCAAGGTGACTCTGACCATTCTATGCCATGAGCCCATCCTATTCCATGAGCCTCAATTTTGTGAACCAGCCTTTTATGTGGCACCTTGTTGAACACTTTCCTCAAATCCATGTGAAGAACATCCACTACATTCCCTTCATCCACCTTCTCTGCTACCTCATCAATAAAGTAATTAGGTTAGTGAGGATTACTATAGAAATGTGAAATGTTTTGCACCACACCCAGATGTTAATTCATGAAGGACTCTTTACTATTTTACCCCACATTAGAAAGTTTCAACACATACTTAAGTTCTTTAACAGATGCTATTTCAGTAGGTTTTTTTAAATTTTTCTGAGCACTGTTCTGGTGTTTGTCAGCTTTAACAGAGTGGAAATGTGAACAGATGTCTTCTGCAGTAGTACTGATACAGAGAAGATACTGTTCTGGTTGCTCTCTCAGGTGTTACACATCATCATTATGAAGACATATGCGAGGAATGCAATTGATCACAGCTCCCTTTCATCGTCACCCTCACTGCAATGCTCTTGTTAGGTGGAAATGTCTGAAGCACCAGAATATGTGATCCTCTCTCTATAATAGGCTACCATAGAGTACTTTCAATTAAAGGTAAACCAGGTCCTTTATCGAGATTAATATGAACACAAAATATTGTGGGTGCTGAAACTCTGAAATAAAAGCAGAAAGTGCTGAAAATAGAAGTAGGTCTGGTGGTGTCTAGGAAAAACGATCATCTTCGACTCGCTTTATTTCTCCAGCCGCAGAAGCTCCTGAATATTTCCAGTACTTTCTGTTTTCATTCCGTGATTGAAACACCTTTTTATTTAGCGCAGTTAGTGACAATTTCCTGGCAATACCAATGTAAAAATATATTTTTGTACTGTGGTAGTTAATCGTGTTCAATGCATTATGATGATCCCTCGTGATATAACGTAGGAAGATTTGGACAAGGTGTGCAAGAAATGATCCAAAAATACCGTAAATGACCTGCCACAGTAAAGTCTTCTCTCACTGTAATCCAGTTGTTGTCTGAAAGGTCCACTTAGAAATATGAAGCATTTTATGTCAAACCCTAGTGCAACTTAACGAGGGATTCGTTATCATATCATAGATTATCATAGAATTTACAGTGTAGAAGGAGGCCATTCGGCCCATCGAGTCTGCACCGGCTCTTGGAAAGAGCACCCTACCCAAAGTCAACACCTCCACCCAACACTAAGGGCAATTTTGGACACTAAGGGCAATTTATCATGGCCAATCCACCTAACCTGCACATCTTTGGACTGTGGGAGGAAACCGGAGCACCCGGAGGAAACCCACGCACACATGGGGAGGATGTGCAGACTCCGCACAGACAGTGACCCAAGCCGGAATCAAACCTGGACCCTGGAGCTGTGAAGCAATTGTGCTATCCACAATGCTACCGTGCTGCCCATATATTTGACTCCAAATTAGAAATTTCGAAGTTCCACTGCATAGTTATAATCTGTAGTAGATGTACGTCAGCAAGTTTTTATTCCTCCTAACATTGTTACAGCTGTCAACAGTAACAGAATTAATCGTGAACAGATACATAAATATACACTTGCAATAAAAAAAATTGTGATAAAGGAATATTTTGACAAGATGGGATCCAAAAATACTCATGACTTGTCACAGCAGTCTCCTTTCATTGTCTGATTAATGTTGAGAAAAATGTGAAGTTGCAGAAAGAGATTTTAAATGATGATTTTCCGTTAATTGTTTTATTTTCGAAAGCAATTTGTTTTTTGAAGTATGGCTAAGCTGGTGGAGAGGCGTTGGACAAATATATGGAAAATAGAAATAAAGAATAATGTTTTTTCTCAAGTGCAAAGGTTTGTCCGGCCTCATCGAATGGCAGCTGGCCAAATTGGCAAGGAGCACAAGCTACTAACCAGGAACGCGGGTGGAAATGTTTTGTAGTGTTATGGAATAAAGAGAAGGGACATTAGGGTGCATATTATTTTAATGAGCGATTTGCTGAAAGGCTGAGCAGGTGCGGCTGCCCCCCCCCCCCCGAACAGGTGCCGGAATGTGGCGACTAGGGGCTTTTCACAGTAACTTCATTGAAGCCGACTTGTGACAATAAGCAATTTTTTCTTTTTTTTTCTTTTTCTGTTCTCTAAAGAAGCAGCAAAGGCCCATTGGATATGATAAACTCTTTTTGTTTCTGAAAAATCTTGGCTTGGGTTTTACTCTCCCATACCTGTGGGTTTGAAGGTCGGGGTTGGCGGTGCTACGGGATGTAAAATCCAGGGTGGCCTTCCCATCACTTACCTTTTCCCTCCTGACATGTCGCAAATTTTAAGGGAGGTTGATGGGTGAGGCATCAGTGACCTACCTGCCCTTAGGCCATTGAAGTCCTAAAGTGGCAATTTAATGTCCACATCAGACCCTCGTCCTACCCCCATCAGTATTTTCTCCAAGGCAGAGGTCGGTCCACAAAACTCAGGAGGCCCAGTAGTTTTAGCTTCATGGACTGGTATGAGGCAAGGACCCCCTAAGCTCTTTGGAGGCACCCTCCCCCTTCAATGGCATTCCTCTTTAACTCTTGAACTCAGCCCCCTCATCCCAACTCACTCCCTTACCCAACTCACCCCTCTCGCCATGGTCCTTAGTGGCGTGTTTTCTGGTGGCAGAGGCAACCTGCCATTGGTTCGAGCATTGGTCTCCTGTTGTTTGCATCCTCCTCTGCCATCACCATCCTGCCAGTGGGAATGGCCTGAAAATTCTACCCAATGTCTCGTTTACCAGGAAAAATCACAAGTTCTTCCTTGAACAGTGCCAAGATCTTTGGTGTCTGTCTGAGAGAGCAGGAAGGAATTTGTTTCCCATCCAAAAGGCAACACATCTGATTGTGCAATGTTCCTTCAGAACTGCACTAGAGTGCTGGCCTAAATAATGCTCACAAAATCTGGGGTGCGCCTTAAACCCATAGATCTTTTGACTCAGAGGAAAAAAATACCAGCACAAAGTCAAAACTGACATCAGATATGCTGGAGACTTTGAAGCAACATGTGAAGTATGGATTTGAAAAGCAAATTTAAAAGAAGAAGTCACTGTGGATATTGGAGCCACTAGAAATATTGCACAGTGAGGAAATCGCTTCTCAGGATTGGAATTGACCACAATAGCAGTTTTCCTCCCTGTGGCCCACTCATTGAGGCCTGGAGGGGCTGGCTCTGATGCACCCCCGCACCGACCTATTACAGGGAGGCTAGCTCCAGGCAAAAGCTGGGATTCAGCCTCTCCATGGGACTCATCTTCCATTGGAAAGATCCTATCAGCATCACCACATGATCCCACGTGGGCATTTAACTGGCTTAATAAGTTAACTATTGTAGTCAGGTGTGTAGCTGATACTAAACAGATCCAACTCCTACAAGACCCCTTAGAGATGGGATCAGGTTCGAGAGCCACCCCAATGTGAGATTGCTCACAGTACTGCCTCCAAACCTACAACTGGGAAATTGTAGCCCTTTGAGTCAAAAGTGTTGAATCCAACAGTAAGTGCAGGGTGATTGTTAATGTCTAGTAGCAAATTGGTATGAATACTGTTAGTGGTGAAGTGATCAGAGTGTTTATCAACCAGCATTTGCTTTATCTAGTTGACATGCACCCTGATTTTTTAAAAAAGATTCATTTTACGGGATGAATCTGTCGCTGGCTGGGTCAGCATTTAGTGCCCATCCCTAGTTGCCCTTGAGAATATGGTAGTGAGTCACCTTCTTGAACCGCTGTAGTTCCTGTGGTGTAACTGCATCCATAGTGCTGTTAGGGAGGATGTTCCAGAATTTTGGCCCAGTGACAGTATGTTCTTGCAGACCCTTTAACTTCAATGCCACACTCCAAGTCCTGTGAATAAGCCAGTGCAATTGAAGAGGTTCATTCTAACCCACCACTGCCCAATTTAAGCTCTGATCCCTTGGTTCCCTATAGCTGATCAGTCGACATTTTGAGTGCTGTCGCCTTAGTTCTGGATTTTCCAGACCTGGATAAATGCAGATCAACTATGCAAAACAACAAATGGACGATACTCATAATCTGTTTAGACAATTTATACGGCATTTTGGCTGCATGTTTCCACCCTCACTGCGGCGTATTTTCCGACGGACAATGGGGAGCTGCCTCCATTGCTGTCAGGATCTTCCAGTCCCGCCGAGGTCTGTGGTGTTTTGTATTGCTCACCCGTCCTGTCACTGGGGATCCCACCACGGGAAGGGGAGGAGGTGGTCTTTCGCAGTACCTAAAGATCCTGCTGGCGGCAATGGCTGGAAAATCCCATCTATTTGGGAGGCATGGAAGCACAGTGGTTAGCACCGTTACTTCACAGCTCCAGGGTCCCAGGTTCGATTCCCAGCTGGAGCACTGTCTGCACGTCCTCCACGTGTCTCCGTGGGTTTCCTCCGGGTGCTCCAGTTTCCTCCCGCAGTCCAAAGATGTGCAGGTTATACGGGTTGGCCATGATAAATTGCACTTAGTGTCCAAAAAGGTTAGGTGGAGTTACTGGGTTACAGGGATAGGGTTAAAGTGTGGGGTTAAATAGGGTGCTCCTTCCAAGGGCCGGTGTAGACTCGATGGACCAAATGGCCGCCTTCTGCACTGTAAATTCTATGATCTATGATTCTTTTTTGGAAGCAAACTTCATTTTTTATCTACCTTGTGGAATTTTAAAAGCCTTTGGTGACTTCATTTCCAAACCTGTTCAAGGCTTTTTAAGCTCTTCTATATTGGTAAAAATGTCATCTAAAAAAAAAGCTTCACTTTTTAGAAATGGTTTTATCAAAACAAACTGTACAGCGGCAGAAAATCTTGTTATATTTAATCAGTGATTTTCACTTTGCATCTGTGATGTATTGCTACTGGTGTATCTTAAATTAAGAGCATACATCAAGTATTCCCTTGTCACCAGTTAATAAAGTAAATGTCAAATATCTCATTGAATGGCTTCATTTACTGTCAGCCATAGGTGAAGTTGATGCAAACACAAGTGTTCTTGACTGCGTGACTCTGTGGTAGTTGGAGACACTAAACCACCTGCACAACTGTCTGAAGTGTATTAATACCCAATAGTTCAAGTCAAACCTCCTCCAAATTGGCTACAATTTTAATTCTATCAGCATAAACCATTGTTCTATTTTGGAATGGGCTATTAACATCAATAAAAACAAAAAGAGGAGTACACGCAGCGGTTACCAATCAGCATGACATCATGGATTAAAAAGGCGCGTCAGATTTGGAAGATATTTTGCCGTTCACTTCACAGAGATTCCTGGACATTCTTTCACTGATATATAAAGTACAGATGGTGCATCATTCCAGATTTATGTCTTTCACATTCATCAAAGCCCATCTGGAATTTATACCAATCTGCAGCACATTTGTTCTGCAGAGTAGTACATCAAACAAATAGCGTTAACAAAGAAAGGTCACTTTCTTGGATAGTTTAATTTGAATACAAGAAGACCACAAACAGCATTGTGCATCAATTAGTCCCATGCTTGTCAGATTTATCAAACAAAGTAATTATATTTGGTGAAGGAAACTGAATGGAATTAACAACTCTTCCAAGTTTCAAAGGAAATGAATATCTTCTTCGGAGGGTATGAAACTTCATTGTTTCCCCACTTAAATAACATGAACTCACTGCTCTAATATCACATGGAATAACATATTCCACAGTGATAATTCCACTTATACCTATCATAATGGTGCAACCTTTACATTAAAACTGTTATATTACCCTCATCATCCAGGAGCTGAACACACTTTACCCAGATAATAAATAGTTATGTATAATGATTTTTTGAAATATATACACGAGTCTATACATATTTGAAGGGCATGAAATAGGGGAGGAGCTTGGGTTTGAGAAAAGCCTGTAATGCAATACTACGCACTAAATAATTTTTATTGACAGCTTGCATTTCGTTCTCCCATCTTACACAACAAAAAGCTACAACCTTTATAATTTTATTCAAATGTGTGCACAGTTATTTATTAAAATAAATCATTTCTAGTTATCTTTCGATGATTAATCTCAATGCAGCAATTGGCTATCACTATGCTATTAAACCACCAGTCCACAGATCGAACATTCTTCCATATGAAAATTATGTCCATTAAATATAGTATATGTTCCAAATTGTGAAAATTCTTTAGCTGGTTAAGTTATTAACATGATGACTAATTTGACATACAATTCATTTATTCGCTATTCTATTAGGGGCATTAGCCTATTCAAAACAAACACATTAAGCATTCACATGCTAAAATTTGGAAAAAGGTTATTTCAAAGTATTAGACTCTTCAAAACATGTTAAATGTCAGTTTATTGAGATGCATTTTACTGTGTCTTTGGCAATGACCCCATAATCCAAGCCACTGATTGACATTGATCACCTTTATATTGCTGCTGTTACGTATGACCTTAACAGTCAGAATACCATGAAAGCTTTCCCATTTTTAATTTGCTATGTCGGTTATTTATTCATCGGACAGCACTTAGAATTGAAGAAAGCACTTTCACATGATCTCAGTGACCAAGTACAATGACATATAGAACATAGAACATACATTGCAGAAGGATGCCATTCGGCCCATCGAGTCTGCACTGACCCACTTAAGCCCTCACTTCCACCCTATCCCCATAACCCAATAACCCCTCCTCACCTTTTTTTGGACACGAAGGTCAATTTATCATGGCCAATCCACCTAACCTGCAAGTCTTTGGACTGTGGGAGGAAACCGGAGCACCCAGAGGAAACCCACGCAGACACGGGGAGAACGTGCAGAGTCCGCACAGACAGTGACCCAGCAGGGAATCGAACCTGGGACCCTGGTGCTGTGAAGCCACAGTGCTAGCTACTTGTGCTGCCCGTCAAAACATAGCATCATATAAACCCAAAGGTGGTGGATCCCATTTCTCATCATCATGTTAACTAATCTTAATTGGGATCATACTTACCTTAGCGTTACCTTTTCCCAAGCTATGTAATTGGTGACAGTTTCTGCTCTTGATCATTATCCAACTGGGCTCGGCTGTAAAACGTGCATAGTTGGATCCTGGGCGAGGACAGAATTTAACTCAGCTATGCTTCCACCCATTGTAGCCAGCAGTTTGAGAGCAGGATCTGCCAGCTGTTATGCAAAGTTGGCAAATCTTTGTTAAAACACATGCTGATTCTGAACAGCACCCAAATGCAGTTGCAATGGAGATTTTCTGGCAATAATAACGTTTGATGCTGGTAGAGTTGTGGGTTGTCCTAACTTAAAAAACATTCCATTCAATGTTCTGGAAGTTCACATGAGGTTCAATGAACTGACTGTGCATTTTTAAAACTTAGCTTTTCACAAGCCAAGTTATCTGGGCTTACTTTTGAAAAGATGCATATTCATAAGAACATAAGAACTAGAAGCAGGAGTAGGCCACCTGGCCCCTCGAGCCTGCTCCACCATTCAATGAGATCATGGCTGATCTTTTGTGGACTCAGCTCCACTTTCCGGCCTGAACACCATAACCCTTAATCCCTTTATTCTTCAAAAATCTATCTATCTTTCTCCTAAAAACATTTAATGAAGGAAATTCTACTGCTTCACTGGGCAAGGAATTCCATAGGTTCACAACCCTTTGGGTGAAGAAGTTCCTCCTAAACTTAGTCCATAATCAACTTCCCCTTATTTTGAGGCTGTGCCCCCTAGTTCTGCTTTCACCTGCCAGTGGAAGCAACCTGCCCTCATCTATCCTATCTATTCCCTTCATCATTTTATATGTTTCTATAAGATCCCCCCTCATCCTTCTTAATTCCAACGAGTACAGTCCCAGTCTGCTCAACCTCTCCTCGTAATCCAACCCCTTCAGCTCTGGGATTAAACTAGTGAATCTCCTCTGCACCCCCTCCAGTGCCAGTACGTCCTTTCTCAGGTAAGGAGACCAAAACTGAACACAATACTCCAGGTGTGGCCTCACTAACACCTTATACAATTGCAGCATAACCTCCCTAGTCTTAAACTCCATCCCTCTAGCAATGAAGGACAACATCCCATTTGCCTTCTTAATCACCTGTTGCACCTGTAAACCAACTTTTTGCGACTCATGCACTAGCACACCCAGGTTTCTCTGCACAGTAGCATGTTTTAATATTTTATCATTTAAATAATAATCCCTTTTGCTGTTATTCCTACCAAAATGGATAACCTCACATTTGTCAACATTGTATCCCATCTGCCAGACCCACGCCCATTCACTTAGCCTATCCAAATCCCTCTGCAGACTTCCAGTATCCTCTGCACTTTTTGCTTCACCACTTATCTTAGTGTCATCTGCAAACTTGGACACATTGCCCTTGGTCCCCAACTCCAAATCATCTATGTAAATTGTGAACAGTTGTGGGCCCAACACTGATCCCTGAGGGCCACCACTAGCTACTGATTGCCAACCAGAGAGACACCCATTAATCCCCACTCTTTGCTTTCTATAAATTAACTAATCCTCTATCCATGCTACTACTTTCCCCTTAATGCCATGCATCTTTATCTTATGCAGCAACCTTTTGTGTGGCACCTTGTCAAAGGCTTTCTGGAAATCCAGATATACCACATCCATTGGCTCCCCGTTATCTACCGCACTGTTAATGTCCTCAAAAAAATCCAACAAATTAGTTAGGCACGACCTGCCCTTTATGAACCCATGCTGCGTCTGCCTAATGGGACAATTTCCATCCAGATGCCTCGCTATTTCTTCCTTGATGACAGATTCCAGCATCTTCCCTACTACCGAAGTTAAGCTCACTGGCCTATAATTACCCGCTTTCTGCCTACCTCCTTTTTTAAACAGTGGTGTCACGTTTGCTAATTTCCAATCCGCCGTTACCACCCCAGAGTCTAGTGAATTTTGGTAAATTATCACTAGTGCATTTGCAATTTCCCTAAGCCATCTCTTTTAGCACTCTGGGATGTATTCCGTCAGGGCCAGGAGACTTGTCTACCTTTAGCCCCATTAGCCTGCCCATCACTACCTCCTTGGTGATAACAATCCTCTCAGGGTCCTCACCTGTCACAGCCTCATTTCCATCAGTCACTGGCATGTTATTTGTGTCTTCCACTGTGAAGACCGACCCAAAAAACCTGTTCAGTTCCTCAGCCATTTCCTCATCTCCCATTATTACATCTCCCTTCTCATCCTCTAAAGGAGCAATATTTACCTGAGCCACTCTTTTTTGTTTTATATATTTGTAGAAACTTTTACTATCTGTTTTTATATTCTGAGCAACTTTACTCTCATAATCTATCTTACTCTTCTTTATAGCTTTTTTAGTAGCTTTCTGTTGCCCCCTAAAGATTTCCCAGTCCTCTAGTTTCCCACTAATCTTTGCTACTTTGTATGCTTTTTCCTTCAATTTGATACTCTCCCTTATTTCCTTACATATCCACGGTCGATTTTCCCTCTTTCTGCCATCCTTCCTTTTTATTGGTATAAACCATTGCTGAGCACTGTGAAAAATCGCTTGGAAGGTTCTCCACTGTTCCTCAACTGTTTCACCAGAAAGTCTTTGCTCCCAGTCTACCTTAGCTAGTTCTTCTCTCATCCCATTGTAATCTCCTTTGTTTAAGCACAAAACACTAGTGCTTGGTTTTACCTTCCCACCCTCCATCTGTATTTTAAATTCCACCATATTGTGATCGCTCCTTCCGAGTGGATCTCTAACTATGAGATCCTGAATCAATCCTGTCTCATTACACAGGAACAGGGGCAAAATTCTCCCCAAACGGCGCGATGTCCGCCGACTGGCGCCCAAAACGGTGCCAATCAGACGGGCATCGCGCCGCCCCAAAGGTTCGGAATGCTCCGCATCTTTTGGGGCCGAGCCCCAACATTGAGGGGCTAGGCCGACGCCGGAGGGATTTCCGCCCCGCCAGCTGGCGGAATCAGCGTTTGTTGCCCCGCCAGCTGGCACGGAAATTACATGTCGGGGCGGCGCATACACGGGAGCGTCAGTGGCTGCTGACAGTATCCCGCGCATGCGCAGTGGGGAGAGTCTCTTCCACCTCCGCCATGGTGGAGACCGTGGTGGAAGCGGAAGGGAAAGAGTGCCCCTATGGCACAAGCCCGCCCGCGGATCGGTGGGCCCCGATCGCGGGCCAGGCCACCGTGGGGGCACCCCCCGGGGCCAGATCGCCCCGCGCCCCCCCCCAGGACCCCGGAGCCCGCCCACGCCGCCTTGTCCTGCCGGTAAATAGGTACTCTAATTTACGCCGGCGGGACAGGCAATTTCTCGGCGGGACTTCGGCCCATCCGGGCCGGAGAATCCAGCGGGGGGGCCCGCCAACCGGCGCGGCCCGATTCCCGCCCCCGCCGAATATCCGGTACCGGTGACTTCGGCAACCGGCGGGGGCGGGATTCACGGCGGCCAACGGCCATTCTCCGACCCGCTGGTGGGTCGGAGAATGACGCCCCAGATCTAGGACTGCTTGTTCCCTCGTAGGTTCCATTACATACTGTTCTAGGAAACTATCGCGGATACATTCTATAAACTCCTCCTCAAGGCTGCCTTGACCGACCTGGTTAAACCAATCGACATATTCCTTCGTTTAATACATTTGTGTGTTACTGTGGACCCACGACAACCAAAATATACTGCTACTTGATGCTGTGAAAGTGCCAGTACAACTCTATCCTGGGAGTTTCAAATTAAGTGTTCCACTTTGTAGCATATCTCTGGAAACTAGCTGCCCCAGGTCAGTGACTAATCATATGTTATTAACTATTAACTTCTGTCATCCATTGGTTATAACCAAACAGAACAGCCTACATTTACATCAAGTCTTTAAAAACATAAATTCATATGTCTCAGTTTTACTAATCCATGTACACATGAACAGGGATCCTAAAACAAAATATTCTTATATATTACACAGTCCATTGAATGTGACTAGGTTTATTTTTATTCTTTCACGGGATTTAGGCGTTGCTGGTTCGCCCAGCATTTATTGCCGATCCCTCGTTATCTTCAAGAAGGTGGTGATGAGCTGCCTTCCTGAATAGCTGCAGTCCATGAGCTGTTGAGGAGGGAGTTCCAGAGTTTTGACCCAGCGACAGTGAAGGAACGGCAATATATTTCCAAGTCAGAATGGTATGTGGCTTGGAGGGGAATTGCAGGTAGTGGCGTTCCTATGCATCTGTAGCCTTTGACCTTCCAGGTGGCAGAGGTCAAAGGTTTGTCAGGTGCTGTTGAAGGAGAAAATGCCTTGAGGTGCTATTAAATTTGTATGAATTTGTGTATTTTATTGTGATAGTGAGACAGCTTTATAAAAGAAATGTTCCTTCTTTTTCTATTAATTTCTCTTTTCTTAAACAGATTTCTTGTCACCAATAGTGAAAAAAGTGGGAAATACAAGGGCTCTGTGACATCTGCCGACTTATCTCAGAAACCAGCATGAAAAAGGGTGAAGATGTTCCTGGGAGGGATTCTCTGTTGGCCGACGCCAGAATCAGGAACCGCGATTGGACGGAGAATTGGTTTTGACGCCGAAATCGTGCTGGGCGCTGGTTTCTCGTCAAATCGCAATTCTCCGCTGCCTTGACAGCGGCGTCAATGCACTCTGCACGTACAGTAAACACCTTTGGCAGGCGTGATCCGGTATTCTCCAGGACACCCGCAATGCTCCGCCTCCACTGGGGCGAATTCCCGATGGCGAGGTTCACTTGTGCATTCAAAAATCGTGAAACAGGCTCTGTGGCTGCTGAGGGAGAGTATGGAAAGTGTCCAACATCGCCTTATTTTGCTGAAAATTGTTACGCTGGCCGAGGGCTTCAGCCAGGACTGGGGGGGGGGGGGGGGGGGGGGAATAGTGGACGTAGATGGCCAGGAAGGTTTGCATCTTAAATATAAAATATCAAACGGAGAGAAAATATATAAGGGAGCTCATTGGTGCAATTTGCCAATAAAATGCCTTAGTATGGCAACTTGGAGCCTGAGAAAATGAAATATATTGAGCTAGATTCTCCAAAAATGGGGCTATGTCCCCACACCAGCGTAAAAATGCTGGTGTTTCACCCCAGATTTTGTTTAAGAAAGTCCTGAGCGATTCTCCTACCTTGCAGGGGCTGGCAGGGCCTTCTCACAGCTCTGGCTGCAGCTACGGAGCTCTGCACCTCCAGTCGGGAGTCCGCGCATGCGTACGGCGGCGGCCTGTGGTGGCCGCACCATGTGACATGGCAGACTTACACCGCGGACCGTCATCAAAATTGTAGCCCCCCCCCCCCGAGATCGCACGTGCCTGCCGGTCTGTGCCATATGATCGCCCCCTACCCCCCTGGCCGTCCATGAGGCACCCCCCCCCCCCCCCCCCGGTGATCGATCCCCCCCGCCCCCCACCAGGGCGGCCGCAGACTGAATCCGCGGCCACCACCCAAGGTTCCCGACGGATGATATGTGGTTAGAACCATGCCGTCGGGAAGTCGGCCAGTTTTGCGTGGAGCATCGTGCTGGGGGGAGGCCTCTGTCAGTGGCAGCCCCCAGCATAGTTCGCGCGCAAGCGACCCCGGCCCCAATTTCCGGGTAAACGGTGATTCTTTGCCCCCGTGCTGAACGCGATGTTGGCGCGGAGGCTCGGAGAATCCAGTTCATTAACTAGTGTTAGAAAGAACCAGCACTTGTATTGTTGCTCCCTGTGTTCCAGGCTTGGGCACCAGATATTTGCAAGTTTCTTAAGCTTTGCTCTCTCAGCTATGGAACCTTCTGACTCCGACTGTTACGTTTTGTTTTTAACCCTGTTCCCAACACCTATATGTTGGGGTATTTATTTTCATAAATCATTTATGTTATTATTTTGGTATTCTTTGGAATCAAGATCAATGCTGCAAAGGTTGTCAAGGTGTCATCGAGTTCTCTAATATTCCCGCTGTCTCTGTGTAAAGTATCTGCTCCTTCTTGAATCTCGAATGGAGCCTGCAATATGTACAATCTTACTGTCTAAACAAATCGTGTGCCCAAAACTTTACATGTCCCTATTAATATAAAATCTCAGCTCCAGTGGTAGAATGTTCTGAAATTAGGTCTCAAATCTTCGAGCCAAGAACACTCAAGGGTGTTTCCTTTCTACATAGTGCAGCAACTCTATTCTTTCAAATTTATTTCATGTACAGCTTTTGTTCCAACCGTTTTACTTTGAGGAGGCTGGTAACTCAGTTGGTTAGAGCATGTGCTTAATAACGCTAATGGTGCTGATTTAGTCTCTGTACCACCTGAAGTAATCCTTGAGGCCTGCCTCTTCTCATTGCCTCTTTGTGATATCAGGGCATCATGGAAACATGATGAGCAACTCTCAGACAATGAGAAATAGTGCAAAAAGTGAAGGAGTTTATTTTGAAGTGATAAGCTGGGCCCAACTTATCAAAATTGTAAAATATCTGATGCATTTAATTGTCTTCTCTTTCAATTGTAGAGATTGTGTTTTCTCATAACTCATCCTCAACCACCCAGAATGATCACTGTTGCTTTTCTCTGCACCTTTTAAGGGCTTATGCATGCCATTGCATAGCGGCAGTCGAAGAACTGGATGTACAGGACATTCATTTTAATGGACGGGGAACTGAGAGCATTATGTGTTTGGTGTGTGAAATCCAAATCCGATTCAATGGACCAAATTTTCAATTTGCTGACCTGACATTCAACTGGTGATGCATGCCAGGCATAATTTATTGAATGCAGCCGATGTTGGTTTCTAATGATGTTACAGACTCTTGCATCCATTGATCAGAATTGTAATGATAATGGAAACCAAGGGCTGCATTCACCGTTTTTGAGCCTAAGTGCCGAGCATCTGTGGCGTTTTACGTCAAAGAAACCGGCGCTGCCCCCTCATTGATCCTGCGACTGGTGAGGAGCTAGCAGCCGTGCCACATAAAACTCTCAGCTCCCACGAAAAATACGGATGGAGAATGGCTGGGTCCGTGGCCACGCATGTGCACAGCGACAGCCTGCAGCGGTTGCGCCATAAAACATGGTGCCGACCGTGTGTGACCCCGACCTGCCAGATAGTGCCCCCCCTGGCCACCCCCCTACCAGCCCCCCAAGCCCTTACGGAAGCCCCCCCACACACCCCGGCCAGCAGTACGGCTCCTGCCCGACTGTGGCGGCATTGGGCACAGGCCGCAGACGCCATGCCAGGTTCCTGACCGCTGAGACCACACGTCAATTGCACGGTCGGAAACTCGGCCTATCGAGGGCGGAGCATCAGGGGAGGGCCTTCAGGTGACGCATTAAAGCCATCCCAATGGCATGTGGCATGCGACACGATGATGCCATTTCAGAGGGGGCGGAGGATGCAAAACCTGCGTCAAACAGGCGCCGCCCCCGATTTCAGCATCAACAGGGATTCGCCGCCCGATCACCGATTACGAAATCGGCATCGGGGAACGGTGAGTCCTGCCCCAAGTCTCTGAAAATTATACATCTTCTGATTGGTGCATTGTACAGACACAAAATAATCTTTGTAGAATTGTATTCCGCAGTTGAGGTAATGTGCATTGCAGCAAATGTGAGATCTTTTGAAAATCGTCTTCCCAGACATGGACTATGATGGTACATTAATATCCCAAGTCCTCTTTCTCAGTCTTCCCTGGTCAATTCTATTCCATTCGTGTATCACATATTATCGTGTTAAAATACGTCATATTTCCTTTGATTGCAAGTTCCAAACCTAAGACCTCTACAACCTAAAAGGGTAAGGGCAGCTGATGCATGAGAACACTATCATCTAAAAGTTTTCCTTCAAGTCACCCACATCCTGATTTGTAAATATATCACCGTTCCTTCACCTGTCATTATGTCACAAATCTGGAACTCCCTCCCTAACAGCACTGTGGGTGTTCCTACACCACATGAACCACATGTTCCTACACAGCACGGTAGCATTGTGGTTAGCACAATTGCTTCACAGCTCCAGGGTCGCAGGTTCGATTCCGGCTTGGGTCACTGTCTGTGCGGAGTCTGCACGTCCTCCCCGTGTGTGCGTGGGTTTCCTCCGGGTGCTCCGGTTTCCTCCCACAGTCCATAGATGTGCAGGTTAGGTGGATTGGCCATGATAAATCGCCCTTAGTGTCCAAAATTGCCCTTAGTGTTGGGTGGGGTTGCTGGGTTGTGGGGATAGGGTGGAGGTGTTGACCTTGGGTAGGGTGCTCTCTCCAGGAGCCGGTGCGGACTCGATGGGCCGAATGGCCTCCTTCTGCACTGTAAATTCTATGATGGACTGCAGCAGCTCAAGAAAGCAGCTCCCACCACCTGCTCAAGGGCAATTAGTGATGGGCGATAAATGCTGGATAGCCAGCGATGCTCACATCTCCTGAATGAATATATTTTTAATAAATTTCATTTGGCAGTATTATATTTCAGCCACTGACGTCGAAACCATTGATCTTCTTTTCTCATTCTTGGCTTCTAATGCTCTCAGCCAGAAACTCATAATGTTGTACTTGGCCTGAGTATCAAAGTCAGTTTTATTAATATGAAGTGGCACATGTGTGAACGTGACCTCTATGGGATGTCATCCAAAACATCAACCCAATCTCTCTCTCTCTCTCTCTCCCATTTTATATTGCCAATCTTTAAGACAACTTGGCATCCAGTTCTATTTTCTAAGCTTTATTGTCTATTGCATGTTATATTTCAATATTAAATATACAATCATGTCAGTCTCAATTCATATGTTTGATAGCATTTTCTATTTTTCTTTCTGTCTGCATGCTTCCCAAATGATCTTGATATTTTTCTGTCTGTGATTTCTTCCCTCCCATGCTCTCCCCTTTTCCATTCTTAGCACAGTTTGTGAATGTTGCACAGTTTAGCAAAGCAATGAGTGGCAGGAAGCCCTGTGAATATCACCAGAAGGGAACTGGTAGCATAGGTAATATTTCAATAAAGATATTTGCAGGTGAATACATAGAAACAGCTAGAAAAAGCCACCATGCTCAGGAATAAATTTGGCTCTGTATGGAGAATGTAACAACTGTAAGTAATGATGGACGCAGGATTTCACTATATGGGGTGGCATGGTGACACAGTGGTTAGCACTGCTGCCTCACAGTGCCAGAGACCCAGGTTCAATTCCGGCCCCGGGTGACTGTGTGGAGTTTGCACGTTCTCCCCGTGTCTATGTGCATTTCCTCCAGTGCTCCGGTTTCCTCTCATAGTTCAAAGATGAGCAGGTTAGGTGGATTGGCCATGCTAAATTGTCCCTTGATGTGCAGGTTAGGTTACGGGGATAGGGCATGATTGGTTGGGGTGTGGATCTGGGTAGAGTGCTCTTTCAGAGTGTGCTTACAGACTTGATGGGCCGAATGGCCTCCTACTGTACTGTATTAATTGTCTGATATCTATGAGTTTAGATGGAAGCCTTTCAGTAAACAGAGCATGACATGCTTCAGGGCTACAAACCAGAAGCATTATCATATATATGGCTAGGATTCAGCTGACCGATAACAGAATTAGTACAAGAGGGGAGAATATCTTGCAGTCACAATTATATGCCATATTTCTTCACAAATACTTGTGCCATATTTGAGAATAGTAGAGAGGTCATGGCACAAGTTAATTTCTAATGGCTTTAAGTCCTAAAAGCTGGCATTACACCCGCTACCGGCACAGTTAGGCATGCACTATTCATACCTGCTTCTGAAATTAGTGTTTTAACAATTTTGTGGTGACTCATGTAAATGTGTAGGTTTGCAATACAGCACAGAGGGAAATTGCAGAATCTTGCAGATGGCACACAATCGTATCAGTTCACAAATATTAAATTGTAAAAATTGCAAACCATTCAACATAAGGGAAATTTTCAAAAAGTGTATCTTGCTTGGTCAATTGGCCATTTAAAGTGACAATCATATTCAGAAATATGACTTGTTTGAAATTCTGGATATGATTTTCCACAATGTGCATTTTTACTCTTGTCCAATCATAGAATATCAGAGCACAGAAATAGACCATCAAGTCTACATTTATGCATTGGTCTGAAATATGATGGCTGCGAGTTTGATGCAAGACTTAAAGGCAGACACATCCACGCTGAAATGTGAAAATAGTCTTGCAATTATACTGCAGATATCAGTCTCATACCAGTAACAGTGGAGATCCAGATTTTTGACCAATTGTCTAACATACAATTATGAACCTGAGGAAGGAGCAGTGCTCCAAAAGCTAGTGTTTGAAACAAACCCTGTTGGACTTTAACCTGGTGTTGTAAGACTTCTTACTATGTAAAGAATGTTAGGAGTGGACAGGAGTGTTCACTTTAATGTTTAAAAGATTTGGAGTGAAACTGGACAATACTACATATAAATCTGCATGTGTTGATATACACTTATGTTGTCAATTATTCTAATTAAGATGCCATAAAATAATCAACTTAAATGAATGCCTTTGTTAAAGTGGTGTTCAAAGGACTCCCACACAAATCATAATGTTAACATCACACGGGACAATGCCACTTAATTTAATGTCACTAGCTTCCTCAGGTGAGGAAGGAGCAGCGCTCCGAAAGCTAGTGACATCGAAACAAACTTGTTGGACTTTAACCTGGTGTTGTAAGACTTCTTACTGTGCTCACCCCAGTCCAACACCGGCATCTCCACATCACAACTTAATTTAATGAATGAGCTTGCAAAGTGCTGAGGCGATCCTAAGGACTGCTTAAATCAGCCTGGAACAACATTACATCTGAGACTTGCGTGACATAGCTTCTGGAGAAAGTTTCATATCTGTTGTATTGCCCTGAGGGCCAGACGGGGGACTGACTCAGATATCAGGTGTTAGTGTGCTCTGATGAAAGTCATACAGAACATTGACGCTGTTTCCCTTTCCACAAATGCTGCCAGACCTGCTGAGTTCTTCCAGCATTTTCTGTTTTATGTTTTACCGGTCCCAGGCTCGCCTCACATTCATCTTTTAACACAGAAGAGTGTGGGGCAAATTCTACTTCATTTCTTGAGCATAACACTGAAGGCTGACACTCCAGTGCAATGCTGTCGGGCAGGTACTTGCCTTTAGGAGGAGATGTCCTGCCTGTCTCTGCAGCAGATCCCATGGCGCTTTTGCAAAGAACATCAAGGCTGTTGTTCCCTGGCCAGTGTTTATCTTTCAATCAACATCACTCAAACAGATAATCCTGCCATGGCCACATTGCTGTTTGAAGGAGTTTGCTCTGTGCAATGTGACTCTTGTTTTTCCTACTTGCAACAGTTTAAACCTAGCTCATTGGCTTTAAAACAGAGAAATCTGGTGGCCCTCGGCTGTGTGCTGGTGAACATTCACAACCCTTTGACAATACTAAAGTATGGCAATATAATCCTAAATCAAAACCCTGATCAAACTTTTTTTTTAAAGACATTTTACTTGTGTTCCTACGGTTGGTCCTATCTCTCGTTCAGTCAGTTTTTAAAAAAAAGTTATTATTTGTCTATCTGATCTATTTTCCCAATTCGGACCCTAAAATAAACTCACCACTCCTCTTGCTGGGCTACTCTGAAGGCTAAAACAATTGAAGAAAGGGTCTTTTTGTTGCGTGAAATCTGGGATTACAAGGTGCTTTGGGCGCAATAGAAATGTTTGCTTGGTCGCGTCAACACTGAAGGGGCTCTCAATAGGCGTCGCAAGCCCCAAGCACAACCGTCCTAATCGATGCAAGCTGTTACCAACAGTGACCTGTGCTCCTGACGTTAGACTGCACGGTTGTCGCAAGCTGTTCGACAACAGTCTGGTTAACTGCTAACTCGCTCGCTCGCTCTGACCCATTGCACAGAACAGGATTGTACTGCCAATGTAGGTCAGCGTGAATACGAAGTGCTCGACAGAGCAACCTGCACCAGCTCCCCAAACCAAGGACACAGCCACGCTCAGCAAGAACCTGCCGAGGCTTCATTCCCGACCCCAAGTGGAACTGGCGGCCATTCGCTTCAGATCCACGGAAAGGCGGCTCAATATCATCCGCGAAGAACAACTTTCCTCGACTGGAGAGCAATGGGGGGGGGGGGGGGGGGGGGATGAGTGTGTTCCCCTCCACACCTGCCCTGTCCTCGAAAACTTATGAAGGTGACAATACCCCGCTCCCAACACAACAGTGGCACTTTCCCAGCAGCGCAACTATGGCAGATACAACAAACAGACAATTGAAACATAAAAGGAAGTTTAAATACACGGTGCTATGTGAATCTGACTGTTTGCCACCATTGCACTGCCATTCTTTGTCACTTTCAAAGAGGCACTCCAATTATTCTCTTTTAAAGTTACAGAAGTAGATCTTCTCTGTAGCAGGCTCCGGCTGACTGTCCCGAATGGGCTAGGAATTCCCAAATCTGTCCACGGAAAAAACGCAGAAAACGCGTCAATATGAACTGAAAAAACCCTATCCAAAACAAACCCCACCAGCTCATCGTCATCGAGCAAGCAGCTTAAACCAATTCGGGATCAGTGGCTGTTTACATCTCGGCTGTTTGCATTTATTGAACACTTTTGTTTTTGTTCAGTCACAAAGGCATATGTTGCCTCCCCCACCCCCTCTCTATAAATCGATGTTTGTTGAACTTTGCAGAAACAGATACAGGGTCGGTTCAGGAGCAGCTGTGATGTTGGGTCACTTACCTGCAGGGCAGCTGGACTGACCCAGGAACACAGACTGAGCCTGGTTCGGTCCAACAAGACCAGATAGAGTCACATATTTCTTAAAATTGCAAGCGGTGGATCAAAGTGCATTTCCCAGTGGTGTGTGTGTGTGGGGCGGTGGCGGTAAGGTGTAGCGTTAAGACTCACTTACCCGGAGCTGCAGTTTGACCAGGGTCCCAACTGTCCGGTGTATCGATTGAAAAAAACAGATAATTATCAGTGAGGTGCCTATCACTTGGCTTTTCCTTTCAGAGAACGAGATCGACTCATTTTAGACATCGACTGTCAGTTTTCCAACAGGTCCGGAGATGCCCTGACGCCGTGAGAGAGAGCCAAACAAACTTGCAGTTTCTTGTTTTTGCACCGAATCCCAGTCAAGGATGATTCCTCTTTGATGCTGGGGAGCTGCGTTCACACTCCAGGAGAACAGACTCAACTTGCTCCTTCTGCAGTTTCCTCAGCTGCTGTTGTGTTTGGGTTATAATAAAGACTTGTTTTTTGTGTGTGTGTGCCTTGTATAATAAAGGCAGAGAGAGAGAGAGAGAACATAAAATAAACCAGTCCAAATCCGCACTGCAAGCTGCAAGCTAATCTTCCCTGGCGTTCTCTTAGTAATCAGATTGCCAAAGGCTTCTCTCACTTGGAGACTTCTTGACTTGTGAATCAGCTCGAAAGTCCTGCCCCCGCCTCCCTCTCTTTTTTTTTTAGATCGCTTTAATCTTACTCTCGTCAGTCAGTTTGCCAGCTCCACCCCAGCCATTTGCATCATTCCCCCCTCCCCACACACACACTTCCCCAGCATCGCAAAGTAGCACCGAGATCGTCCGGAACATCACGTCGGTGCGCTCATCTGCTCCTTAGTGGGATATTTAAAAAATATGTTTGCTTCATTTGTGACTGCAACAACTCTACATTTCACATTGCACCCAGCTCTGGGCGAAGCGATGCAGCCAACTCGCTCCTGTTCGCGATGTGCAAAATCCTGCAGTCCTTATTAGAGGGGTAATCTTCCGATCGGTTCCATTCGCTTTCTCACACCGACAGCAAAGGGAAGAGTGATGGGGGGCGGGGGGGGGGGGGGGGGGAGAGGAATAGAATTGCGACTGTACCGATCCGAAACTGTCCAATGCATTCAAGCCCCATTGTAATGAAGTCGGTTAAAAAGTTGAACATAACATAGAACATACAGTGCAGAAGGAGACCATTCGGCCCATCGAGTCTGCACCGACCCACTTAAGCCGTCACTTCCACCCTTTCCCCGGAACACAGTAACCTTTTTGGCCACTAAAGGCAATTTATCATGGCCAAATCCACCTGCACTTCTTTGGACTGTGGGAGGAAACCGGAGATGGGGATCTGGGAATAATATGCGTTTAAACCTGCGACTTCCTGCACCATTACTGCCCTCGTCATGCAGGCAAGCGACTGCATTGCTTTCTGTTCCTCGGGTTTGGCAGAGAGAACGGTGATCTAATCGTGAATAAAGTAAAAACAGCAAGAACCCTCGATCCTGCAGCTAACAGCACAAGATTTTGCACAGTGCTAAAGGGACACACTCTGTTTACACTCCAAATCATTGGATTTCAAACACTTCCGTCCTCGTTGATTCTTACAGAACAAAGTGAGATCAAAGTATATTAACACGTTTTACCAATAAAATAACGCCACAATCTATCACATCTCCATCGTAGAGCACAGTTGCTAGAACATTCATCATTGCTAATTTATATTGATGACATTAAACGGACGGACCGACCTCCCAAAGAGACTGGGAAGCAGCAAAGATCTCCTTTGCATGTTACAGTACCGATCCATCCCTTCTCCAGAGGAATCAGACCATCCCATTGATGTGATTCTCATTGCAAGAAGTCTTAACCCCCCAAATAGTACAATGGTCTGAATGCCTGATTGCAAACCAAGGTCCTACGCACCCGCTCTATATTCTTCTGACAAATGTAACACGGTCTCTCGGGTACCATTTTTAAAAAAAATTGCTTTGTCAAATGTATATCAACCCGCGAACAATATTGGGCAGTCCAATTCAGCATGTTAAATCTGCAGCCAAGTACTGCAGCGGGGGGCTAGTGTCTCTGTCTCACTCCCTGATGCATGTTAGCATCTCTGAGGCGGACGTCCGTGAAATTGTGGATCTGGCCACTTCTCTGTGGTCTGGTTCACACAGCAGAACGGATCGAAGTGAGAGCGACCGAGGAACAGGATTCTCAAACTTAATTCAACACCGCCCCCTTCTGACCGCAGACTTGAGGGATTCACAGCATCTGAGTTCGTTCCTTCGGTAAATGCTGAGTACACGAGTGCGGTTCATAGGATGGACTGTGCCTTCAGAACGGGGCGACCGATGTTCCTGTCTAACACGCCCTGACACTTTGCGAAGTTGGAATGGGGGAAATATCCCAAACAGAGGGGTGCAGTTCAATATCAGCCTGCGCCCGCGTGGAGCTGATCATCAAAGACAAATTAGTCCTGAAATCAAACTGCACCACTCACAGAGCTTCAACATTTATTTTGACTGTCTTATTTCGGTTTTGTTTTCTGAAGCAGTCGCTCACAATATGCACATTGTCACTGATGCAAACCATTTATTCCAGGTGTTTCTACGAACCCATGTTTGCCCATTTTATCATGCAGTTTTTGGGGTTAAGCCAGGGCCCAAGACAGCAAAGAAGCAAACATCGAGTGTGGAAAAAAAAAGTTTCACTTGGAAAAAACATGCCAGAACCCATAGTTTGAATGGAACACGAAGTGATGCCAACGTTTGTAAATTATGCTAGTTATTGGAACGTGATTTAATGCTTTATAAACCGCAGGTCCTGATGTATTCCAGTTGTGCAACATCAATTACAACTCGCAATGTTGAGGTGAAGTTTCCGCAGGTTAGGTTACAGTTCATTTTTCAAATAAAATTGTTTGAGGCAATCAGAAATTATTATGCATGAACCAGTGTAAGTGGACAGTAGTAGAATGCGTCCTCTTTCCCCCTTTGCATTAAGAAGTATTCGTGCTTTTAAATATTAAAATTATTAATTAACTGGTGCAAGTTTCATTTGCACAAGTGAAAGTGACTTTTACCACACACAGGCAAATCGTTTCTGGAAGATTAGCCACTCTGCCACCAAAAATGACTTTAATCAAACTAAATGGAACCATTGACTAATTCAGCTGACGATAGCCATGATGTGGAGATGACTGTGTTGGACTGATGTGGGCACAGTAAGAAGTCTTACAACACCAGGTTAAAGTCCAACAGGTTTATTTGGAATCACTAGTTTTCGGAGCGTACCTCCTTCATCAAGTGAGTCACCTGATGAAGGAGCTCCACTCCGAAAGCTAATGATTCCAAATAATAATAATTATAATCTTTATTATCACAAGTAGGCATGCATTAACACTGCAACAAAGTTACTGTGAAAAGCCCCTGTAGCCACCTGGGATGGCCACTTACAACTAGGGACAGAGAAACTCACAAAGCCTAGCGTGTGAAATGGACAAGCCAAGACTCAGGCAGGCTCAGGGCCTGAAATGTATATTTGCAAGCAAGGAGTCCAGACAGTATCGAAACTCCGACCAATTGGCATTTTGATGGGCTGATTAGCATTGATGGCCCATCTTCACCAGAACAAAGGACTGGTACTCGAGCGACCGGTACAGTCCCAGACATTTCGGCGCCACTCCCTGTTCAGGGGAAGCGTCAACAATGGGGTCAGTGACCGCTTGGGACACGCCCAGTCATCCAGATCCCTACCCATTTATTGGTTAGGAATTGAACAGAGTGATCAGGGATCACACAATTTGTGGGGCCCAATTTGAAGGACCACCCAAAAGAGCGCGAAAACCTCCAAGTATAAGAAGAAGGGTTCGCCATATGTTCGTCCTCTCTTGGACGTGGTGCCCCGGCCACGACCATTCCCAAATGCAGCAACACCAGAAGCAAGTCCAAGTTCAACGCTCGCTACCAGATGGATGAGCCTAGCTGAGCAGCAGTTATTCCTTTGGACTCAATAGATCCAGAATCAAACAGCGGCCACAGTTTCTCTGACCTAAGCTGGGTGCCCGAAGTTAAGTAAAGGTTGTCTTAGTCGATAGGTGTAGTTAACTAGTAGTGTTTATATTGCATGACTAATTGTATGTAAATAAAGTACCCTTGACCTTGAACCAACAAACTGGTGTTTGGCTCTTTGATCGATAGCCGGTTGAACCTTGTGGTGGTATAATTCGATACCTGGCGACTCTGAGCATTAGCATAGTAAGAAGTCTTACAATACCAGGTTAAAGTCCAACAGGTTTGTTTCAAACACTAGCTTTCGGAGCACTGCTCCTTCCTCAGAGCAGTGCTCCGAAAGCTAGTGTTTGAAACAAACCTGTTGGACTTTAAGCTGGTGTTGTAAGACTTCTTACTGTGCTCACCCCAGTCCAACATCGGCATCTCCACATCTGAGCATTGGAACATAGATATCAAAAGACAGGACGGCAAACTCACTGATTGCCATAATTGGAACAGAGCCACAGGAAAAGACAGAGGGAAAGAAACGCACAACAGTTATTGGCGACATCTGACGGGACTCGACCCAGAAGTGACCCTGTGACTCCGAGAGAACCCACAAAAGTGTTTGAATTAGAATCCAAATTTGGCAAAGTAAAACAAACCACAAGTGAAACCAGTATTGATCAAATCTCCAGAATTCGTAAGTGTGTAATTTGCATGCGTACTAACAAAGGGATATAAGGTAAACTCGATAGATTTTGTTGCGTGAAACTTTTGGGAGTTGCGTGAACTGGAAAATAGCTTAAGCCGTACCCGTGTTTGCACCACCGCTTTATTCCCCCTTGTTCCAAATTCCCGGCAGACAGAAGTAATTGTAGAGATGGCCATGAAGGCAATGGAACGCCTTATGCATCCACAAGAGCCCGAGGTCGCAGCGACCAATAGATTAGAACAGTGTCCCATTTGGGAAGAAGAGCTGAGGAGATACCTAAAGGGGAAAGGATGGCCCCTATGGTCGGAATTTTGCGCAAATGAAGAAACAGGTCCTGGCAGCATAGGACAGACTTGGTGGGACAGCCAGACCGAGATTCACAAGAAAAGTTTAAGCAAGGTTCGTAAGCCGATAGCAATCATGTCCTGTCTGGCACAATTGCGAGGCACAGAGGAGGTCGTGAGGACGCTCTATAAGCAACTTGAGGAGAAGGAGAGAAGTAGAGAGGGAGATATTAGTGAAAGCGAGAGATTAAATGTGCAGCTCCGGGAGCAGCTAGCGGCGAAGGACAAGGAAATGGATGATGTCAAGAGGGCACATCAATCTTGTCTCGCCCACCTTAGCAGCTTCCAAATTCAGTATGATAAGGCCTACCAACGTGCTGTAATGGTAAGAGAAGAAACAGAGAACCAGGTAGAACAGTTGAGGAAACAGTGCAATGATTTGAAGGAAGCCCTCCGAGCACTCCACAATTCCACCATGGAACAGAGGCAGAGTTCGGTGGATCTTGCCAAGTGCAGGCAGCAAATTGCAAAGTTGCAATCCCTGCTATCTGTTCAAAATGAGTTCAGAGACACCTTTGGCCCACAGCTAGATCAGGAACACAGCCCCGATTGGCAGAACTCAGTGAAACGGCCCAACGGTACATGAGTGAGACCGAAAATCAAAATAGAGCCCCCCAGGCCCCGAAAAGAAAAGCACCCGCACCACCAACTGCACAGGCAGCACCCAACCCAATGAACCCCATCACTACGCAGCGCAGGGTCACCACGGAAGACCAACCCGATTTTGTATATACAACCCCATTAACTATCACTCAGTTAAGAGATGCCTGCGATAAGATAGAGACTTTCCACCCCACATCAGGCCCACACCACTTTTTCGAGCTAGTTAAGCAACATACCCTCATGTACTGTTTAGACGAAAAGGAAGAGGTAAAGTTCATAGTTATGTGCCTTGACCCGTCAGTTAGTTCAGCCCTTCCCGACCCACAAAATGTAGGAGGAGGTAGCCTCCAAGAGATGAAAACAGCCATTTTAGATGCCATTGGCTATGATAGAGGAGATCCGGGAGAAGGACTCAACCGGTGCCGACAGAAAAAGGGAGAGAATCCAACAGCGTTCGCTGGACGCCTTTGGATCCATTTTACTGTGGTATTTGGTGAGTTAGCCCACGCCCGTTCATCAGCAGACGATACTGCCAAATGGACCCGTACGCTAGTATCTCATGCCACAGAGGCAGGACAGAAGGCATGTGCCAGTTACGACCCCTCAGACGCAGCACACAATGAAGTGTGGGTTCTGAAACGCTTGTCGAGAGCTTGGGAACAGTCCATAAACAGAAAGACAGAGCAGGAGAGAGTAGACACCACAATGAATCCAGTAAGGGCACACCAAGACCCCACATGGGTCAATGAAGGCAGAGGTACCCTAAGACACAGGAATGTTATAATTGCGGACATGAAGGACATTATGCCTGAGAATGCAATGCCCCCCCAAAGCAGCAAAGGAATCAGCACACAAATGCCCCCCCCAGAAACAATGCCAGACCCATCCACAGTGTTAGCGCCCAACCAGATAATTCGGCCATGAATGGCACCGATTAACGGTGTTCGGGTTCCCCAACTTGGGTCTGCGATACCCTTTGGGATAAGTCCGGAAGACGGTGAGTTGCAGGCGCAGTCCGGGGACACCCAGTGGAGTTCCTTTGGGACACAGGAGGGTCCCGAACCACGTTAAACTCCTCCACCATGTATTAGAGAGAGATATGGCCCACTACGGACACCATTACCTGAGTGGCTTTACAGGTCACCTCCAGCAGGGACACATCACTGCCCCTGTGGACGGACAGATTGGCAATATTAAAACAAAACACTCAGTCGTTTTAGTTGGTTTATCCCAGGCAGCAGAACACATCCTAGGCATAGATTTCATGAGTGCACACAAACTTTCATTCGACCCAGTTAACAGATGTATATGGAAAATGGCTAGAGCAGCACGAGCCCCCACCATGCTCACAGTAGGAGATTATGGCCATAGAATCAGCTCAGTAGGAGAGTACTGGTTTGATCCACAAACCATTACCACAGACTAAGCGGTTAGTGAGGTCTTGAAAAGACATAAAGCAGCATTTTCCCAGCACAAGCACGACTGCGGCAAAATCCCAGGAGTGGTTAACATTACAGGTCCCGATCCTAAGCCCCAGAAACAATACAGCTTCCCCCAGCAAGCCGAGGGAGAGATAGCCAAGGTAATCCAAAGTTTATTAAACTAAGGAATGATTCGACCCGTAGCATCGACGAATAATGCCCCGTTTGGCCAGTAAGGAAACCAGATATTCATGGCGACTGACCATCGACTACAGGGAATTGAACAAAGTAACTCCCCTAGCAGCCCCCACCATTGCCATGAGTCCCGAGACCATGTTACGACAGGGACTCCAATTGAAAATTTTCACAGTATTGGTTATCAGCAATGGCTTTTGGTCCATACCACTGGACAAAGCATGCCAGTATAAATTTGCATTCACTTTCCAGGGATAGCAGTACACGTGGACGTGCCTTCCACAACTCCCCTTCCATCTTTCACAGACAATTGGCAAACGGATTATCTAAATCTTCCCGCCTGAATGCCTTGTTCAGTATGTGGACGACTTGCTCCTACAGACTGCCACCAAGGAAAAGCACATTTCGCTTCTTTCCGAATTATTAGAAGTACTCACAACAATCGGTTGCAAAATTAACCCCAAGAAAGTCCAAATCCTCCAGGAAAAAGTCACATATTTAGCTACGGTCATCACGCATGGGAAAAGTGAACTCGAACATAGACGCATAGATTCCACTGTAAAATTGCCCTTGCCCCAAATTTTTACAGCACTCCAGTCATTTTTAGGACTGGTTGGATATTGTAGAAACCACATAGACGGTTTCGCCATGAAAGCAGCCCCACTTTTTGAGCTCCTAAAGAAACAGGCCCCATGGAAATGGCTGATACAGCACACGGATGCCATGGATGCATTGAAACGTGCCCTGATCACAGCCCCTGCTTTGCAAGCCCCAGATCCACACTCCCAATACGCGATAGAGGGAGCGACTACCGACCAAACTCGTTTGGCCGTACTCCTGCAGGAAAGGCACGATCGTTTAGGACCTGTAGCCTATGCCTCGTGACTCTTAGATCCAGTGGAACAGGGATTTTTTGCCTGCGAAAGACACCTGTTCGCAGTTTTCTGGGCGGTACAGTACTTCTCGTACATAACCGGACTCAACCCAGTGACCATTTTGACCGAGCACACCCCGACACAGCTTTTATTGGACGGCAGACTAAAAGACGGCACAGTAAGCCAAATTCGAGCAGCGTGATGGACCCTACTCCTACAAGGACGCAAAATCTCCGTAAAACGGACAAAAACGCACACGTTTCTGGCCGATAATTTGCACTATACAGGAACCCCACATGAGTGCGAGATCATAGCCCCCAAACACGGTACAGGCCCCTTTGTTCCCAAGTCGGTACCAAAGAAGACAGGTATCTGACCACAGACAACCCAGCCCACAGACAAAGCATTGAGAATTTACGTAGATGGCTCCTCCACAGTCCTGGATGGGAAAAGAATTCCAGGATGTGGGATTTATGTAGAGGACGCGCGGGGACGCGCTTTAGAAGAATTAGCTTTAAAGTTGCCTGAACACTTAGGTTCGCAGGCAGCCGAGTTAGCAGCCATCGTTTACATTGTCCAGCAACCCGATTCGTTCCCGACCCCAGCAGACATATATTCAAACAGTTTGTACGTCTGCAACAGCCAAACAGAATTCCTACCCCTGTGGGAATCTAGAGGATTTATTTCCGCCGATGAAAAACCTCTACCCTCAGCCCCATTGCTCCAACATATCCTTCAGACATCGAAAGGCAGGGAATTTGGCATAGTTGAAGCACAAAGTCACCACCGTTCCTTCCCACCCGGTAATTTGAAAGCTGATGCTCCAGCGAAGGCAGGCTCATGACATGGTCACTTTTGGCAACCCCCCGAGAGTGCCCCAGGACACACAGTTCAGGTATCACAGACCGACATTCAAGACTTAGCCCAGGCACAGAAGGAAGACGAGGCATTGAAGGAAATTTGAAAGGAAACTTCCCAGCCCCCTACGAAATGTTTAGGAATTCCTTAACGATCCATGGGGGAATCATTTTAAAAGATGGCATTTATGTAGTCCCCACCCAGGACAGGAATTAAATCATCTGTAAGTTCCATGACGGACATGGGCACCAAGGGATTAAATCCACCCTTGCCCGCCTCAGACCTCTCTGCTGGTGGCCTGATTTAAAAACCGACGTATCCCATTCCGTTGAAAACTGCTTGATTTGTGCACAGAACAACCTGGATAGATATGCAAAAAAAAAGATCAGCTGCGATATACCCGCCCTGTAAATGGCCCGTGGACAAACCTTCAGTTAGATTATATTGGTCCCCTCCCCCCCTGAAGAAACGGATACAAATATGTGTTGGTAGTAATCAACACATTTACAAAATGGGTCGAAGCTTTCCCCTCGAGAACAAATACAGCTAAGGCCATGGCAAAGACCTTAACCGAGCAAATTTTTACGAGATGGGGACTCCCCCATAGTATTGACTCAGACCAAGGTTCGCACTTTACAGGCAGGCTTATGAAAAATGTTGTGACAATTTTTGGTATTCAGCAAAAGTTCCACATTGCCTATCACCCACAGTCCAGCGGCATTGTGGAACGCATGAATCAGGCACTAAAGGCCACACTTAGAAAAATGGTGCAGCAGCACAACACGACATGGGACACAGTGCTCCCATACGCACCGATGTTTATTCGAAACACGGTGTCGAGTTCGACAGGATATACCCCCCATACCCACATGACCAGACGACCCATGAAGGGTATTGAGTATTTATTTGGACTTGATTTGGCCAGCCCCGCAGTCACCGCCCTGACCCATGAGAAAGCAGTCCAGCACATGGTAGCGAGTATGAAAGCAGCACAGCTCGCTGCAGCTGTTTGACTAGGCACTAAACGAAAGCAGAGTAAGGCCTGCTTTGATAAGACAGTACACCCGACAGAGTATACAGTCGGACAGCAAGTGATGATCACCTGATACAACCCCAGCTCATTCCTCTCTCCTAAATTTGCAGGACCCTATTCAATCTCGGACAAAGTAAGCCCCTCAGTTTATAAAATCACGTATCCGAACGGAAAATCAGGATGGTTCCATGTAAATCAGCTTAAGGTTTATGGAACGCAGTGCAGCCACTCGCACCACCTCTCGTTGGCGATGGCAGACAATGGAGACCTACCCACTGACAACCCAATTCTCCCCTCCCCCAGCAGCAGAAGCACGTCCACAGACATGACCTTGACCCCGCCCCCAGGATCAAATTTCACACTGACGCTTGATTCGTCTGCTAGCGACAGCGATAGCGACAGCGACAGCATAACTGAAGCCCCTGAGAGACCCGAACATTGCACTCACAGCCCAGGCCCCAGTCACTACAGCCCCAAAGACACCGACCAGGATATGTTTAGCCCCGTTGAGACGTTTTATTTGTCCACACCGGAACCTGACCCACCACTCGACGATAGCGACACCCCCCTTGCCCAGACCGCCTTACGGAACATGACACATTGGCACCGTGATAATTCCTGTTGTCCAACAAGGAATGACAAAATGGACTCCGCATCGGCACACGCCGCATTAGCACAGAAACTCCATGCACGAGTTTAGCACCCGAGAGATGGTGATGACTCCGAGTCTGACTCCCACCATGGTAACCCCTTTGAATCCATTTTTGGAATGGAACCTTGAGGTGTCCAGATGATAAGAGAAAGGAACCGATTGAGATTTACGGTGTCCTATACTCTGATGGACCTGCCCGCTTTTCTTGCTTAGTTTGCTTTAAATGTTGTTCGTTCTCTCTTGTACGATTTTGTGTCAGCCTCATGGACACTTTCTTGATACAGTCATAATTACTCTTCTGACGCCACATGGCAGTTAAAGAAACAAGTTTGTTGGAGCCCATATATTTACAAATTCTTACCGCTCTTGGAAGGTCACTCAGGTAGTGGAGCAACGGCACTGGTCACCGCCCTACCCGGGGATTCCACCCAGTCTTGCCTTGCATTCCTGCTCATACGTACCCCATTCGGAGAATTGTTTTCGAAACTCTTTTGCTGTGCTTTTTCATTCCTGTGGTTTAAAGAATGCATTTTGCCACAGCTTTTGTCCCCTTCCAGCGACCCTTCGGTTGCTATCCCCCACCTACTATTTACATGTCAGAATCACTTGGTTGGAAAAACGAGTTTGCAGAGGATGGAGAAATTGTCCGCCCACTCAGCCCATCAAACACAGGTTGCGAGAATGCTTGCACTGTGGCACAGAACTTTTTCGGATGTTTTGTCTCCCAAATGGTTGGTTTAAAAAAAAAACGAGGGAGTCACATATGGTGACGGTTCTAATGGGAAATTGACGTTAAGGAAAAACAGACAGAAAAACAAGATATTAAGCAACAAGATAATAACAGATATTATGCTTGTTCCCCTAGGAAGATACGAAGATACTTACAGATGGAGAAAAGCCTGAACATGATGAAGATGACCCTGATGATCTACGTCATGATCGTCGCGGGAACAGGACAGTTGCGCGCGTTACTTACCTTCACCTCCCTCACCATACAGGCCCCGAACACGACTACTCAACACAACACCCCTAGCCCGGACACTACACCACACATAGACCCAGCTACCGATACCCCCACATGGTGTGAGAATCTCATTAAATGGTTCTCCCTGTCTTACACAGTGGAAGCCTTACTAGTGATAGCCATATTGTGCAGTGTCATCCAGACAATCATATTGCGGAAATGGAGAAGGAGAGCCTTCGCCCTCCAGTATACACCTTTAGAGCTCCTTTCCTCGGATTCCAGCAAACCCCACACTCTTTCTGCACCTTTCTCTTTAATAAATTCCGCGGTTGTTGTTTCGTTGATAAAGCTTATTTTTCTGTATATGAATGTTCGTGATAAGAAGAAATGTGATGCTGCTATTGGAATTTTGTATTGTAAGATAAGTTATTTGATTGTTAAATAGCAGCATGAGTGTAGTCTAGTTAGAGACAGTTAGAGGTTCCTTTTTCTTGTATAAGGAGAATGGAATATAGGATTGAATGTTAAATGGCCCCTTATGAATTTTTAGATATGTGTTGTATTAGGGAAACTTAGGTAAATGTTTTTGACCCATAGGACAGAGTAGGGTAGAACCTGTCCTTGATTGAGGGTACCCGGCATGTCAGAGAACCGGAGAAGACCCAGTATTGTGATCCTTTACACTTCGCATTGAGGATCAAGAGAATGGAGTGTGGCCATCTGGGATGGCCACGTACAACTAGAGACAGAGAAACTCGCAAAGACTAGCGGGTAAAATGGACAAGGCAAGTCTCAGGCAGGCTCAGAGCCTGAAATGTATATTTGCAAGCAAGGAGTCCAGATGGTATCGAAACTCTGACGAAATAGCATTTGGTGGGCCGATTAGCATTTGATGGCCCATCTTCACCAGAACAAAGGACTGGTACTCGAGCGTCCGGTGCAGTCCCAGACATTTCGGCAGCATTCCCTGTTCAGCGGTAGCGTCAACAACAGGGCCAGTGACCGCTTGGGACAAGCCCAGCCATCCAGATCCCCGGCCACTTATTGGTTAGGAACCGAACAGAGTGATCAGGGATCACCCAATGAATGGGGCCCAAACTGAAGGACCACCCAAAAGAGCGCGAAAACCCCCAAGCATAAGAAGAAGGGTTTGCCATATGTTCATCCTCTCTTGGACCTGGCGCCCCAGCCACGACCATCTCCAATTGTAGCAACACCAGAAGCAAGTCCAAGTTCAACGCTCGATACCAGACGGATGAACCTAGCTGAGCAGCAGTTACTCCTTCAGACTTGATAGATCCAGAATCGAACAGCGGCCACTGTTTCTCTGACTTAAGCCGGGTGCCCGAAGTTAAGTACAGGTTGTCTTAGTCAATAGGTGTAGTTGACTAGTGGCGTTTATATTGCATGACTAATTGTGTGTAAATAAAATACCCTTGACTTGAACTAACACACTGGTGTTTGGCTTTTTGATCGATAGCCAGTTGAACCTTGTGGTGGTATCATTCGATACCTGGCGACTCTGAGCATCAGAACATAGATATCAAAAGAAACGAGGGCAAACACACTGATTGTCATAATTGGAACAGAGCCATAGGAAAAGACAGAGGAAAAGAAACGCACAACACACCTAGTCACCACATTCCGGCACCTGTTCGGGTACACAGAGGGAGAATTTAGAATATCCAATTCACCTAACAGCATGTCTTTTGGGACTTGTGGGAGGAAACCAGAGCACCCGGAGAAAAGCCATGCAGACACGGGGGAGAAAGTGCCGACTCCACATAGACAGTGACCCAAGCTGGGAATTAAACCTGGGACTCTGGGGCTGTGAAGCAACAGTGCTACCCACTGTGCTACCACGTCACCTGTACAATTAAACCTGTTGGACTTTAACCTTGTGTTGTAAGACTTACTAATTTAATTGATGCACACTAATTATTTTTTCAGTAAAATTACATATATTTCAAAATGGAAAGTAATTCTAAATACAGTGATTGATTGATTGATTGATTGATTTGATTCATTGCCACATGTACCGAAGTATAGTGAAAAGTATTTTTCTGTAAACTGAAGCAAATGATAACAATTTGAAGAGCCTATCAACCAGGGTAAACTCACACAGTCAACATGGGGACATGACCAACATTGTGGCCAGGGTAGATTTGTGTGGCCTGATCTTAAGCCGGCATTTAAAAACAGCAACTTGATCATAGATCTCTGTCATGTGAGAGTACCTTTAAGAAATGGGTGTTTAAAAAATGTACCTTTAAGAAATGGGTGTTTATCAGTGATGTCAGAGTGTGGGTGGAGCTGGGCTGTCTGTCAGCTTTTTACTTTCATTTTAGGCTTTTTGCCGCAGCGTGCGTTTTTGGTTTCGTTTTCAATGTTGGAGCAAGTGTACTGTTGATCTCTCTGCAATGAAAAGACTATCTCTTGATCATTTGGTGAATTCAGAATTATAAATGTTCTCAGTCGTGAATGTAAACCTAATGTGCTTCTGTTAAAAGGTGTTTCTTTTGACTTCTGGATGTTGTTTGGGAAGTTATTAAGGATTACTTAGTGTTGTCTTCTTTGGGGGTTGTATTTGAATTGATGGTTGCTAAGATGTTCACTGTATTTTTTAAAAAGGTTAACTTGAGTTCATAGGATAAACATTGTTTTGCTTTTAAAAAATACATTTCCATTTCTGTTGTACCACACCTGTAGAGTGGGCCGTGTGCTCCCTATACCACAATCTATTAAAAGTTGTGGGTCAGGTGAATTCCATGATACACTTTGGGGTTCTCTAAACCCTGGCCCATAACAATCTCTTTTATTGTATTTTCAATTCCTTCATCTTTTGCCCTGGTTTGGCCGATGCCTGCTGCATCGCTCTGACATTATTGGCATAAAGTTGCAGAAAGTCTATTTCATCATGTTTATTTTAGTTTCTGATTCAGACAGATGTGCTGGCGTTGATTTAATGATCAGCTGTTTAAATGACTTGCAGAGTGATACAGAGTAAAATAGCTCAAAGGCTAAAAGCACAGAGTTAGTCCCCCCACCCCCCCCGTCCCCCCCAGAGTATACTGTTGTGACATTGGTTTAAATATGTTTGGAAACGGGATGAACAAATGTGTCACTTTCACAGGTTTTTCTCTTAATGCAATTCTGGTGTGTAGAACACTCTGATGCTCATGGGGTGTTCTTGACAGCTGTTAAGAGCAAATATAGAACAAAGGAAAGCTCTCCTGATCTTTTCAAGCAGAAGGTAAGCCTGCAAGGAATACTTTCAATATTAAAGTACTCCATTATCTAGATATTGCGGAAATATGAAGGGGAAAGCAATCAAATACCTGGAAAAAGATAATTATTATATTAATCTTTAGTCCTTACTGCACCATTCCTTTGGGTCTTCCTTCTCTTGCAGAAATAAGTCAACAAGTGGTTTTGCAACTAATCCTGTAGATTGGCAGTTGGATTGATCCTGGACTGTTGAGAGCCGGCCCTCTATTTGGGTTGATATATTTTTTGTGCCTCGATGCGTCCCCACTTACACGCAGGATGCTCACTTGTGAGATTACAGAGGGCCCACTTAATAATGAAAGAATTTGCTCCTGCACTAGTATCTTTGATTCTTCACAAGGATTAGGTTCCGTTAGTGCCTTTTAGCACATCGTGCCATAAGACCAATCTCCATGTGTGAGTCCATGCAGCTTCAAAAGGCATCACAGCTAACCGCATCCATTTTCTTCCAACATCTTACATTATTGTAGGTCAGGGTTCTGTTCGTATTTTGACTCTATCTTAGGGCGGCACGGTGGCACAGTGGCTAGCACTGCTGCCTCATAGTGCCGAGGACGCAGGTTTGATCCCGTCCCCAAGTCACTGTCCGTGCGGAGTTTGCACATTCTCCCCCCGTGTCTGTGTGGGTCTCACTCCCACAGCCCAAAAAGATGTACAGTGTAGGTGAATTGGCCGTGCAAAATTACCCCTTAATTGGAAAAAAAAAGAATTGGCTATTCCAAATTAATTTTTAAAACAGCCAAAAAAATGACTCTATCCTAAAGCCCAGAGTGGGAATATTCATTGGATGGGAATAACGTTATCGACAAAATTAACAATCGCAAATTTAGAATGCAAACAAACAAGATTCATTGATCAACAAAGATTAATACTTCTCGCTGATCGAGGCATGGCATGCAAAACAAATTCAGGTGTGTTGATCTGTCTTTCATTAGATCCTGGGACATCTGGGGTCTTCTTGATGTACCTGAGCATGCTGTCTTGGCACATAACGTACTTTGAGGTTTTAAATTAGTCAACTTCATTCTAAAGTTCCTACAAAACCCCTTTGCAGTTCACAGACTCTACGTTCCCAATCTACCTTAATGAGCTGAGTGTTCTCTGCTAGAAACAGATTTCTTTCACTTTCTTGTAAAGCAGTTTCCTCTCGCAAGAATACTGAATTCTAACACTGATTTAATATCCAGATCGGAATATCTGATGGCGATTCTCGTACGTTATGGGTGGGATTTTATGGTTTGCTCACCGCCGGGATCATCCGAGCAATGGATGTCTGTCTGATCCGCCACATTCTCTGTAATGGGGAAAAATGCAAACAATATCTGAATTTATTACAGGTAATAGGATTTATAGAATTTTATAGAATTTACAGTGCAGAAGGAGGCCATTCGGCCCATCGAGTCTGCACCTGCTCTTGGAAAGAGCACCCTTCCCAGCCGCACATCTCCACCCTATCCCCATAACCCAGTTACCCCACCCAACACTAAGGGCAATTTTGGACACTAAGGGCAATTTAGCATGGCCAGTTCACCTAACCTGCACATCTTTGGACTGTGGGAGGAAACCAGAGCATCCGGAGGAAACCCACGCAGACACGGGGAGGACGTGCAGACTCCGCACAGACAGTGACCCAAGCCGGGAATCGAACCTGGGACCCTGGAACTGTGAAGCAATTGTGCTAATCACTATGCTACCGTGCTGCCCACAACTTTGTGGCTGACACGGTGCATTCTCTTTGGGGGAGGTAACATGGGTGCATATCCATAACCTACCAGTCTTAACTTTCCCAGCAATTCAGCAACAGCAGATTGCTGTTTCGAAGCTGTTCGTCATCTGCTGGAGGCCTGATTACTGATTGTTTCAATGTTTCTGGTTTGGGGGGGTGGGGGGGTGGGGGGGGGTGAAATTTGAACATGTGCTGGGACATCAACTAATGGGCATCATTGTAAGAAGCAGGGTTTGGAAGCCCTGGGAAAGAAACAAATTACCAAGCTACAGACTAGAGGAGAGCAAAATGCTGCCTTCTTGCAATTGAAATCTGCTGCCTGTAACTTGCTTCAAGATCAGTTCACCTATCACCCACTCTGCACGCTGAACTGTATTGGCTCCCAGTCTGGCAGTGCCTTCATGTTTAAATCTAGGATTTCATTCCTTCCCATCTCTGCAAATCCCTCAGGCCCACAAATCTTGGCGATCTCTGCTGTCTTCCGGATCCTGGCTTCTCACACATTCCCATTTTCATTGATCCACTGTTGGTGGCCATTCGTTCAGCTGCCTCGGCCCTAAGCTCTGGAATTCCATCCAGAAACCTCACTACATCCTTCTCAGATATTCCATAAAAGTTAACTTTTGTGACAAAGCTTGAGTTCATTTGTCCCAATATTCCCTTGTGTAGCTTGCTGTCAGATTTTCTTTTCATAATCCTGTGCTGTTTTACTATCGTAAACGCGCTGTGCAAATTCAAGTTGTTTTTGTTGATTTTGAGAATATGTCATTCCTCTTTCCGATGTCGCTCAAACAGCTTATCTGGTCATTGTCGCATTGCGCTTTGTGGGAGCTTTGTAATCCTGAGTCTATACCTGGATTTCTTACAGAAAATCACTTAGCCTATATTTTAATTTCTTACAGCAAATCCTCCAACTATGACAATTACCCATCAATTGCCAATGTTCCTGGCAAGTGCCAAATATCAATTCTGATCTGTCTCTCCCAACAAGAGCCCCCTCTTATCAAGTGTCCCCTTGACAAGGGCAGCACTGCTGCCTCACAGTTCCAGGGCCCTTGGGTCACTGTCTGTGTGCAGTCTGCACATTCTCCCTGTATTGCGTGGGTTTCCTCCGGATGCTCTGGTTTCCTTCCACAGCCCAACGATGTGTAGGTTAGATAGATTGGCCATACTAAATTGTCCCTTAGTGTCCAGGGATATGGAGGGAGCCTGGCTCGCGTGCTCTTTCAGAAGGTCAGTGCAGACTTGATGGGCCAAATGGCCTCCCTTTGCACTGTAGTGATTCTATTCTTTTCTATGTCAAGTGCTGCCCCTGACTAGTGTCAGGTGCCTGGTGAGTGGCCTATTTTTAAATCCATTTTGCAGGCCGCCCTTGCAACATTCACACCCCAATGTGTAAATACAACTACTAACTTTACAATGTGTAAATACAACTACTGGAGGTTAAGCAGCAGACTGAGTTGCAAGTCTAGAAATATAATGTCAACACTTACCAAAGACGAGAAGCTTAGGGCACATGATGTTACTCATTAATTAGCCAATCAGTAGGCGGACAAGCAGTTTCTATGTCATTGGTCAAAATCCATTGTTCACCTTAGGAGATCGAGGTGGCTACTAGCTATTCTGCCGGTACAATGAGTTTTGACAGATTTTCCCTTTGTTAGAGCACCTAGCTGGAAACCTGTCGTCTGCAGATGCCTGGTTTCATTGATTGTAATGTGTTCTCCAGATGAAAGGTGTGAGATTCCATTACGATTCCTGTTGGATATTTCCAGAAACTGTAGCCAATTTGTGAATCATGTGGAGGTTGTCAAGGCTCAGATCAAATCGGGATGCTTGAAAGGAAGGTACTAAAAATGGAAAGAGCTGGAATTTTAATCCACTGTACTTCTATGAAGACAATGGGACGTGCTACCAACCAGTTAAATGCCACCAGACACTCAAAAACCCCTGTGGAGGATGAAATGACATAATCTATACTTGATTTATATCTCTAAATGTTTTGCAAAGTTTCTGAGATGAAATTCAACAAAACTGGAATTACGAACAACTGAAATAAAACCTTTGATTCTGTTGTGATTTCCACAGGAACTGGGGATGTGCATACAGAGTGCAGTCTGCAGCCAGCACCTGAGCCATGCTTTTAACAGCTTACATTTTAATATGAAGAGCAGGCTGACAGTAATATGAACTGTTAACTCACCTTCAAAACATTGACAATTGAGTTCAGAAAGGTCTCCTTCAATGTACTACTTGAAATCTTTTGCATTTGACATGGCCATGCTATTTAATTGTTTAATGAGATTGTCCAGTAAGGTATACCAGGTATACCAGGAAACTCACTAGCCTGACCCTTTGTCTGTACTCAGATAGATGATCTCAGCTAAGACAGCAATATGGATGCTATGATTAGGTTGATCAGGGGGAATTGCTCCTCATTTTTCTATGATGACTTGTACAGAAAGTTATGTGGAGTTAGCAGAAGAGAACTTGTCTTAGCTGAAACGCATTCCAATGATTGACAAGCCTGTCAGCACTCACTGTCAGGACTCCCATATCAGAGTGAGAACAAAGAACAAAGAAAAGTACAGCACAGGAACAGGCCCTTCAGCCCTCCAAGCCCATGCCGACCATGCTGCCCGTCGAAACTAAAATTTTCTACACTTCCTGGGTTCGTATCCCTCTATTCCCATCCTATTCATGTATTTGTCAAGATGCCCCTTAAATGTCACTATCGTCCCTGCTTCCACCACCTCCTCCGGTAGCGAGTTCCAGGCAACCACTACCCTCTGTGTAAAAAACTTGCCTCGTACATCTCCTCTAAACCTTGCCCCTCACACCTGAAACCTAACCCCCCTAGTAATTGACCCCTCTACCCTGGGAAAAAGCCTCTGACTATCCACTCTGTCTATGCCCCTCATAATTTTGTAGACCTCTATCAGGTAGCCCCTCAACCTCCGTCGTTCCAGTGAGAACAAACCAAGTTTATTCAACCGCTCCTCATAGCTAATGCCCTCCATACCAGGCAACATTCTGGTAAATCTCTTCTGCACCCTATCTAAAGCCTCCACATCCTTCTGGTAGTGTGGTGACCAGAATTGAACACTATACTCCAAGTGTGGCCTAACTAAGATTCTATACAGCTGCAACATGACTTGCCAATTCTTATACTCAATGCCCCGGCCAATGAAGGCAAGCATACCGTATGCCTTCTTGACTACCTGCTCCACCTGTGTTGCCCCTTTCAGTGACCTGTGGACCTGTACATCTAGAAAGCTCTGACTGTCAATACTCTTGAGGGTTCTACCATTCACTGTATATTCCCTGCCTGCATGAGACCTTAGGGGCTGGTTTAGCACGCTGGGCTATATAGCTGGCTTTTAAAGCAGACCAAGGCAGGCCAGCATGGTTCAATTCCCATATCAGCCTCCCCGAACAGGCGCTGGAATGTGGCGACTAGGGGCTTTTCACAGTAACTTCATTTAAAGTCTACTTCTGACAATAAGCAATTTTCATTTCATTCAAAATGCATTACCTCTCATTTGTCCGGATTAAACTCCATCTGCGATCTCTCCGCCCAAGTCTCCAAACAATCTAAATCCTGCTGTATCCTCTACAGCCCTCATCGCTATCTGCAATTCCACCAACCTTTGTGTCGTCTGCAAAATTACTAATCAGACCAGTTGCATTTTTCTCCAAATCATTTATATATTCTACGAACAGCAAAGGTCCCAGCACTGATCCCTGCGGAACACCACAGTCACAGTTCTCCAATCAGAAAATGAAATGAAATGAAAATTGCTTATTGTCACAAGTAGGCTTCAAATGAAGTTACTGTGAAAAGCCTCTAGTCGCCACATTCCGGCACCTGTTCGGGGAGGCTGTTACGGGAATTGAACCGTGCTGCTGGCCAACCTTGGTCTGCTTTCAAAGCCAGCGATTTAGCCCTGTGCTAAACAGCCCCAAAAGCACCCTTCCATTGCTACTCTCTGCCTTCTATGACCTAGTCAGTTCTGTATCCATCTTGCCAGCTCACCCCTGATCCTGTGTGACTTCACCTTTTGTACCAGTCTGCCATGAGGGACCTTGTCAAAGGCCTTACTGAAGTCCATTTAGACAATATCCACTGCCCTACCTGCATCAATCATCTTTGTGACCTCTTCGAAAGATTCTATCAAGTTAGTGAGACATGACCTCCTCTTCACAAACAGTGCTGACTCTCACTAATACGTCCATTTGCTTCCAAATGGGAGTAGATCCTGTCTCGAAGAATTCTCTCTGGTAATTTCCCTACCACTGACGTAAGACTCACCAGCCTGTAGTTCCCTGGATTATCCTTGCTATCCTTCTTAAACAAGGGAACAACATTGGCTATTCTCCAGTCCTCCGGGGCATGACCTGAATACAGTGCGGATCCAAAGATTTCTAACAAGGCCTCAGCAATTTCCTCTCTAGCCTCCTTCAGTATTCTGGGGTAGATCCCATCCGGCCCTGGGGACTTATCTACCTTAATATTTTTCAAGATGCCCAACACCTCATCTTTTTGGATCTCAATGTGACCCAGGCTACCTACACACCCTTCTCCAGACTCAGGGGGGGGTGACTTGATTGAGTAGTGAAGATCTTGAATGGTATTGACAAGTTGGACGTTGGTGAATCCAAAACTAGGGGACACTGTTTTAAAATTATCGGTCACCCTTTTAGGCCATTGGCAGTACAGTGGCACAGTGTTTTGCACTGCTGCCTCACAGTGTCAGTGACCCTGGTTCAATTCTGGCTAGGATGACTGTCTGTGTAGAGTTTGCATGTTCTCCCATATCTTCATGTGTTTCCTCCGCATGCTCTGGTTTCCTCTCACAGTCCAAAGATGTGCAGGTTTAGGTGGATTGGCCACGTTAAATTGCCCCTTTGTGTCAAAAGATGTGTAGGATAGGTGGAGTTACGGGGATGGGCCGGGAATCAGGCCTGGGTGGTGTACTCTTTCAGTGGGCCCAATGGGCCGAATGGCCTCCTTTCTGCACTGCAGGAATTCTGTTTCTATGACCAAGCTGAGCAGAATTTCTTTCTCTCAGAGTGTTGTGTGGCTTTGGAACTTCCTGGGGGCGATTCAATGGAAAACAATCTATGTTGGGTTTTGGGCGAGTTTAGCTATTCAACGGCACTTCGCTGTTTTATTCAGCCTCAGGGAGTTTCTCTCTCCTGAGGCTGCACTTGAGTCATTTCCTACAGGAGTGTCCAGCAGGAAAGGCTCCTCGCAGATTGAGGCACCATTTTGACTGGCTACCCTGTTCTCCCCCTCTCATTTCAGCCGCCTCAGTTTTTGATTTCCTCCTTTCTCTCCCACCTCGGGGAGGCTCCCAGGAATACCCCCTCATCCCCTTCAGCTCCCTCCACCTAGCCCGATCACTGCCAGTATCAACCTGGCACCCGCACACCCTGGCAATGCCAGCCTGGCACTGTGACAATGCTCCTTGCAGTCTGGATGTGTTACTCTGACACCCTGCCTGTCCAGGGTGGCATTGCCAAAGAGCCCAAGTGGCACTGCCAGGGCACCAGGCTGGCAGTGCCATGGTGCCCAGGTGCCAGAGTGACTACCAGGGTGCCACCCTTCCCTATCCCCGACCACCCGGGGGTCTCGGATCTGGTCCCAGGGGCCTGCCGATTGGTCTACGTCTGTGGAAACCAGTACTAAACGATGCCCTGGCGAGGTCTCCCAGGCATGGCCGTTAGGTCATGCAAATTCATGGTTAAATGAGCCTAATCAGCCGAGTGAGGGAAAGACGTAAATCGCGACATTTCGTGAGATTATGTTAAATATCGCAAGGCATTTTGCGCCTCACAAATCATGAGAGAGGCTTCTCGCGAGATTCGGCGACCTCATCCCGACACCAAGTCGGGCGCGACGAGGCTGCTAAATCACTAAATCATATCCTCTGCCTCAGAAGGCGGTGGAGGCGTGGTCACTGAATATTTTTAAGTCAGAGATAAATAAATTCTTGCTACACAAGTGAATCGAAGATTATCGGGAGTGGTTGGGGAACGTAGAAGTCAACACAAACAGAATCAGCTGTGATCTTATTGAATGGTAGACCAGGCCCGAGGGGCCGAATGGCCTACATCTACTCCTATCCCATCTGTCTGTATGTTTGGAATCATGGATATTTCAAGGATATACAGCAAATTGACAAGAGGCTGTGCAACCAGCAAAAAGTCGAATCCTTAAGAAGAGCAAGGAAGAGATTAAGTTGACAAGCAAAAATCCCGGATTAAAACCAAGCTGTCAATATACAGTTGCTGGATTTTGCATTTAATACAATTTTGAGGTTGATCACTGACATGATTCCTGAATGTACCTCTGTTCTTGCATTTGTGTACCAAAAAGTGTTTCAATCATTCCAAAATTAGTGGCATAAGAGCACCATTGAACAATTTCTTGAATTAATAATAACATCCCAGTAATAACTAGCTTGTTCGGGTTTTGGGCAGGTTTTCCTTCCAAATATATTCACCTACTCAGGACAATTCAGTCTTCCTGGTTGAAATGGCATTGGAGTAGTTATCGACATCTGAGGTCCACACTTGCAGATTGCGAGCTATGATTCAGTCAGGATACCTCATGATTATAATGCCTCCCACACATTTTTCAAATATGGAAGGAGCTCCATGGTTGTCAGTCATCATCACATCCAGAGGGCAGCAGCTACAATATTCCAACTGCAAAGCTTGTATTTCACATCCGTTGCAGATTTCTGTCTGCCCGGCAATGGGCAGTGAGCAAGAGAATATGGACTGATCCGGACCCTCTTCCCCCTTTTGGTGAAGAAAGCTGAAATGTTCTGCTGGAAGAGATGCAGCAGGGAAGGTTAGTCATACTTGAGGCTGAGGGGGAATCCTTCCTGTATCATAATATGCAATAAACATGTTCAAAAGACAGAAATGAATGCAGGAAAAGTTCTTTAGTCAGAGAAAATGCCAAGTTAAATCTGATTACAGTTTTCTAAATCAAATAGACTCTCTGACTGTAGATTACATGTCACGAATAGTGTGTTTCAGACATAATACAGCATAATTACAGAATAATGTAAACTGGTCTTTGATGCGCAAGTATTTCTGGTTGTATGTCACTTATTTCTGTTCCTCCACCTCCTTTTTTCCCTCTCTAGCGAGGGTTGGGATTCTACATCCTGCTCCTCCGCATCTGTTACTCCTTTGGTGCTGTGGAATTTTGAAAAATGCAACACATGGATGCTTTTGAAGAAGGGCCTACATTGTCCAAACAATGGAACCCCTTTCAACATGCAACTGGCATGTTCAAGTTGATTATCAGATGGAGGCAGTTAGAATCAGACGATATATTTCTCAATCGGGTTTGTAGCTATGGTTGAAATCACAGAATCCCTACAGTGCAGAAGGAGGTAATTCGGCCCATTTAGTCTGCACTGGCCCTCTGAAAGAGCATCCTACCTAGGCCAACTCCCGCACCCTATCCACATTACCTCGTAACCTTTGGACACTAAGGGACAATGAAACATGGCCAATCCACCTAACCTGCACACCTTTGGACTGTGGGAGGAAACCGCAGCATCCGAGGAAACCCACGCTGACACGGGGAGAATGTGCAAACACCACCCAGAAAGTCACCCGAGGTCGGAATCGAACTTGGGTCCCTGGCGCTGTGAAACAGCAATGCCTAGCAGCCATGCATCCAGTCTGCCGACTCTTTCAAATAATGGTGGCATTATTTACTGCAAAATGAAGACATCTGGCAGTGGGAAGAGTATTGTGCTGCACTGTTGCCAACTTTCCATATGAGGGCATAGATACAGGAGATCTTGTGGTGCAATAGTGACGCCCCTATCTCTGAGCCAGAAGCTCAAGTCCCACTACGGGACTTGAGGTCAAGGAAAGTGTGGCTATATCCGCCAAACAAGTTGAGTTTCAATCTACAAACCTTTCCAAACTATGCCGATGGCAACAG